>NC_080698.1:7200037-7500037 GCF_030445035.2 Dasypus novemcinctus | reverse complement strand
AAAAGTTGTCTTTGGAAGTATTTGCAGTGTTCTCATTACTTTTATGGAGGAGCAGATTTTTGGAAGTCCTTTGTCTGTCATTCCAAAATTTCTTCTCCCCATTCCTATAGTTTTGACTTTTCCAAAATGTATGTGTGAAATTAAACAATATATAGCCTTCTGAGTCCAGCTTTCTTCACATAGCACAATGGATATAAAAGCACACATGTTTTTTAAACAAATCAATATATTCCTTTTTTTACAAAATACTATTCCATAGTATGGATGTACCACAGTGAATCTATTCTCTGACTGAAAAATACCTTAATTGTTTCCAGTTTTTGACAATTATCAATAAGTTTGATATAAACATTTATGTACATATTTTTGTATGAATAGAAGTTTTTTATTCACTTGGATAAATACCTTGAGTGTGATTGCTGGGTAAATCTAAACTTTAAAAGAAAATGCTAAACCACCTTCTAATGAGTACTATTTTGTATTTCTAGCCACAAAGAATCAGAGTTCCTGTCGCTCTGCATCCTCACTAGCATTGTATATGGTTAGTATTTTTAAATGAATTTTATCCATTATATTATAGCTATACTGTGGTATCTCATTGGAATTTGACTTGAATTTCCCTAAGAATATTAATGTTGAGTATGTTTTCATTTGCTAACTTGCAATTCATATATTTCCAGTGAAGTATCTGGTTTTCTTTTCCCTTTAAAAATGGAATTATTTTCTTACGTTTTGAGTTTTAAGAGTACTTTATATATTCTAGACATTAGTCTTTATCAGTGTATTAGTCAGCCAAAGGGGTGCTGATGCAAAATACCAGAAATTGGTTTGTTTTTATAAAGGGTATTTATGTGGGGTAGGAGCTATAAAGCATAAGTTACTTCCCTCACCAAAGTCTATTTTCACATGTTGGAGCAAGATGGATGCTGACATCTGCGAGGGTTCAGGCTTCCTGGGTCCCTCCCTTCCAGGATCTTGCTTCTCTCTGGGTTCAGGGTTCCTCGCTTCCTCCACAAGGTCAGCTGTAGACTGTTAGGCTCCCTAGGCTTTGCCTCTCTCCATAAGGTCAGCTGCAGACTATCAGGCATATGGCTCTATCTCTTTTCCAGGGCTCCAGCTTAAGACTTCAGCATCAAACTCCAACAATCAAAACTCCAACATTAAAAACCCTCGACTCTGTCCTTTGCCATGCCTTTTATCTGTGAGTCCCCACCCACCAAGGGGCGGGGGCTCAATGTCCTAATGACGTGGGCCAGTCAGAGCCCTAATCATAACTTAATCATGTCCGTGTACAGACCAGATTCCAAACATAAGCCAATATCTATTTTTGGAATTCATAACTGTATCAAACTGCTACACTCCACCCTCTGAATTCCAAAAAGACTTTACAATATTCAAAAAAACCTTAAATCAGTTACAATGCAAGTACTAAATCATATCACAATCAATTTAAAGAAATACAGTTTGTCTTGGGACAAAGACCCACTGAAACTTAGTGGCAATAGACCACTGAAACTTACAAAACAATTTATCTGTTTTCAATACACAAATGGACAAAGGATAAATATTTTCATTACAATAAGGAGAAATTGGGAGGATACATGAGTCATGGGTCCTCTATAGTTCAGTAAACCTTCAGGGCATCCTCTATTTGATATCAGACTGAGAGTCATTCTTGATAGTTTCGTCTCCATGGTGCCTTATGGGAACCCACCGTTTCCACATACCTGCCCAATGGCCATTTTCTTGGTTCCACCCGTATCAAGCATCTGGATGTTGACCAAGCTCCAGACCTCTCCCTCCAAGAGTGTTGGGGTGATTGCCACACCTTACTCAATCTTTGGGTTAGAGTCTTAACCCCCCCTAGTACAGTGGTGTGAAGACAACATTCCCCCTAATTTTTGGCATACAGGCTCAACCTTCTCAGAGCAATGAGTTGACCACCTGGCCTTCCCTAACCTTTGGCATACAAGTTCAACCCTCTCAGAGCAATGAGTTGACCACCTGGACTTCCTTATCCTTTGTGGGAGAGGTCCACCCCTCTCAGGCCTGGGGGTGCTGACCTTACCCACCCTAATCCTTGGGGAATGTGCTCCACCCTCTCTTTACCCTGGGGCAGCAAAACCCTCCCAGAACTTTGGACAGGAACATCTACCCTCTTCAATGGCTGGGGCTAACTCACCCTCTCTGTACATATGGGTGGGGTTCCTCTCTTGGCCCAAGGTGATGTCCTAATTCCAGATCTCAGCTTCCATGGTTTTCCTCTTCAAGCTATTTCTCCTTTAATCTCTCCTTTCCATGTCCTTTTTTCTTACAGGTGTTGACAGTGGTTTTATTCATACAGGTCTCTCAAAAACCTTGTTGGTTTAGCATGCAGAAAGCAGCAGTCCAAGTGACCAGACAGTAAGACTTTCCACAAGTCTTTCTGACATAACTGCATCTTCCATCCTGATTTTCAAGTTTACTTAAGTCCTCCAAAGGGGCACTTTCATCTGGGAGCCTGATTTCCAGAGACTTGCAATTTTCAGAATCAGTTTCTGTTTTCTTTGTGCCCAACAGTTCAGTTCTTAGCTTATCTCACTTATCTAGCATTTTGCTATAAGCTGCAAGGAGAAGACAACCTGCATTCTCTGAGTTTACTTTGGAAAGTTCTTCAGCCAAATGCCCAGCCTTGCCATTTTCAAATGCTGCCTTACAAAAAACACTTGGAGTTAATTTTTTTTTTTTTTTTAAGATTTATTTTTATTTATTTAATTCCCCTCCCCTCCCCCGGTTGTCTGTTTTCTGTGTCTTTTGCTGCGTCTTGTTTCTTGGTCCGCTTCTGTTGTCGTCAGCGGCACGGGAAGTGTGGGCGGCGCCATTCCTCGGCAGGCTGCTCCCTCCTTCGCGCTGGGCGGCTCTCCTTATGGGTGCACTCCTTGCGCGGGGCTCCCCTACGCAGGGGACACCCCTGTGTGGCACAGCACTCCTTGCGCGCATCAGCACCGCGCATGGGCCAGCTCCACACAGGTCAAGGAGGCCCGGGGCTTGAACCGTGGACCTCCCATGTGGTAGACGAACGCCCTAACCACTGGGCCAAAGTCCGTTTCCCGACTTGGAGTTAATTTTGATAAATTCTCTGCAACTTTAAAACACAGATAACCTTTCCTCCAGTTTCCAATAATAGTTTATCATTTACTTCTAAGGCATCTCTTTAGCATCCATATTACTATCAACAGTCTCTTCAGAGCAATCTAGGGCTTTTCCATCAAGAATTTCACAATTCCTCCAAAAAATACCCCTTACCCATTTATAAACCATTCCAGCATTTTGGTTTTGGCAAAAGCACTTCCCCAGTCCTTGGTACCAAATTCTGTATTAGTCAGCTAAAGGGGTGCTTATGCAAAGTACCAGAAATTGGTTGGTTTTTATAAAGGGTATTTATGTGGGGGTAGGAGCTTACAGATACCAGGCCATAAAGCATAAGTTATTCCCTCACCAAAGTCTATTATCACGTGTTGGAGCACGATGGCTGCCGATGGCTGTGAGGGTTCAGGCTTCCTGGGTTCCTCCCTTCCCGGGTCTTGCTTCTGTCTGGGCTCAGGGTTCCTCTCTTCCTTCACAAGATCAGCTGTGGACTATGAGGCTCTCTAGGCTTTGCCTCTGACCACAAGTCCAGCTGCAGACTATCAGGCATATGGCTCTGATTCTTTCCCTGGGGCTCCCACCTTAAGGCTTCAGCATCAAACTCCACCATCAAAACTCTAACGTTAAAAACCCTCAACTCTGTCCTTTGCCATACCTTTTATCTCTGAGTCCCCATGCCCTAATGACGTGACCCAATCAAAGCCATAATAATAATTTAATCACACCCGGGTACAGACCAGATTACAAACATAATCCAATATCTATTTTTGGAATTTGTAACCATATTGAACTGCTACAGTATCTAAATCTAAAAATTAATGAGCACATCAGGGTGGGAACTGAGAAGTCTCTGCCACACCATATTTGCACATGGAATGCAGGAAGAAGAAAGAGGGACTCAGAGCATGGCAGGTCTTCTATATTATTCAGGGCTCTTTATAAGTTATGTTAGGCTACTAAAAGAGATAGTATGACTTTAAACTAATGGAGAAAAGACAACTTACTCAATGGAAGATAATAAAAGAAACAAAATTAAAGTAGGAAAAATATAAAATAAAAAGAAGGCGATAATGAATCCTGACAAAGAACATTTGCAATAAGTATGAATGGGTTAAATACACCAGACTAAAACAAGGACTTTCAAATTGGACAAAAGGTTACGGTTCAGAAATATACTATCTTAAGTAACAAATTTACAATAAAAAGATTAAGACAGGTTGGAAATAGAGTGTATTAGTCAGGGTTCTCTAGGGAAACAGAATCAACAAGAGATATCTGTCGATAGTATGCAAGTTTATAAGAGTCTCTCACACAGCCGTGGGGATGCACAAGTCCAGGTTCTGCAGGCAGGCTGCAATCAGAGGCTCCAATGAACGTTCAGTAAAGGTTCTTGAAGGGTTCTTGGAGACATTGACTGTCCAAAGACAAGCTGGGAAATTCTCACTCAATGCTGGAATTGCTTCCCCTTTTAAGGCATTTAACTGATTGGATAAAACAACATTCATTGCTGATGGCACTCTCCCTGATTGATGTACTTGTAATCAGCTATCTATGATTTACCCCTGCAGTAAAGTCAATGGTGAATGAAGTCCATAAATGCCCTTGTATTACAGTTAGCCCATTGTATTACAGTTAGCCCATTGCTTGCTTGACCAAACAACTGGGCACAATTACCTTGCTGAGTTGACACATTAACCTAACCTTCACACAAAAGAATTGAAAAAAAAAAATGCAGGCAAATATGGTGAACCAAAAGAAAGGTGGGATAGAAATTTGTTCTCAGGTAATAATATTTAAGACAAAGGACTAAAAGGTATCTTATATTCAGTAAACATAGAAATTTATCAGGATGATCTAATGATGAGTCATTTTTCTATAAATTACCAGGTGACCAACTTACAGAGCATAGAGATTTTAGTACAGTCTTCTTAAGGAACTCATAGAATGAACATGCAAAAGTTAGCCAAGATATAAAAATTTGACTGCCACTGTGAATAATCCTGACCTAATAGCTATCCCTAGAATTTTACAAAGAGTAACAGAGAACACCCATCCTTGTTTAGTACATAGGCAATCTGCATAAACAAGGCCACAAAAGACCAATAAAATCCAAGAAATCAGTGTTATAAAAATTAGGCTCTGGGGAGAGGGGGAGGGGAAGGAAAAAATAATTCAGTTCTGGGAAGCAGAAGTGGTTCAAATGATAAGGCTTCTGCCTACCATATGGAAGGACCCAGGATCAATCCCTGGGGCCTCCTGGTGAAAAAGAGGAAAAGAAATCATGTGTGTTTGGCAAACAAGTGCACGTGTGGTGAGCCGAGCGCTCGAGCGGTGAGCCAGTGACCATGCAAGTGAGTCACACAGCAAGATGATCACGGAACAAAAGAGAGACGAAGGGGAGAGTCAAGGTGAAGTGCGGCAGAGACCAGGAACCGAGGTGGCACAATTGACAGGGAACCTCTCTCCACATCAGAGGTCCCCTGGATCAAATCCCTGTGAATCCTAGAGGAAAAAGACAAGAAGAGAAGACAAAAAGAGAAATAGATACAGAAGATCACACAGTGAATGGACACAGACAGAAAAAAAAACAGCAGGGAGGGGGAGGGGGAGGAAAAAATTAGGTTCTTTGGCCACAAGACAATATCAAGATCAATTTTTAAAGTGTCAAAAAATCCCATGTTTTTGAAACAAAACCCAACTAACTGGCCCTACTACTAGAAGGAAATCATGATGGAATATTATGCAGTGGTAAGAAGAAATGAAGTCATGAAACATACAACAACATGGATGAATCTGGAGGACATTATGTTGAGTGAAGAAAGCCAGACACAAAAGGACAAATTCTGTATGATTGCCCTATTAGGAACTAATTATGTGAAATATAAATATACTATATAAAATATAAATATGAGTAGAATTGCATATAGAAGACCATTTTTCTTTGAAGCTGAACAAATGTAAGTCAATAGTACAAAATGTTAATATCAGACAAAAAACCAAACAAACATTATACTAAGTGAAGGAGACCAGACACAGAATACTACATATTGGATGATTCCATTTACATGAAATGTAAATATAAATCATTTGATAATGATGAAAGGAGATTAGTGGTTTTGTAGGTCTGAGGAAAGAATGCTAGGGTTTTTAGGGTTTTTTTGGAATAATGAAATTGTTCTAAAATTTTTGAAATGATGAATGTACAACATTGTGATTGTACTAAAAGCCATTCATTTTACACTTTGGATAGAATAGCCAGAAACAGCAGCTATGTACAGTGGAGGAAGCATAGAGGGATGGAGAAATGAATTTTCTTGTTTGTTTTCTGACTGTTTTATGTTTATTATTATTAGTATTGAAATAATGAAAATGCTCTAATAATGACTAAAGAGATGAACACACAACTATGTGATTATAGCAAATACCACTGATTGTACAAAAAAAAGGAGAAATTCGTGAGGGAATATATGAATATCTAGAGCTGAATGTCAATGAAGCACTGGATATCAAAGTGTATGAGGAGGCCTAGCAGTCCTAGAAATTAATTTATAACTTTCACTATATCAGAAAATAAAGAATACTCATAACAAATGAACTAAGTATTCAAATTGAAAGGTGAACTAGATCAACAGAGCAAACAAAATGAAAAGGTTTTAGAGAAGGGAGGAAATAATGAGAAAATGGCATTAGAAGTCAATAAAATATAGAAAAGGTTATAGAGAGAATTAACAGAATCAGAATTTCGATTGAACAGGTACAGCTCAGTGGTTGAGTGCCTGCTTCACATGTACAAGGTTGCAGGTTCAGCAATGGTTCCTCTTTAAAAAAAAAACAAAACAGAGTCAGAATTTCATTCTTTGGAAAGCCTGATAGACAGATAACATTATAGTTGGACAGAATGAGATAAAATAAAGAAAGCAAAATACAGAATGAAGAAGGGAGAGCAATTGACAGGTTATTTAAGGTTTATTTTCGTTTTAAAATTTTATTTATTTATTTCTCTCTAGTGCTGGCTGTTTTTGCATTCACTGTCTGTTCATTGTATACTCATCTTCTTCTTAGGAGGCACCAGGAACTGAACACGGGACCTCCCATGTGGGAGGGAGGTGCCCAATAGCTTGAGCCACCTCCACACCCAAGATATTTTTAATTATAAATGAACATTATAAAATCTGTCTGCCAACTTCTACTGCTGGCGAAGAAAGATGAACAGACCAGATTGACCCTCATGTTTGAAGCAGCCATAAATGAGACAGAAATAAGAAACAATTGTAGGGAAACGGACTTGGCCCAGTGGTTAGGGCGTCCGTCTACCACATGGGAGGTCCGTGGTTCAAACCCCAGGCCTCCTTGACCCGTGTGCAGCTGGCCCATGCGCAGTGCTGATGTGTGCAAGGAGTGCCCTGCCATGCAGGGGTGTCCCCCGCGTAGGGGAGCCCCACGCCCAAGGAGTGCGCCCTGTAAGGAGAGCCCAGCGCGAAAGAAAGTGCAGCCTGCCCAGGAATGGCGTTGCCCACACTTCCCGTGCCGCTGACGACAACAGAAGCGGACAAAGAAACAAGACGCAGCAAATAGACACCGAAAACAGACAACCAGGGGAAGGGGGGGATTTAAATAAATAAATAAATCTTTAAAAAAAAAAAAAAAAAGAAACAATTGTATTCAAGACACTAGACACCATACCACAAATAACAGAATTTCTGACTGATGGGAAACAAATAAGTTGAGCTCTGTGATTGCCCCAACTTCCTGTCTTGAGAGGGTTTCCAGGACACAGTAAAGGAGAGAAACAAAACAGGAAGCTTCCAGCAGGTGTGCAGTGTTCCTGAGAAGCCAGGTACACTGAGGCAGTTAGCTCACAGAGTACTGGAAAGAAGGGAACTGCAAAGAGACAGAATTATATGGGTCTGTGGAGGGGACCCCTTGAATACTGAACTGAATAATGACTGGTGTGTGTGTGTGTGTGTGTGTGTGTGTGTGTGTGTAGAAACTATCTGAAGCTGGATAAATAACCCACCAAGTGATGAAAGAAAGTATGCCTGGCATTCACACAGGGCAAGGAATAGTGTGTGCTCCTATCTGCCAGACTGAAAAACTCAAGATTCATGAAGCATTGGTAGAGTACTCAGGAAAGTCTTGCCTCAGCAGTGGGCAACAATTTGCCCTAGACTGAGAACTGCTCCAGTACTGCCTAACAAATCTTAAAAGCAAGATTTGAACACTTCAAACTGTTTCCAAGTAACTTAACTGAGTTCCAGAACAAAGCTCAAGAATTGTTATAAGAATATGAAAATATCCAACACTGAACAGGGGAAAATTCACAATGTCTGGCATCCAATTAAAGAATATCAGGCATACAAAGAAGCATAAAAATATACCCCAAAAATGAGGAGAATACTTTACCAATAAAAATTGATCCAGAATTGACATAGATGTAAATGCATCAGCAAGGACATAGAAACACATTATAACTTTAAATTACACACAATTTATATGTTCAAAAAGTTAAGTAGAGACATTGAAGGCTTATGACACAAATCACATTTCTAGAAATGAAAATGACAATGTATTTAATGAAAGATAGCTGAAGGGAATTAATAGCACATTAAACAGTACCAAAAAAAGATTCGTGAACTTGAAGACATAACAATAAAAACTATCCAAAATAGCAGAGGGAGTGCAAAAATAAATTAATAAATAATATAAAAAGAAACAGATAAATAAATGGAGCATCCTTGAGCTCTGGGTCTAATATGCACATAAAGTCCCCAGAGGAGAGGGTAGGATCAAAAGTATTGAAAGAGATGGCCAAACATTTTCCCAATTTCATGAAAACTATAAACCCACAGAGCCAATGGGCTCAATAAGCACCAAATAAAAGAAAGCATGAAGAAATCTATACCAAAACACGATCAGATCAAATTGCACCCAAGAGTGGTAAAGGAAATACACAGGAACAAAATAAGGATGAGAGCAGATTACTCATTAGAAAGCTAGAAGACAATTGAACCACACTTTTTAAAAAGAACTGAAGAACAACACTACCAATCTAGAATTCTCTTCCAGAAAAAAAGACCTAAAGAATAAAGGTGACATAACCCTATTCCAGATATAGAAAGTTGAAAAACATTATTTCCAGACAAAAACAACAAGAATTGTTAAAGGAATCCCTTTAGTTCAAAGAAAAATTATGCCAGATGGTAATCTTCATTTACACAAAGGAATGAAGAGCACCGGGGACAGTAACTACATGGGTAAATAGATATTCTTCTTTTATGTAAATATCTTTAAAAGATAATAGACTGGTTAAACAAAATGAATAGCAATGTACACTGGGGCTTATAACATATGCTTACTAAAGATATATGACCAAAGATGTATCTCCCCAAGAGGGAGAGAAATGAAAGTGCATTGTCAAAAACTTTTTACATGTGAGGTGTCGTAACATCATGTGAAGGTAAACTGTAATAAGTTAAAGATTTCTACTATAAACCATAAAACAACCACTAAAATAACAAAACAAAGCATTTGACTAGCAAGCAAACAAAGAAGACAAAATAAAATCATTTAAAAACACAATCCAAAAGAAAAAAGTATAAAGGGAAAGGAGAACAAAAAACAGATAGGTCAAATAGAGAATACACAGCAAATTGATAGGTTTACATGTCATCTTATCAACAACCACAATAAATGTAAGTGGTTCAAATAGCACAACCAAAGGGCAGAGATTGTCACATTGGATGAAAAAGGAAAGGTCAGCTACATACTGTCTGTAAGAATCTCACTGTAAATATAAAGACACTAATAGATTAAAATCAAATGAATGGGAAAAGGTATAATATGCTAGAAAGCTAGAGTGTCTTTATTAATATTGGACAAGAAGATATCAGAGCAAAGAATGTTAAAAGGGATAAAGAGGCTTATTTCAAAAATGACAGAGGGGTCAATTCATCAAGAGAATGTAACAATACTAAATAATAAAACATCTGTAAATTGAAAGAATAAAGAATATCAATTCCATGAACCATGTCCAGAATAGAGGAGGAGGGAAGACTGCCCAACTCATGTTATGAGGCCTGCATTACCTTAACACCAAGGCCAGACACATTATGAGAAGAGTAAATTAAAGGCCAACATGTCTCATAAGCATAAACACAAAAATTCCTAAACCATTAGCAAATCCAATCAGAAATATGAATAAAGGTTATTAAGCATCATGAATAAGTATGATTTATCCCAAGAATGCAAGTTTGGCTCAACATTTGCAATCAATCATTATAATTTACCACTTTAATAGATTAAATAAGAAAAATGATACAAACATACCAACAGATTTGGAAAAGCTTTTGACAAAATTTATTATCTCTTTATGATAAAAATTCTCACCACAGTAGGAACATTTAATGTTTAATCTAAAGAACACTTAATGATAAGAGACTGAATGGTTTCCCCCCTAAAATCTAGAAAAAAAGAGAAGGATTCCCTTCATATCACTCCTATTAAAAATAGCATTGGAAGTAATAGTTAATGAAATCAAGTAAGCAGCAGAAATTAAAGATACAGAGATTATAAAGGAAGAAAGAAAAGTTGCAGAAAACTGGATTGATAATGTAGAAAATCAAAAGGAATCCAAGAATAATTGCTGGATCTAATAAGAGTATTAGGAAAATTTGCAGGATATAGTCAATACAGAAATATTTAATTGTGTACCTATTTATCACTAATAAGCACTTGAATTTTGAGATTTAAAAAATAACATGATACAGTAAAAAACAAATACTTCAGTATAAATCTAATAAAATATGTGCAGGATCTGTAGGTAGAAAACTACAAAATACAATGAAAGAAAAGAAAAGATCCTAAATAATTGAAAAAAGATACCATGTGTATGACTGGAAGACACAATATTGTTAGGATGCCATTTCTTTCCAATTTGATCTATAGAATCAGTACAATCCTAATTAAAACTCCAGCAAGCTTTTGTGATTCTAAAATTAATGTGGAAAAGTTAAGAGAATGGAATATATAAGTCAATCCTGAAAATGAATAAAGATGGAAGAGTTATATTACACAAATTAAAGACTTACTATGAAGCAACAGGAACAAAACATAAAGACAATGTGGTACTGGTAAACGGATAGACACATAGATCAACAGAATTGATTTGAAACCCTATAAACAGATGCTGACAAATATGACCAATTTAGACTTTTAAAGATTTATTTATTTATTCCCACTCTGTGATGCTTAGGCTAATGTGTCAACTCAGCCAGTTTACTGTGCCCAGTTGTTTGGTCAAGCAAGCACTGGGCTAACTGTAATACAGGGGCATTTATGGACTTTATTCACCATTGACTTTACTGCAGTGGTAAATCATAGATAGCTGATTACAATTACATTGATCAGAGAGATTGCCATCAGCAATGAGTGATGCTTTATCCAATCAGTTAAATGCCTTAAAAGGGAAAGTGATTCCAGCATTGAGTGAGAATTTCCCAGCTTGTCTTTTTAGACAGCCAACATCTCCCAGGACTTGTCAAGAACCTTCACTGGACTTTCACTGCAGCCCCTGGTTGCACCTGCCTGTGGAACTCGGACTTGTGCATCCGCATGGCTGCATGAGAGACTCTTATAAAATCGTATAGTATTGACAGATATCTCCTACTGATTCTGTTTCCCTGGAGAACGCTAATACACACTCCCGACCCCCACTCCCCATCTTCTTTGCACTCATTGTCTGCTCTCTGTGTCCAGTCTCTGTGTGTTCTTCTGTGTCTTCTTGTCTTCTCTTTAGGGAGCACCTGGAACCAATCCTGGGACTTCCCGTAGTGCGAGAGAGAACTCAATCTCTTGTACCACCTCAGGTCCCTGGTCTGTTGCATCTATAAAATGTCTCTTGTCTGTGTTTCTTTTGGTTGTGTCATCTTGCTGCGCCAGCTCTCCACGTGGGCCAGCACTCTTGCATGGGCCAGCACTCCTTGTGGGCTGGCACTCCGCATGGGCCAGCATTCTGTGTAAGCCAGCTCTCCACTTGGGCCAGCTCACCAGGAGCTCACCACGTGGGCCAGCTTGCCTTCATGAGGAGGCCCCAGGAATCAAACCTTGGACCTCCTATATGGCAGATGGGAACACTATCACTTGAGCCTCATCTGCTGCCCTGACCAATTTAATTTTATTTACAAAGTCCCAAAGGCACTTCAATGAAACTGGTCCTTTCAACAAATGGTACTGGAATAATTTTTAAAAAGAAACATAACACATACCTCACATTTGATGCAAACATTAACACAAAGTGGATCATAAACCTAAAGGTAAAACTTAATGTTATAAAACTTTTAGATAAAACAAGGGAGAATGTCTGTGTGATCTTTTAGATACAACCCAAAAAGCAAGAACAAAGAAAGAAAAAATTGATAAATCACACACCATCAAATTTAAATTTTTTGCTCTGAAAAGACAATGTTAAGAGAGTGAAAAGACAAGCCACAGTCTGTGAGGAAATATTTCAAAATTAATTACCTGATTGTAGCAGTTTGATACAGTTATGAATTCCAAAAGTAGATAATGGATCATGTTTGGAATCTGGTCTGTACCTGGGTGTGATTAAGTTATGATTAGGGCTTTGATTGGGCCACATCATTAGGGCATGGGGACTCAGAGATAAAACGCATGGCAAAGGACAGAGTTGAGGGTTTTTAACGTTAGAGTTTTGATGGTGGAGTTTGATGCTGAAGCCTTAAGGTGGGAGCCCCAGGGAAAGAATCAGAGCCATATGCCTGATAGTCTGCAGCTGGACTTGTGGTCAGAGGCAAAGCCTAGAGAGCCTCATAGTCCACAGCTGATCTTGTGAAGGAAGAGAGGAACCCTGAGCCCAGACAGAAGCAAGACCCGGGAAGGGAGGAACCCAGGAAGCCTGAACCCTCACAGCCATCGGCAGCCATCGTGCTCCAACACGTGATAATAGACTTTGGTGAGGGAATAACTTATGCTTTATGGCCTGGTATCTGTAAGCTCCTACCCCCACATAAATACCCTTTATAAAAACCAACCAATTTCTGGTACTTTGCATAAGCACCCCTTTAGCTGACTAATACAGAATTTGGTACCAAGGACTGGGGAAGTGCTTTTGCCAAAACCAAAATGCTGGAATGGTTTATAAATGGGTAAGGGGTATTTTTTGGAGGAATTGTGAAATTCTTGATGGAAAAGCCCTAGATTGCTCTGAAGAGACTGTTGATAGTAATATGGATGCTAAAGAGACTTTTTATGATGCCTTAGAAGTAAATGATAAACTATTATTGGAAACTGGAGGAAAGGTTATCTGTGTTTTAAAGTTGCAGAGAATTTATCAAAATTAACTCCAAGTCGGGAAACGGACTTTGGCCCAGTGGTTAGGGCGTTCGTCTACCACATGGGAGGTCCACGGTTCAAGCCCCGGGCCTCCTTGACCTGTGTGGAGCTGGCCCATGCGCGGTGCTGATGCGCGCAAGGAGTGCTGTGCCACACAGGGGTGTCCCCTGCGTAGGGGAGCCCCGCGCAAGGAGTGCACCCATAAGGAGAGCCGCCCAGCGCGAAGGAGGGAGCAGCCTGCCGAGGAATGGCGCCGCCCACACTTCCCGTGCCGCTGACGACAACAGAAGCGGACCAAGAAACAAGACGCAGCAAAAGACACAGAAAACAGACAACCGGGGGAGGGGAGGGGAATTAAATAAATAAAAATAAATCTTAAAAAAAAAAAAAAATTAACTCCAAGTGTTTTTTGTAAGGCAGCATTTGAAAATGGCAAGGCTGGGCATTTGGCTGAAGAACTTTCCAAAGTAAACTCAGAGAATGCAGGTTGTCTTCTCCTTGCAGCTTATAGCAAAATGCTAGATAAGTGAGATAAGCTAAGAACTGAACTGTTGGGCACAAAGAAAACAGAAACTGATTCTGAAAATTGCAAGTCTCTGGAAATCAGGCTCCCAGATGAAAGTGCCCCTTTGGAGGACTTAAGTAAACTTGAAAATCAGGATGGAAGATGCAGTTATGTCAGAAAGACTTGTGGAAAGTCTTACTGTCTGGTCACTTGGACTGCTGCTTTCTGCATGCTAAACCAACAAGGTTTTTGAGAGACCTGTATGAATAAAACCACTGTCAACACCTGTAAGAAAAAAGGACATGGAAAGGAGAGATTAAAGGAGAAATAGCTTGAAGAGGAAAACCATGGAAGCTGAGATCTGGAATTAGGACATCACCTTGGGCCAAGAGAGGAACCCCACCCATATGTACAGAGAGGGTGAGTTAGCCCCAGCCATTGAAGAGGGTGGATGTTCCTGCCCAAAGTTCTGGGAGGGTTTTGCTGCCCCAGGGTAAAGAGAGGGTGGAGCACATTCCCCAAGGATTAGGATGGGTAAGGTCAGCACCCCCAGGTCTGAGAGGGGTGGACCTCTCCCACAAAGGATAAGGAAGGCCAGGTGGTCAACTCATTGCTCTGAGAGGGTTGAGCCTGTATGCCAAAAGTTAGGGGGAATGTTGTCTTCACACCACTGTACTAGGGGGGGTTAAGACTCTAACCCAAAGATTGAGTAAGGTGTGGCAATCACCCCAACACTCTTGGAGGGAGAGGTCTGGAGCTTGGTCAACATCCAGATGCTTGATACGGGTGGAACCAAGAAAATGGCCATTGGGCAAGCATGTGGAAAGGGTGGGTTCCCATAAGGCACCATGGAGACGAAACTATCAAGAATGACTCTCAGTCTGATATCAAATGGAGGATGCCCTGCGGGGTTTACTGAACTATAGAGGACCCGTGACTCATGTTTCCCTCCCAATTTCTCCTTATTGTAATGAAAATGTTTATGCTTTGTCCATTTGTGTATTGGAAACAGATAAATTGTTTTGTAAGTTTCAGAGATCTATAGCAGATGGGACTTTGTCCCAAGACAAATTGTATTTTCTTTAAATTGTAATATGATTAGTGCTTGCATTGTAACTGATTTAAGGGTTTTTCAAATATTGTAATGTCTTTTTGGAATTCAGAGGGTGGACTGTAGCAGTTTGATATGGTTATGAATTCCAAAAATAGGTATTGGATTATGTTTGGAATCTGGTCTGTACCCAGATGTGATTAAGTTATGATTATGGTTTTGATTGGACCATGTAGTTAGGGCATTGAGTCCCCATCCCTTGGTGGGTGGGGACTCACAGATAAAAGGCATGGCAAAGGACAGTTGAGGGTTTTTGATGTTGGAGTTTGATGCTGAAGCCTTAAGCTGGAGCCCCGGGCAGTCAGCACACAGAGGAGAGAGAAGACAGCCCCAGGAAGAAAGGAACACTGAACCCAGGAACAAGCAAACCCTGGGAAGAAAGGAAACTTGAACCCAGAGAGAAGCAAGACCCTGGAAGGGAGGAACCCAGGAAGCCTGAGCCCTCACAGTCGTTGGCAGCCATCTTTCTCCAACACGGGAAAACAGACTTTGGTGAGGGAAGTAACTTATGCTTTATGGCCTGGTAACTGTAAGCTCCTACCCCAAATAAATACCCTTTATAAAAAACAACCAATTTCTGATATTTTGCATCAGCATCCCTTTGGCTGACTAATACAGATACCCTGGTTTTAAGTTGGCCACATTGTTTCCTAGAATAAAACTTAACCTTTAATCTTCCTTTGCATTCATGTATGTGGATGTATGTTAATGTGTCTAAGATGACACCAATGAGAAAAGTTATGTGACATCTGGGAAGGGCTCAACCATCTTATCCTTTTTCTTTTCTTCTTGCCTGGAAGGTGGATGAAATGACTGGTGCTGTGGTAGCCATTCTGGATGCCATGTGATGAGGACAGTGAAGATAGGAGGTAGAATCTGAGTGCTTCACAAATCTGTGAAACTGTCCGACCGTTCATGAGCTGTCTATCTCTGATCTTATTTCATCTTTTTAACCATTGTTATTTTGGGTTTTCTACCACTTGCAGACAAAAGAACACTAATCGTGGTAAAGATTTAATACCCTAAGTGAGGAGCTATATGTGTGAGAATCCAAACATGGAGTACTGGTTCATATGTGGGAGTTGGGACACATACTTTAAGGGCTCAGACATTGCAAGCTGGAAAGCTGACTCACATTACTGTTAAGGCCTTTGACCACACATTTCCTGTTGTTGTACTTTGAAAGGTTACCACGTGCTGACCAAAGCTGTTTATTAACAGAAATAATAGGGACAATTTAGAATAATTGATGACTGTTGCTACCTCCTTGTAGTACTTAGCAAACTCTGACAGAGAGAGTGGAATGGAGACTGAACTTGGTTGGTCTGCAAGCAAGGACAAAGGGAAATTCTGCTTTGACAAGGTAATTGCACTTGACCTCAGCCTGCACTATAAATTGGTTGGGAATTTCATAATTTGTCATCTTCCAATGTCAAAATGTCAGTTTCACTCTCTAAGTGGAAGTGGTAGTAAGCAGGGGTTGCTAAGCAGCAGCCTTAGCAGGAGATGGAATCGACGCCCCGCTGTACCCTAACGGTGAAGCTGCTGAGCGGGCAGCACCGAGGGGGTGACAATCCCCATGACAGATGTCCCAGATGGCCAGGTTCTGGGAGGGGTCGGGCTGAACCAGGACCCTGGAAGTGCTCAGGAGGCCCTGGAGGGGGCCACGGACACCCCTCCGCCTCCCTCTGGGTTTTCTACTGCTGCTGGACAAAAATTACACAAACTTAGAGACTTAAAGCAACGCAAGGGGAGGGTCCGGGCGGGGGTCCCTTTAGAGTTGCGCCCCCTCCCGGGCGCCCGCCAGAAGCGCGGGCAGGAGCGCAGCCGCCGCGAGGGGGCGCCCGCGAGAGGAGCGGGCCATGGCGTCCCCGGGCGTCCTCCTGGGCGGCGGCTCCCCGCGCCTCCTGCTCTGGCTGCTGCTCCTGCAGCCCCGGCTCGGCCAGGCGCCCGCCGTGGGCAGAGGCCGTGGCCGCGCGTGGCCCCCCGAGAGGAGGGCGGGCGGCTCAGCGCCCTTCCCCACGGGGCTCTCTGCGCCAGCAGGTGGGAACTGCGGCCTCCAGGGGGACTCCAGGGGGTCTGCCCCACCCAGGGCCCGTCACCCCCGGGGCGGCGGGAGGCCCCCACGGTGCCGGGACCCCCTCGCGCCAGCTCCCATCGCCAGCAGGGCCTCTAGGACGCCGGGGTCAGCACTCCACACCCGGGAGTGTCACCCCCTTAGGTCCTGCTCCTGGTTCCAGGTCTGCACAGGCCTGGGGTTCAGAGGGGCACAGCCCTCCTGGGGAGCTTGAGGGTCAAACCCTGTCCTGGAGGGTTTGCCGGAGCCCAGCCCTTGGTGGTGGGGGGGGATGGGCAGCAGCTTTACCTCCTGTCCCCTCTCTTTATGAGCCGTTCAAGATTGTGGCCATCGGAGTAGAATAGTTGGTGGAAGACCAGCGACAGCGAAGAGGTGGCCCTGGCAGGTGAGCCTGCAGGTGGATAATTCACACGTGTGTGGAGGATCCCTCATTGCCCATCAGTGGGTGATGACCGCGGCCCACTGCATATTTGGGTGAGTAACTATGAGGTTCAGGACTTGGGCTGTGCGGAGTGGTCAGGGGTGTGGGGGGAGGAGGGGGCTTGCAGGGAGGGAGGGGGCTGCTGGCTGCCCTGGAGCACGGGCCAGGCTGGGAAGCCCCTGGAAGGTGTGCAGGGCAGGGCAGAGTCTCCAGGGACGCTGAGGCCCGCGTGTCCCCCTGCAGCCACCTGGACTACACAGTGAAGCTGGGAGACACGCACATGCGTCATAAAGCTAGTACGGCGGTTGCGGTCCCGGCTCTAGACATCGTTTCCCACCAGTACTTTAATGTTTTTTCTTTGAGAGAAGACATTGCTCTCGTTCTCCTCGAGTTCCCTGTGACCTACTCCCCGCACATCCAGCCTGTGTGCCTCCCGGAAAAGTCCTTCCAGGTGGCAAGCGGGACAGAGTGCTGGGTGACAGGATGGGGCCGCCTGGTAGACAAAGGTGAGACTGTGGGCAGGAGGCAACCTCGGGGCGAGGGGAGGCCGCCCAGTGCCCTGGGTGGGCCTGAAGCCTGAAGGGGGGGGCAGGGAGGGTGGCGGGCAGAGGAGGGAGGGGGAGTGGGTGCTCCGGAAGTAATTGAACCACTGAGTTTCTGTTGGCAGGTCAGGGCCTGGGGCTTGGTGGGGTGGCCTCCAAGGCAGATTTCAGCTCAGGGGGGATGAGCTGTCTGCCAGCCAGAGCTGCCCTCACGGGCAGTGCCCGCCTTGGTGGGGCGGGAGCGTCCTGACCCTGGTTTGAGGCAGAGCCACAGCACCCCTGCTGGTGGGGCTGGAGGGCCCCTGCCCTGGAGAGAGGCTGATTCGGGACCTCTGGGAATGACCTGCCTGGAGGCTCTGACCTGCCCAGGAAGGTGGAGATGCTTCACTGAGGCTCAGGTCACCGGGTCGCTGTCATCACTGCTACTCAGGGTGACAGGCGCCTGGTGCTCATTTCCCAGGCTGCTAAGGCCTTGCTCTCCCTCCTGTGCTCTGTCCTGCCTTCTCCTGTGGGTTTTGCTTCTTACCTCCTCCTTTCACCATGTCAGCCTGGGGCCCATTTCCTCCTGTGTCAAATAGGGACCGTGCCCACAGCCCCGCCTTCCTCTAGGGGCGTCTGTGAAACCCTCTGTGGAGCCCCAGAGTGGATGCGGGCTCCTGTCCTGCCCCACTTACACAGGTGCACTCGCTCCCACCTTTTCTCTTTTTTTAGGTTCAGGTCCAGGAGCATCTGAGCTTCAAGAAGTGAAGCAAACCATTATTCATGGTGAGAAATGTGATGAGATGTTTCAGGAAAGGTTAAGAACATCGAGAAAGCTGGTGCAGAAAGGGATGATCTGTGGCCAGTACCACGGGGGCGAAACCCCCTGCAAGGTCAGTTGGTGCCGCTGCCTTCCTGCATTTCACTCTCCCCTAAAGGTCTCCTCCTTCTCAGGAGACCAGGCCCGCGTTTCCAGCCCGCCCCCCAGCGCCCCCGGATGAGTTAAGGTGTGGGGAGGAGCCCACGGCTCTCCGAGCTGGCCTCCCTGCTCCTTCAAAAGGGAGCAGTCCTCGCTCCTGGGGCGCTGCCAGGCGGGGGTAGCTGGGGTGGGGACACTGAGTTCCCTGGGCAGCTCATTTACTTAAGTGGATTCCCTGGAGTTGGTTAATTGCGCTCCACTGACTGATTTCCACCGCTGGCCCCCCTGTGCCAGCATTTGCCTGTGCTCACGCCATCAGCACAGCACCCTGGCCACCTGGACAGCCTACCTGGAGCACAGGTGCGCTGAGGGCCAGAGGGCGCCCTGGGACGCCTGTATGCCCCTGGCCGAGTCCACCCTCTGCTCCCAGCTGCGCCCTGGGTGGGGCCCGCTGCCAGGCCCCAGGGCATGAGTGTTTGGAAGTTCTGGAAACAGAAGAGCATTGCAGGGAGAGGGGACGGCAGGGGCAGTGCTTAGAGGTCTGGGGGCCTGGGTGGTGGGGGAACGTTGGACATGCCTGGGCAAGGGGGGAGCAACTGAGGCAGAGTAGAGGGCCAGAGCCAGGGTGTGTGGCCCGGAGCGCTGTGCCAGTTTCTAGACTTCCATCGGGCAGGACGGGTGGGGGGCACGGTCAGACTTGCCCTTTAGATAAATGCCCCTCTGGGCTGGTGGTGCCTAGACTGTGGGGTAGCAGATTGTTGCCACCCACAGGCAAGGACATGAGGCCAAGCAGGGCCTGGGCCCTGGGCTGCTGGGGGGGGAGGTCAGGAGAATCATCTGTTCTTCCATGACAGCATGTGGGGGGGGCAGGGACCCTGAGGTCTGGCTGAGGTGCTCTGAGGGGGCCTCAGGGGAGGTTGGGAGGATGTTGGAAGTTGTTTGACGTGTGGGTTTGGGATGCGTGAGCAATGGGTGGCAGGTGGGTGTAGGATGTGGGACACGTGGGTTTGGAGATAGGAAGAAATTTCAGGTGAAAAGGATGTGGGGACCCCTGTGCAGGGTGATATCCCAATTATATGCCTCCTGCGATGCCCCGTTCCTGCTGTGCCATGGGAGGCTCCAGGAGGGTGGTGGGAAGGGCTCAGGGAAGTGGAGGAGCAGGGGCCCTGAGAGAATTTCAAAATGGAGCCAGCTGGCCCACCTGGCCTGAGGCCACCTGCCCTTCTGCCCCCTCGCCCAGGGCCCTGCGTGCGGGGAAGGAGTGGTGTTTAAGGAGACAGCGACCATCCCCTTGGACCTCTCCATTCCCGGGTCATACCCAGAAGCGGAGGCCTGAGGGGGCCTTTGGGTGCCTGTGGTGCCGGGGAAGCCCCGTGCGTGCCTTTCTCGCAGCACCCTGCGTGCGTGCCTTTCTCGCAGCACCCTGCGTGCAAACAGCCTGCTCTGACGTGGGTGTCTTCACGCCTGCTGTTGTTTCCTTCTCTTTCTCCAGGGAGATTCTGGGGGCCCCCTGGTCTGTGAATATAACAACACCTGGATCCAGGTGGGCATTGTGAGCTGGGGCATTGGCTGCGGTCACAGAGGATTTCCTGCAGTTTATTCGGATGTTAGGTACTTCAGGGAATGGGTCGTTACTCTCTTGAGTCAGGCTTCCTCCCTGGACCCAGTGGCTTTGCTCACCTTCGGCCTGTCACTGGTGCTGCCCCTGGGCACCCTGGTGACCCCGTGATGGCCCAGCGCACTCCCCTCCAGTCTCTGGTTCTCGCACCAAGCCTCTGCTTCCACCTGCCGGGCTTCCTGTCTGCACTTCCTCACATCCCGGCTGGATCCATTGACCCTGTGGAGATCCACACGACAGAGTGTGGCAGCGAGGCCGGGGCTGGGAAGTGCCCTGGCCCAGGGCACCTGTCACCTGCCTGAGGCACACTCAGACCCTGGCTGTGAAAGATCCAGCCAGTGGTCCCTGACCTGCCAGGTGGAGCTGATGATTCGTGGGAATTTTGGAGAACATCACCAGCAAAGAGAGTGAAGCAGGCGTCGCCACCTCCCTGTGGGGTACGAGGCCGGGCTTTTCCCTCTTGCCTCGGCTCTCTGGAGCTGGGAAGCTCCCTGGCACCCCAGTGTGGATCCATCTGTGAAAGGACAGCACCTGCCCCACAGGCCCACGTGGGGCGGCCCAGTCCTGGAACCCCCTTCCTGTGTGCCCTGGTGGCCACGTCCAGAGACACCCCATTGTGTTGAGGCCTTATGGGGTGTTGAGATTCCGGAGGTCAACTTAATAAATACTTGAGAGTTTTTGTGTGTCATGAATCTCTGCTCACGTATCACATGCTCTGGAGAGAACTCATTTCCCATTTAGCTACGGGAGATGTTTATCATCGCAGTTAAACTTTAGGAGAGCAAGCGGTGAGGACCTGCCTACCAGAAAGAAATCTAGTGGACGACCTTAGGTCCTGCTGCCTGGGCTTTTTAGCACATCTCTAGGTGGTGTTATTTTAGTCGAGTTTAACAGTTTCAGTAACACAGGAGCAAGAGGGACAGGGACGGTGTATTGTACACTTGCACCTCCTGGCACCCCTATTTGCTGCTCTGCTGTAGATATGCCTTGATGATCTCATGCGCCCAAAGATGAGTGCACCCAGTGGGGCTTGGAGGCCTGGGCTCCATCCGTGTGTGTGTGTGTGACTGCACAGAAGTACTTTTGCACAGGTAGCATTCCTAATGTCCCAGAACTGGTTACTGCTCACCCCCTAGCCTATATCTCCTGCTCTCCCACTCTTCCTTGGCCAGTGCTGGAGCACCCAGTTATCAGTGGGCCAGAGTGGGCAGTCTCAGAGTGTCACCAGCTGCCCAAGGGAATTGGGGCTGGTGTGCTCTGTGATCTCAAGCCCCAGCTGGTACAACCACACCAGTAAGTCCTGGATTATGGTCTTTCTATGGAATGCCTGGCTGGGCAGTTTTTTCAGAAGAAGCCACTTATTTCTTTTCCGTGATGTTTCCTGGCTGGGAATGCCATTATGGCTCTTCATTTCCTTCCCTCTTCTTTTTCATCCGTGGAGGCCCAGCACTAGCATTCTCTCCTCGCAAGAACCTCTACTGTCCCCTCCCTGGGGCTGTGAAACATGCTTTTCTCCAGGCTCCCCTGACTCCCCTGACTCCGAGTGTGCCTGATGCAGACATGGGTGAGTGATAAAGGATGCCAGTTTAGTCATATCCGCCCTCGACAGTACTATTCTTTCTGCTCCAGTGTCCCACGATCGTAGGAGACAAGCAAGACTCTCTAGATCTCTGCCTGGAACTTTGCCCCAAATCACCCAACTCAGGAGTGCAATGGTCCCTCGTGGTTGTATGTAATTTCTGCTCTGGGTGTTGGAAATGTTGGACCCCAGGAGGCTGGTCTTGTAACACCTTCCACTTCTGTGTTGTTATAGGGCATACCCTTGGGGGCTCCTCATCTTCTACTTTCCATTCCTTCTCTTTCTCATCTGAGGAGGATTCCATAGATCCCATGCCTTAGGGCCCCACTCGAGTGGTTAATATCCCCCAGACCTGGACTGGAGGCAGCGTGCGGCCCCTCGCTTGAGCATATCTACCAGACAGGGTTTCTATCTGATTATTAGTTCAGCAAGGCTCTTGGTTAAGGACTCTCATTTCTGCCTGTGATAGGTGCATATTCCAAGATTTCTAACTTTCACTCTTCCTCTAAGCACTGCACTGAGGCCTGCGCCAGTTGTTCTGCCTCAGTACCCAGGGCTTCTAAAAGGGGCCATGCTAGAATTGCCACTATCTGGTGATCTCCCTTTTTCTTATTTAGGTGCGGTTGCTCTGCAACCTGTTGTAGCACAGCCAGTATACCTGCCTGTCTTTTTAGGGTGTCCCCATACTCTCAGCATTGCCCACTCGTCTTTGAGGTCAGACAACCCTCCCCACACAGATGTTGCAGGGCAATCTGGAATTTCACCCACGTATTCTCCTTTCCTTGGGCTCATGCCCACTTGCTTCGGTCTCCAGGCTCATAGCTCACCAGCTGTTCCAACACAACTCTGAAGGGCATGGATTGAGGCTGCTGTGAGACCAAAGAACATACTCGGCACCGAGTCTGACATAAGTTTTTTTGGAGTTATGGACAGGAGAGAGTCTCCACTGGTGGCAGTTCAGGGAATGAAGGTATCAATCTGCAAAGGGACAAGAAAATAAGGTATGAAATAAGGGGTTTCAGAACAAAGACATTGCGCAGGTTATGAGGACAGAGTTCATGCTAGGGTCCCCTGAAGTACACACATGGGGTTGGTGAAGTTATCACAGGAATGAAGTTTTACTGCCCTGAGGAGGTCATGGTATCCGATACCAGCTATACATCCTTTTCCCTCCAGCGAGGATTGGGTCACACAAGCGGCCACATGCTGAGGGTTTGTGGGGGTCTGGGCTGTGGGTCCCCACAATGGACCAAACTCTCTTTTGTCATTGCACGTCATATAATTTTTTGTTCTCAACTGGGCATTTAAAGTAATATAAAGTGGCCACTCTGGAAATCCGATTCTCCCTCTCCCCCACTTTTTTGTTGCTTCTATTTGTTGCTGCAGCTCTTCGGTTATTTCCCTGAACTAATTCTTTAAAGTCTGTTATTTTGTTGTGTGTGGTCACTGAAGTCTCTGCTTGGCTATCTTAGTGGACTCTAACCAATTAGTCTTCCAGCCTTTGCTCTGGGGCTGTGTGTGTTGGAGCCTGTCTTCAAAGTTCCAGGTTGCAATTTCCAACTCTGCCTTAGCCTTCCCTTCCTTCTTGTGCAGAGCCTCAAAGTCAACCAGCAGAAAGTGATCAGGTCTTTCCTGGGTGTACACCTAGCTCTGCATGTGTGTGTGACCTCCTCTATTCTCAGGAAAATGTCAGAGCTTTTCAAAACCCCTATGGACATTTGTTTCTGTTTTATCTTCTAGGTTTTTTTTGTCAGCCTCTTGTTAGTCCAACTAACAATGCTGCCTCAGGCAGCTGTGAGGTTAAACAATTGCTACTGATTGTTTCTGATAAACACCATGGGGATTGGACTGTCTACACAGAGAGAGCTCCTAGTCAGGTCAAATAAAGACAAGCTTTGAACTGGACCCTTCTAGTGAGCTGCCAGACTCGTCAAATACTGCTAATTCTCTGGTGATGAAGCTTTCGGGGAGCTCCACATCTGCTCTGCTCCCCTTCCGTGGTTTCTAGGCTGCTGCTGTTCACGGCAATGCAGTTCCAAGCCTTTTGGTTGTCAAGGCTATCATGGAGCTCAGAGACGGTGATGGGGTTATGGCAAGTTTAAATACCACTATGATCACAGTTCTTACCAAGATTCAGCCACATTTCTTGATTAAATGCTCCTTGGAATTTTGGAAACTTTTGTTAATTTCCATAGTCTGAAAAAGTTGCGTTTGGCGGTTTTTGCAGTGTTCTCATTACTTTTATGGAGGAGCAGGGTTTTGGAGGTCCTTCTCTGTCATTCCAAAATTGCTTCTCCCATTCCTATAGTTTTGGCTTTTCCAGAAAGTGTCTGTGTGGAATTAAACAATATAGCTTTCTGAGTCCAGCTTTCTTCACATAGTGCATTGAATATGAAACATCCATGTTAGAGGACAAATCAATATGTTGTTCCTTTTTTGACTAAATACTAGTCCCTTAAATCGATGTACCCCAGTGTATGTATTCTGTGACTGAAAAACACCTTAACTGCTTCCAGTTTTTGACCATTATAAATAAGATTGATATAAACATTTGTGTACATATTTTTGCATGAACAGAATTGTTTTATTCTCTTGGATATAAACCTCGAGTGTGATTTCTGGGTCATGTAGTACATCTATACTTAACTTTAAAAGAAAATGCTAACACAAGCCTCTGGCGTGATGCCCACCGTGGCTGGGGCCAGGGAGGCAGGGCTTCTTCTGGAGGTTCCTCAGCCCAAAAGAAGGGCAGAAACCACATCCCGGAAAGGTGGAAAGACTATCTCCCAGTTGGACAACGGATGCCTGGGACTCGTTTCATTGCTTTCAAAGTTCCTTTGAAAAAGAGTTTTGAAAAGAATCTTGCTCCAAAAGAATACTTTCCCCCCATTGGATCGTCTTAACAAAATCCAAAAGGAAAATGAAGAACTTGGACTGATTATTGATTTAACTTACACACAACGCTATTATAAACCAAAGGATTTACCAGATACTACACCTCACTTAAGATTTTTTACAGTTGGGCATAAGGTCCCTAAAGATGACATTATTTTTAAATTCAAGTGTGCTGTTAATGGGTTTTTGAAAGAAAATAAAGATAATGACAAACTTTTTGGGGTCCATTGTACCCATGGTTGAAACAGGACTGATTATCTCATCTGCAGATATCTGATTGATGTAGAAGGCATGAGCCAGATGATGCAACTGAATTCTTCAATAGGTGCCGGGGACATTGCTTAGAAAGACAAAACTACATTGAAGACCTTCAGGATGGTCCTATCAGAAAGAATGGGTATTCTGGTGTGTCCAGGTCAAGTCGTTTTGAAGAATCAACACAAATCATGGAACAATAAGTCTGTTAACCAAGGATCTAGGTATAAGCCACATCAGACACAACATTATCCACCACCTTCCTGGCATTTCCATTCCTCCAGCCAAGATTTGTAATAGTCAGTCAGAAAATTTTCACAGAGTCAGAACATTTACCAGAGAGGTCTTCTTCCCCCTTCCTTGTCCCCCTGCACAGGACTCTTCACAGAGGAGATGTTCTTGGAATGCAAAGTCAAACACCAGTCAAGCAACCCAGAATAAAAGATTACAGTATCCTTACCGTTACTACAGCAATTGGGGATGGACCCAGTAAAGTAGGACACAAACATACTCTAGAATTCTATCAGGAGACCAGAGTTGGACTGAAGACAGATGGAATGACTTAAGTAGATGAGGTCAAATGACGTTTATTATCTATTTTATTGCTCCCTTATGTATTCACACTTCAGGAACAATTAGACTGATATTTACCTCTTAGCTAATAAATTTGAACCAATTACAACAATACAGGAAAAAGCTACTCTAATGAATCTTAAAAATTTTTAAAGGACGATGATATTTTAGAATTCATAAAGTATTAAAGAACTTCCCTTGCAAATTAAAATAAAAATAAAAATAAAAGAAAATGCTTAACCACCTTCCAATGCAGTACTGTTTTGCATTTCCAGCAACAAAGGATCAGAGTTCCTGTTGCTCTGTATCCTCACCCGCTTTTGATATGGTCAGGATTTTCTTTTTCCCATTTTATTATAGGCGTATAGTGGTATCTCATTGGAGTTAGAATTTCCCTGATGACTAGTGGTATTGAGCATGTTTTTATATGCTCGCTTGCAATTCATAAGTCTGTGAAGTGTCTGGTCATATCAATTTTTAAAAATAGAATTTTTTTCTTACTGTTGAGTTCTAAAAGCACTTTATAGGATTCTAGATATTAGTCTTTATCAGGTAATTAACTTGGAAATATTTCCTCACAGACTGTGTCTTGTCTTTTCCCTGTCTGTCTTTTTAAGATTTATTTATTTTTCCTCCCCCTGTGAGATGGCTCCCTCATCTGTCTGCTTGTTCTTTGTGCTCATTGCTTCACTCTCTTAACTGGTCTTTTCAGAGCAAAAGTTTTAAATTTTGATAATGTCTGATATATCAATTTTTTCTTTCATGAGTCTTGCTTTCAGTGTTGTATCTAAAAGCTCATTGTCAAACCCAAGGTCACACAAACTTTCTCCCTTGTTTTCTCTAGAAGGTTTATAGCTTTAAGTTTTTCCTTTAGATCTATGATTCATTTTGAGTTAATTTTTGTGTAAAATGTGAGGTATATGTTATGGGTTTTTTTTTAAAGATGGTGTCCAATTATTCCTGTACCATTTGTTGAAAAGACTATTTCTGTTGAAGTGCCTTTGGGACTTTGTAAATAAAATTGGCTGTATTTGTCAGCATCTATTTATAGGCTTTCTGTTCAACTCCACTGATGAATGTGTCTGTCCTTTTACCATACCACACTGCCTCTATTTTTTGTTCCTGTAGCCTTATAGTAAGACTTGAAATTGTATAATATGACTCTTTTACCTTGGCTCATTTTCAGGATTGACTTATATATTCCAGTCTCTTACCTTTCCATGTAAATTTGAGGATCACAAAAACTTGCTGGAATTTTTACTAGAATTGCACTGATTCTATAGATCAAATTGGGAAGATGGGAAGCGGATATGGCCCAAGCAGTTGGGCTCAAGTCTACCATATGGGAGGTCCAGGGTTCAATTCCTGGGGCTCCTGGTGAAGGCGAGCTGGCCTGTGTGAGCTGGCCCAAGTGCAGACCTGGCCCACACAGAGTGCTGTTCCACACAGGAGTGCTGTTCCACACAGGAGTACTATCCCTCATGGCAAGCTGGCCCCAGCAGAGAGCTGGCACAGCAAGATGACACAACAGAGTAGAGAAAATAAGAGATGGAGCAGATGAGGGAGCTGAGTTGGCACAAGAGATTGAGTGCATTTCTCCCACTCTGGAAAGTCCCAGGATCAGTTCCCAGTGCTGCCTAAAGAGAAGACAAGCAGCACAGAAGAACACACAGCAAATGGACACAGAAAACAGACTACAGGGGTGTGTGGCAGGGGCAGGAGAAATGAAAAAATAAATTTTAGAAATGGTGTAGCAGTATGATATGGTTATGAATTCCAAAAAGAGGTATTGTATTATATTTGTAATCTGGTCTGTACCTGTGCATGATTGATTTATGATTGGGGCTTTAAATGGGCCATGTCATTAGCGGTTGAGTCTCCACCCCTGGGTGGATGGGGACTCACAGATAAAAGGCACGGCAAAGGACAGAGTTGAGGGTTTTTTGATGTTGGAGTTTTGATGTTCAAGTGTGATGCTGAAGCCTTAAACTGGAGCCCCAGGAAGTAAGCTCACAGAGGAGAGAGAAGCCAGCCCCAGGAAGAGAAGAAGTCTGAGCCCAGGAAGAAGCAATCCTTGGGAAGAAAGGAACCTTGAACACAGAGAGAATCAAGACTCTGGAAGAGAGGAACCCAGGAAGCCTGAGCCCTGGCAGACATCGGCAGCCATCTTGCTCCAACACGTGAAAATAGACTTTGGTGAGGGAAGTAACTTATGCTTTATGTATGTATATGCTTCTGGTATCTATTTGCTCTTACCCCAAGTAAATGCCCTTTATAAAAACCAATTTCTGGTATTTTGCATCAGCACCCCTTTGGCTGACTAATACAGAACCTAATCCTTATAACACCGATTTCTTGGACTTCACTGGTCTTCCTTTGTGACCTTGTTTAGGAAAATTCCCTATGTGCTCAATAAAGATAGGTGTTCTCTGTTAGTAGTTGTAAAGTTCTAGAGATAGCTGTTAGGTCAGGAATATTAGCAGTGGTAGTCAAATCTTTTATATATTGGCTCAATTTTGCATGTTCGTTCTATCAGATCCTTAAGAAGATTGTATTAAAAGCTGTAATTCTCTGTAAGTTGGTCACCTGTTACTTAATAGAGTAAGGAACTATAATTGCATCACCTTGATTATTTTCTGTGTTTACTGCATAAAAGATGCCTTTCATCTCCCTCTACTCCCTGTCTCCTGTAAACCTGTCTTCCAGACTCTAGCTCTGTGAGTCTGCTTGATTTGCTTAATTCATATCCGTGAGGTCATGTAATATTTGTCCTTCAGTGCCTGACTCACCACTCAGCATAAGGTCTTCAAGAGTCATTCATGTTATCCCAGGTTCTAATACTGCGTTCCTTCTAACAGCTGAGTAGTATTCCATTGTATGTATATACCACAGTTTGCTTAGCCATTCCTCTGTTGATGGACATTTGGGTTGTGTCCAACTTTTGGCAATGGTGAATGCCGTGAATGTTGGCATGCATGTATCTGTTCATGTCCCTGCTTTCAATTCTTCTGGATATATACCCAGCAGCGGGACTGCTGGATCAAATAACAGATCTATATTTGGCTTCCTGAGGAAATGCCAAACAATCCTCCACAATGGCTGCACCATTCTACATTCCCATCAGCAGTGGATAAGTGGATTTTCTGTGTTTATCACATGTAAGATACCTTTCAGTCCTTTGCCTTAAATGCTACAGGGTAGAACAAATTTCTACCCCACCTTTCATTTGGATCATATTGGCATGGTACATTGTTTCAATCACTCTGTTTCCAACTTGTCTGAATCTTTTTCTGTAAATTTGTCTCTTAAGAGTATATTTCCAAACCATATCCTTTTCTCCACTTGGAAAGTCCTTGTTTTATTCTGGAATATTTAACCCATTCATACTTATAGCAAATGCTTTCTTATCAATCTCATTATTGCCTTCTTGTTTTGTATTTTCTATTTTTCCTACTTTAATTGTGTTTTTCTTCTTATCTTCCATTGAGTTTTTTTTTCCTCCCTTGTGTTTAAAGTTCATACTATTCAGGGAGCCTAACATAACTTATGAAGTTCCTCAAATAATATAGAAGGCTTGCCACGTTCTGAGCCCCTCTCTCTTTTCCCTGCATTCCCTGTGCACATATGGTGTGGCAGGGACTTCTCAGTTCCTACCCTAATGCTCTCATTAATTTTTAGATTTAGATCCCTGGTTTTAAGACAGCCACATTGTTTTCTGGAATAAAACTTCACCTTTAATCCTTCCTTGTATTCATTTATATGGATGTGTTCATGTGTCTAAGATCAAGTCAGTGAGCAAAGCTGTGTAACTTCTGGGAAGGGCTCGACCTTCTAATCCTCTTCCCTTTCTTTCAGGCTGTAAGGTAGATGTGATGGCTGGAGCTCCAGTGGTCTTTCTGGAGGCCAGGTGTTGAGAATGGTGAAGAACAAGATAGTAGGTAGAAGTTTAAGTCCGTAACATTCTGGGACACTGTCCTACCAGTCATGAACTACCAAACTTTAAACTTTTTTTTTTCAGACACATGTCCCCTTTAATATTTGCTAGAAAATGGAGTTTAACATTATTTACAATTATTCGAACATTCACGGGGGCTCAATATGACAGGCATAGGGGTGGACTATGGTCACAAGAAGTCTTTCATACTTCACAAATTGTTTTATATTTTTGCTACAAAGGTCAGTCACCTTTTTATGTCCATCCAATCAATGAGTTTCTTACATCTTTCTGGGTCTATGCACTTGTAGATGGCAGCAGAAACTGTAGCCAGGATCTTTATCTCATGCATTCACATGTGATGCCCAATCTTCATGTGCTGTCTAATTTCTACACTCTGGTTTCTTGGACTTACCCCACTCATCTAACACGGAGGTGAAGGTCAACCACCACACCAGGGAGCCAAGAGTGCCTATAACTGAAAGCAGGAGGATTGCATCCAGCATCCATGTGCAATCTAAGCCCCCTCTTGATATAGATGTGGAGTGGACACAAGCATTCTAAGGTCCACAGGATGGAGGAATAGAGTATGGATTAGAGTGGACTTACTGATATTCTATTCATAAACTATTGCGATTAGTAATCGAAGAAAATGTGGCATTGGAGTGGAGAAAGTGGCCATGGTGGCTGCTGGGGGTAGGGAGTGGGAGGAAGAGATGTGATGTGGGGGCGTTCTCGGGACTTGGAGTTGTCCTGGGTGGTGCTGCAGGGACAGTTACCGGACATTGTGTGTCCTCCCATGGCCCACTGGGTGGACTGTGGGAGAGTGTGGGCTATGGTGTGGACCATTGACCATGAGGTGCAGCGGTGCTCAGAGATGTATTCACCAAATGCAATGAATGTCTCATGATGATGGAGGAGGTTGTTGTTATGGGGGGAGGAGTGGGGTGAGCGGGGTGGGGGTTATATGGGGACCTCATATTTTTTTAATGTAACATTAAAAAAATAAAGACAAAAAAAAAAAAGATAAAAGGAGTGACTCGCAGCAGGGCCACGTAGATGAGGAAGTTGCGCAAGGAGGACAGCATGTCTTCGCGCACCTTCCGTTTCGTTTCCTCCGGGTCCAGCTTCGGTGTGAGGCCCTCCATCTGGGACCTTGCTGTCTCCCACCTTCCAGCCACCTCACTGAGTGCTCTCTCCAAAGGCCGCCTCGTGCCGGAACTAGCCTCAAACTTACATTACCTTGTTCAAGCCAATGTTATTTTGGATTTTCTACCACTTGCAGGCAAAAAAATAAACTAATGCTGATAAAGATTTTAGTGCCCGTGAGGAGGACCTGCATGTGAGAATCTAAACGTGGAGTAGTGGTTCAGCTGAGGCAGTTGGGAGGCATGTTTTAAGGGCTCAGCTTGCAAGCTGGAAAGCTGATGACTGTCATTACCATTGACACCTTCGGCCACACGGTTCTTGTTGTTGTACTTTGGAAGGTTGCCATGTGCTGACCAAAGCTGTTTATTAGCAGAAATAAAAGGGACAATTTAGAATAATCGCTGACTGCTGGCTCCTCCTTGTAGTACTTGGCAAACTCTGACAGAGCGAGAGGAATTCAATCTGCACTTGGCTGGTCTGCAGGCAAGGATGAAGGGAAATCCTGCTTTGCCAAGGCAGTCATCTTGGACCACAGCCCGCACTATACATTGGCTGAGAATTCCATAATTTTGAATCTTCCAATGTCAAAATGTCTGATTCAGTCTCTAAATGGAAGTGGTAGTAAGCAGGGGTTGCTAAGCAGCAGCCTTAGCAGGAGATGGAATCGACGCCCCGCTGTACCCTAACGGTGAAGCTGCTGAGCAGGCAGCACCGAGGGGGTGACAATCCCCATGACAAATGTCCCAGATGGCCAGGTTCTGGGAGGGGTCGGGCTGAACCAGGACCCTGGAAGTGCCCAGGAAGCCCTAGAGGGGGCCACGGACACCCCTCCGCCTCCCTCTGGGTTTTCTACTGCTGCTGGACAAAAATTACACAAACTCAGAGACTTAAAGCAACGCAAAGAGAGGGTCCGGGCGGGGGTCCCTTTAGAGTTGCGCCCCCTCCCGGGTGCCCGCCAGAAGCGCGGGCAGGGGCGCAGCCGCCGCGAGGGGGCGCCCGCGAGAGGAGCGGGCCATGGCGTCCCCGGGCGTCCTCCTGGGCGGCGGCGCCCCGCGCCTCCTGCTCTGGCTGCTGCTCCTGCAGCCCCGGCTCGGCCAGGCGCCCGCCGTGGGCAGAGGCCGTGGCCGCGCGTGGCCCCCCGAGAGGAGGGCGGGCGGCTCAGCGCCCTTCCCCACGGGGCTCTCTGCGCCAGCAGGTGGGAACTGCGGCCTCCAGGGGGACTCCAGGGGTCTGCCCCACCCAGGGCCCGTCACCCCCGGGGCGGCGGGAGGCCCCCACGGTGCCGGGACCCCCTAGCGCCAGCCCCCATCGCCAGCAGGGCCTCTAGGACGCCGGGGGCCTCAGCATTCAGCCTGGGGAGGTCCCAGGCTCAGGCAGCACCCCACCCCCAGGAGGGTCACCCCCTCAGGTCCTGCTCCTGGTTCCAGGTCTGCACAGGCCTGGGGGGTCAGAGGGGCACAGCCCTCCTGGGGAGCTTGAGGGTCAGACCCTGTCCTGGAGGGTTTGCCGGAGACCGGCCCTTGGTGGTGGTGGGGGGACAGGCAGCAGCTTTACCTCCTGTCCCCTCTCTTTATGAGCCGTTCAAGATTGTGGCCATCGGAGTCCGAGAATAGTTGGTGGAAGCCGGGCACGAGGGAAGAGCTGGCCCTGGCAGGTGAGCCTGCAGGTCAATAACTCACACATATGTGGAGGAACCCTCATTGCGCATCAGTGGGTGATGACGGCGGCCCACTGCATATATGGGTGAGTTGCTTTGGGGTTCAGCTCTTGGGCTGTGTGATCAGTCCCCATCCCTGAGTGTCCCTCCTCCAAAAAAGGGGAACACAGACGCTTTATTTTTTCATGAGGTACCAAAGATTAATCCCAGAACCTCATAGGCGGGACGCAGGGGCTCAACCACTTGAGCCACATCTGCTCCCCGGTGCCATAATGTTTTATTCAGTCTGGGGTGAGACCAAAGAACTTGACTGCTAACTAGTTCCCAGGTGTGGTGATGATGCGGCTCAGGGACACCCTTTGAGGACCGCTGTGCAGAGTGGTCAGGGGTGTGGAGGGAGGAGGGGGCTTGCAGGGAGGGAGGGGGCTGCTGGCTGCCCTGGAGCACGGGCCAGGCTGGGAAGCCCCCGGAAGGTGTGCAGGGCAGGGCAGAGTCTCCAGGGACGCTGAGGCCCACGTGTCCCCCTGCAGCCACCTGGACTACACGGTGAAGCTGGGAGACACGCACGTGCGTCATAAAGCTAGTACGGCGGTCGTGGTCCCGGCTCTAGACATCGTTTCCCACCAGTACTTTAATGTTAAAAATTTGAGAGAAGACATTGCTCTCGTTCTCCTCGAGTTCCCTGTGACCTACTCCCAGCACATCCAGCCTGTGTGCCTCCCGGAAAAGTCCTTCCAGGTGGCAAGTGGGACAGAGTGCTGGGTAACCGGATGGGGCCGCCTGGTAGACGAAGGTGAGACTGTGGGCAGGAGGCAACCTCGGGGTGAGGGGAGGCCGCCCAATGCCCTGGGTGGGCCTGAAGCCTGAAGGGGGGGGGGGGCAGGGGCAGGGGGGGCAGAGGAGGGAGGGGGAGGGGCTGCCCTGGAGAGAGGCTGATTCGCGACCTCTGGGAACGACCTGCCTGGAGGCTCTGACCTGCCCAGGAGGTGAAGATGCTTCACTGAGGCTCAGGTCACCGGGTCCCTGTCATCACGGCTACTCAGGGTGACAGGCGCCTGGTGCTCATTTCCCAGGCTGCTAAGGCCTTGCTCTCCCTCCTGTGCTCTGTCCTGACTTCTCCTGTGGGTTTTGCTTCTTACCTCCTCCTTTCACCATGTCAGCCTGGGGCCCATTTCCTCCTGTGTCAAACGGGGACCGTGCCCACAGCCCCGCCTTCCTCTAGGGGCGTCTGTGGAACCCTGTGTGGAGCCCCAGAGTGGGTGCGGGCCCCTGTCCTGCCCCACGTACACAGGTGCATTCTCTGTTATCTCTTCTCTTTTAGCCTTCTTCCCAGGATCAGTTCAGCTTCAAGAGGTGAAGCAAACCATTATTCATGGTGAGAAATGTAACAGCATTTTGCAGAAAAGGTTAAGAACATCGAGAAAGCTGGTGCAGAAAGGGATGATCTGTGGCCAGTACCACGGGGGCGAAACCCCCTGCAAGGTCAGTTGGCGCCGCTGCCTTCCTGCATTTCACTCTCCCCTAAAGGTCTCTTCCTTCGCAGGAGACCAGGCCCGCGTTTCCAGCCCGCCCTCCAGCGCCCCCGGATGAGTTAAGGTGTGGGAGGAGCCCGCGGCTCTCCGAGCTGGCCTCCCTGCTCCTTCAAAAGGGAGCAGTCCTCGCTCCTGGGGGCACTGCCGGGGCGGGGGCAGCTGGGGTGGGGACACTGAGTTCCCTGGGGCAGCTCATTTACTTAAGTGGATTCCCTGGAGTTGGTTAATTGCGCTCCACTGACTGATTTCCACCCTGGGCGCCCCCTGTGCCCCCATTTGCCTGTGCTCACGTCATCAGCACAGCACCCCGGCCACCTGGACAGCCTACCTGGAGCACAGGTGCCCTGAGGGCCAGAGGGCGCCCTGGGACGCCTGTATGCCCCGGGCCGAATCACCCTCTACTCCAGTGCTGCGCCTGGGCGGGGCCCGCTGCCAGGCCCCAGGGGATGAGTGTTTGGAAGTTTTGGAAACAGAAGAGCATCCAAGGCCATCTGCCACCTGCCCTTCTGCCCCCTCGCCCAGGGCCCTGCGTGCGGGAAAGGAGTGGTGTTTAAGGAGACAGCGACCATCCCCTTGGACCTCTCCATTCCCGGGTCATACCCGGAAGTGGAGGCCTGGGGGGTCTTTGGGTGCCTGGGGTGCCGGGGAAGCCCCGTGCGTGCCTTCCTCGCAGCACCCTGCGTGCAAACAGCCTGCTCTGACGTGGGTGTCTTCACGCCTGCTGTTGTTTCCTTCTCTTTCTCCAGGGAGATTCTGGGGGCCCCCTGGTCTGTGAATATAACAACACCTGGATCCAGGTGGGCATTGTGAGCTGGGTCCTGGCCTGTGGGCGCAGAGGATTTCCTGCAGTTTATTCAAATGTTAGTTACTTCAGGGAATGGGTCATCGCTCAGGTGAGTCAGGCTTCCTCCCTGGACCCAGTGGCTTTGCTCACCTTCGGCCTGTTCCTGGTGCTGCCCCTGGGCACCCTGGTGACCCCGTGATGGCCCAGCGCACTCCCCTCCAGTCTCTGGTTCTTGCCCCAAGCCTCTGCTTCCACCTCCCGGGCTTCCTGTCTGCACTTCCTCACATCCCGGCTGGATCCATTGACCCTGTGGAGATCCACACGACAGAGCGTGGCAGCGAGGCCGGGGCTGGGAAGTGCCCCGGCCCAGGGCACCTGTCACCTGCCTGAGGCACACTCAGACCCTGGCTGTGAAAGATCCAGCCAGAGGGCCCTGGCCTGCCAGGTGGAGCTGATGATTCGTGGGAATTTTGGAGAACATCACCAGCAAAGAGAGTGAAGCAGGCGTCGCCACCTCCCTGTGGGGTACGAGGCCGGGCGTTTCCCTCTGGCCTCTGCTCTCTGGGGCTGGGAAGCTCCCTGGCACCCCAGTGTGGATCCATCTGTGAAAGGACAGCCACTGCCCCGCAGGCCCACGTGGGGCAGCCCAGTCCTGGAACCCCCTTCCTGTGTGCCCTGGTGGCCACGTCCAGAGACTCCCCGTTGTGTTGAGGCCTTATGGAGTGTCGAGATCAGGATGTCAGCTGAATAAATACTTGAGCGTCCCCTGTGTTCCGAATCTCTGCTCACACATCACATGCTCTGAAGAGAACCCATTTCCATTAGGTATTGAAGATATTCATGGTCCCCATTAAACTTTAGGAGAAGGGGTGCTGAGGTCCTGCCTCCCCAGAGATAAATCCAGTGATGTCCTTAGGTCCTGCTGCCTGGGCTTTTTAGCACATCTCTAGGTGGTGTTATTTTAGTCGAGTTTAACAGTTTCAGTAACACAGGAGCAAGAGGGACAGGGACGGTGTACTGTACACTTGCACCTCCTGGCACCCCTATTTGCTGCTCTGCTGTAGATATGCCTTGATGTCATGCGCCCAAAGATGAGTGCACCCAGGGGGGCATGGAGGCCTGGGCTCCATCCGTGTGTGTGTGTGTGAATGCACAGAAGTACTTTTGCACAGGTAGCATTCCTAATGTCCCAGAGCTGGTTACTGCTCACCCCCTAGCCTGTATCTCCTGCTCTCCCACTCTTCCTTGGCCAGTGCTGGAGCACCCAGTTATCAGTGGGCCAGAGTGGGCAGTCTCAGAGTGTCACCTGCTGCCCAAGGGAATTGGGGCTGGTGTGCTCTGTGATCTCAAGCCCCAGCTGGTACAGCCACACCAGTAAGTCCTGGATTATGGTCTTTCTATGGAATGCCTGGCTGGGCAATTTGTTCAGAAGAAGCCATTTATTTCTTTTCCATGTTGTTCCCTCTGCGGGGAATGCCATTATGGCTCTTCATTTCCTTCCCTCTTCCTTCTCATCTGTGAAGGCCCAGCACTAGCATTCTCTCCTCGCAAGAACCTCTACTGTCCCCTCCCTGGGGCTGTGAAACATGCTTTTCTCCAGGCTCCCCTGACTCCCCTGACTCTGAGTGTGCCTGATGCAGAGATGGCTGAGTGATAATGGACCTCAGGTTACTCATATCCTCCCTCAACAGTACTATTCCTTCTGCTCCAGTGTCCCACGATCATAGGAGACAGGCAAGACTCTCTAGATCTCTGCCTGGACCTTTGCCCCAAATCACCCAACTCAGGAGTGCAATGGTTCCTCGTGGTTGTATGTAATTTCTGCTCTGGGTGTTGGAAATGTTGGACCCCAGGAGGCTGGTCTTGTAACACCTTCCACTTCTGGGGTACTTTAGGGCATAGACTTGGGGGCTCCTCATCTTCCACCTTCCATTCCTTCTCTTTCTCATCTGAGGAGGATTCCATAGATCCCATGCCTTAGGGCCCCACTCGAGTGGTTAATATCCCCCAGACCTGGACTGGAGGCAGCGTGCGGCCCCTCACTTGAGCATATCTACCAGACAGGGTTTCTATCTGATTATCAGTTCAGCAAGGCTCTTGGTTAAGGACTCTCATTTCTGCCTGTGATAGGTGCATATTCCAAGATTTCTAACTTTCACTCTTCCTCTAAGCACTGCACTGAGGCCTCTGCCAGTTGTTCTGCCTCAGTGCCCAGGGCTTCTATAAGGGGCCATGCTATAGTCGCCACTATCTGGTGGTCTCCCTTTTTCTATTTTAAGTGCGGTTGCTCTGCAACCTGTTGTATACAGCCAGTATACCTGCTAGACTTTTTAGGGTGTCTCCGTACTCTCGGCATTCCCCATTCCTCTATGAGATCAGACAACCCTCCCCACACAGACGTTGCAGGCCAACCTGGAATTTCACCCACCTTTTCTCCTTTCCTTGGGCTCATGCCCACTTGCTTCAGTCTCCAGGCTCATAGCTCACCAGCTGTTCCAACACAACTCTGAAGGGCATGGATTGAGGCTGTTGTGAGACCAAAGAACATATCTGGCACCGAATCCGAAATAAGTTTTTTTTGGAGTTATGGACAGGAGAGAGTCTCCACTGGTGGCAGTTCAGGGAAAGAAGGTATCAATCTGCAAAGGGACAAGAAAATGAGGTGTGAAATAAGGGGTTTCAGAACAAAGACATTGCCCAGGTTATGAGGACAGAGTTCATGCTAGGGTCCCCTGAAGTACACATGTGGGGTTGGTGATGTTATCACAGGAATGAAGTTTTACTGCACTGAGGAGGTCATGGTTTCCGATACCAGCTATACATCCTTTTTCCTCCAGTGAGGATTGGGTCACACAAGCGGCCACATGCTGAGGGTTTGTGGGGGTCTGGGCTGTGGGTCCCCACAATGGACCAAACTCTCTTTTGTCATTGCACGTCATATAATTTTTTGTTCTCAGCTGGGCATTTAAAGTAATATAAAGTGGCCACTCTGGAAATCCGATTCTCCCTCTCCCCTACTTTTTTGTTGCTTCTATTTGTTGCTGCAGCTCTTCGGTTATTTCCCTGAACTAATTCTTTTTTTTTTTTTTTTTTAATATTTATTTATTATTATTATTTTTTAATTACATTAAAAAAAAATATATGAGGTCCCATTCAACCCCACCACCCCCGCCCCCCACTCCCCCCACAGCAACACTCTCTCCCATCATCGTGATACATCCATTGCACCTGGTAAGTTCATCTCTGAGCATCACTGCACCCCATAGTCAATGGTCCACATCATAGCCCAGACTCTCTCACGTTCCATCCAGTGGGCCCTGGGGGGATCTACAGTGTCCCGTAATTGTCCGTGAAGCACTATCCAGGACAACTCCACGTCCCGAAAATGCCTCCACATCTCATCTCTTCCTCCCTGAACTAATTCTTTAAAGTCTGTTATTTTGTTGTGTGTGGTCACTGAAGTCTCTGCTTGGCTATCTTAGTGGACTCGAACCAATTAGTCTTCCAGCCTTTGCTCTGGGGCTGTGTGTGTTGGAGCCTGTCTTCAAAGTTCCAGGTTGCAATTTCCAACTCTGCCTTAGCCTTCCCTTCCTTCTTGTGCAGAGCCTCAACGTCAACCAGCAGAAAGTGATCAGGTCTTTCCTGGGTGTACACCCAGCTCTGCATGTGTGTCACCTTTTCTATTCCCAGGAAAATATCAGAGCTTTTCAAAACCCCTATGGACATTTGTTTCTGTTTTATCTTTTACATTTGTTGTTGTTGTTGTTGTCAGCCTCTTGTTAGTCCAACTAACAATGCTGCCTCAGGCAGCTGTGAGGTTAAACAATTGCTACTGATTGTTTCTGATAAACACCATGGGGATTGGACTGTCTACACAGAGAGAGCTCCTAGTCAGGTCAAATAAAGACAAGCTTTGAAATGGACCCTTCTAGTGAGCTGCCAGACTCGTCAAATACTGCTAATTCTCTGGTGATGAAGCTTTCCGGGAGCTCCACATCTGCTCTGCTCCCCTTCAGTGGTTTCTAGGCTGCTGTTGTTCACGGCAATGCAGTTTCAAGCCTTTTGGTTGTCAAGGCTATCATGGAGCTCAGAGACGGTGATGGGGTTATGGCAAGTTTAAATACCACTATGATCACAGTTCTTACCAAGATTCAGCCACATTTCTTGATTAAATGCTCCTTGGAATTTTGGAAACTTTTGTTAATTTCCATAGTCTGAAAAAGTTGCGTTTGGCGGTTTTTGCAGTGTTCTCATTACTTTTATGGAGGAGCAGGGTTTTGGAGGTCCTTCCGCTGTCATTCCAAAATTGCTTTTCCCCATTCCTATAGTTTCAGTTTTTCCTGAATGTGTATGTGTGGAATTAAACAATATGTAGCTTTCTGAGTCCTGCTTTCTTCACTTAGTGCAATGGATATAAAACATCCATGTTATAGGGCAAATCAATATGTTGTTCCTTTTGTGGCTAAATGCTATTCCCCTGTATCGATGTACCACAGTGTATTAATTCTGTGACTGAAAAACACCTTGACTGCTTCCAGTTTTTTACCATTATAAATAAGATTGATATAAACATTTGTGTACATATTTTTGCATGAACAGAATTGTTTTATTCACTTAGATATATACCTGGAGTGTGATTTCTGGGTCATGTAGTAAATCTATACTTAACTTTAAAAGAAAATGCTAAACCACCTTCCAATGTGGTACTGTTTTGCTTTTCCAGCAACAAAGGATCAGAGTTACTGTTGCTCTGCATCCTCACCTGCTTTCGATATGGTCAGGATTTTTTCCCCCATTTTATTATAGGTGTATAGTGGTATCTCGTTGCAGTTTGATTTGAATTTCCCTAACGACTAGTGGTGTTGAGCATGTTTTTATATGCTCACTTGCGATTCACATGTCTGTGAAGTGTCTGGTCATATCTATTGCCTTTTAAAAAATGGAATTGTTTTCTTACTGCTGAGTTCTAAGAGTACTTTGTAGGATTCTAGATATTAGTCTTTATCAGGTAATTAACTTGGAAATATTTCCTCACAGACTGTGTCTTGTCTTTTCCCTCTCTTTCTTTTTAAGATTTATTTGTTTTTCCTCCCCCTGTGAGATCGCTCCCTCATCTGTCTGCTTGTTCTTTGTGCTCATTGTTTCACTCTCTTAACCGGTCTTCTCAGAGCAAAAGTTTTAAATTTTGATAATGTCTGATATATCAACTTTTTCTTTCATGAATCTTGCTTTTGGGGTTGTATCTAAAAGCTCATTGTCGAACCCAAGGTCACACAAACCTTCTCCCTTGTTTTCTCTAGAAGGTTTATAGCTTTAAGTTTTTCCTTTAGATCTATGATTCATTTTGAGTTAATTTTTGTGTAAAATGTGAGGTATATGTTATGGGTTTTTTTTTAAAGATGGTGTCCAATTATTCCAGTACCATTTGTTGAAAAGACTATTTCTGTTGAAGTGCCTTTGGGACTTTGTAAATAAAATTGGCTGTATTTGTCAGCATCTATTTATAGGCTTTCTGTTCAACTCCACTGATGAATGTGTCTGTCCTTTTACCATACCACACTGCCTCTATTTTTTGTTCCTGTAGCCTTATAGTAAGACTTGAAATTGTATAATATGACTCTTTTACCTTGACTCATTTTCAGGATTGACTTATATATTCCAGTCTCTTGCCTTTCCATGTAAATTTGAGGATCACAAAATCTTGCTGGAATTTTGACTAGAATTGCACTGATTCTATAGATTAAATTGGGAAGATGGGAAGTGGATGTGGCTCAAGCAGTTGGGCTCAAGTCTACCATATGGGAGGTCCAGGGTTCAATTCCTGGGGCTCCTGGTGAAGGCGAGCTGGCCTGTGTGATGAGCTGGCCCGAGTGCAGACCTGGCCCATGTGGAGTTTTGGCCCACGCAGGAGTGCTGGTCCATGCAGGAGTGCTGGCCCACGCAGGAGTGCTGTTCCACATGCAAGCTGGCCCCAGCGGAGAGCTGGCAAGCAAGATGACACAACAGAGTAGAGAAAATAAGAGATGGAGCAGACCAGAGAGCTGAGGTGGCACAAGAGATTGGGTACATCTCTCCCACTCTGGAAAGTCCCAGGTTGGTTGCCGGTGCTGCCTAAAGAGAAGACAAGCAGCACAGAAGAACACACAGCTAATGGACACAGAAAGCAGACAGCAGGGGTGTGGGGCAGGGGACGGAGAAAAAATAGGTAAATCTTTTTTAAAAATTGGGAAGAAATGGTGTAGCAGTTTGATATGGGTATGAATTCCAAACATAGATACTGGATTATGTTTGTAATCTGGTCTGTACCTGGGCGTGATTGATTTAGGATTGAGGCATTAATTGGGCCATGTCATTAGGGTGCCAACTCCCCGCCCCTGGGTGGGTGGGGACTCACAGATAAAAGGCATGGCACACGACAGAGTTGAGGGTTTTTTGATGTCGGAGTTTTGATGTTGAAGTTTGATGCTGAAGCCTTAAACTGGAGCCCCAGGAAGTAAGCATGCAGAGGAATGAGAAGCCAGCCCCAGGAAGGGAAGAACCCTGAGTCCAGGAAGAAGCAATCCTTGGGACGAAAGGAACCTTGAACACAGAATTAAGACCCAGGAAGTCTGAGCCCTGGCAGACATCGGCAGCCATCTTGCTCCAACACGTGAAAATAGACTTTGGTGAGGGAAGTAACTTATGCTTTACGGCCTGGTACTGTAAGCTCCTACCCCAAATAAATACCCTTTATAAAAACCCACCAATTTCTGGTATTTTGCATCAGCACCCCTTTGGCTGACTAATACAGAACCTAATCCTTATAACACTGATTTCTTGGACTTCACTGGTCTTCCTTTGTGACCTTGTTTAGGAAAATTCCCTATGTGCTCAATAAAGATAGGTGTTCTCTGTTAGTAGTTGTAAAGTTCTAGGGATAGCTGTTAGGTCAGGAATATTAGCAGTGGTAGTCAAATCTTTTATATATTGGCTCAATTTTGCATGTTCGTTCTATCAGATCCTTAAGAAGATTGTATTAAAAGCTGTAATTCTCTGTAAGTTGGTCACCTGTTACTTAATAGAGTAAGGAACTATAATTGCATCACCTTGATTATTTTCTGTGTTTACTGCATAAAAGATGCCTTTCATCTCCCTCTACTCCCTGTCTCCTGTAAACCTGTCTTCCAGACTCTAGCTCTGTGAGTCTGCTTGATTTTCTTAATTCATATCCGTGAGGTCATGTAATATTTGTCCTTCAGTGCCTGACTCACCACTCAGCATAAGGTCTTCAAGAGTCATTCATGTTATCCCAGGTTCTAATACTGCGTTCCTTCTAACAGCTGAGTAGTATTCCATTGTATGTATATACCACAGTTTGCTTAGCCATTCCTCTGTTGATGGACATTTGGGTTGTGTCCAACTTTTGGCAATGGTGAATGCCGTGAATGTTGGCATGCATGTATCTGTTCATGTCCCTGCTTTCAATTCTTCTGGATATATACCCAGCAGCGGGACTGCTGGATCAAATAACAGATCTATATTTGGCTTCCTGAGGAAATGCCAAACAATCCTCCACAATGGCTGCACCATTCTACATTCCCACCAGCAGTGGATAAGTGGATTTTCTGTGTTTATCACATGTACCTTTCAGTCCTTTGCCTTAAATGCTACAGGGTAGAACAAATTTCTACCCCACCTTTCATTTGGTTCATATTGGTGTGGTACATTGTTTCAATCACTCTGTTTCCAACTTGTCTGAATCTTTTTCTTGTAAATTTGTCTCTTAAGAGTATATTTCCAAACCATATCCTTTTCCCCCCTTGGAAAGTCCTTGTTTTATTCTGGAATATTTAACCTATTCATACTTATTGCAAATGCTCTTTTATCAGGACTCATTATTGCCTTCTTGTTTTGTATTTTCTATTTTTCTCCTTTAATTTTGTTTGTCTTTTTTTTAAGATTTATTTATTTTATTTAATTTCCCCCCCTTCCCCGGTTGTCTGTTCTCTGTGTCTATTTGCTGTGTCTTGTTTCTTTGTCTGCTTCTGTTGTCCTCAGTGGCATGGGAAGTGTGGGCGGCACCATTCCTGGGTAGGCTGCACTTTCTTTCGCGCCGGGCGGCTCTCCTTATGGGGCGCACTCCTTGCGCGTGGGGCTCCCCTATGTGGGGGACACCCCTGCGTGGCAGGGCACTCCTTGCGCGCATCAGCACTGCGCATGGGCCAGCTCCACACCGGTCAAGGAGGCCCGGGGTTTGAACCGCGGACCTCCCATGTGGTAGACGGACGCCCTAACCACTGGGCCAAGTCTGTTTCCCATAATTTTGTTTGTCTTCTTATCTTCCATTGAGTAAGTTTTCTTTCCTCCCTTGTGTTTAAAGTTCATACTATCTTCAGGGAGCCTAATATAACTTATGTAGTTCCCCAAATAATATAGAAGGCTTGCCATGCTCTGAGTCCCTCTTTTTTTTCCCTGCATTCCCTGAGAAAATATGGTGTGGCAGAGACTTCTCAGTTCCTGCCCTAATGCTCTCATTAATTCCCAGATTAAGATCGGTGGTTTAAGACAGTCACATTATTTCCTGGAATAAAACTTCACCTTTAATCCTCCCTTGTCTTTATTTATGTGGATGTGTTCATGTGTCTAAGATCAAGTCAATGAGATAAGTTGTGTAACTTCTGGGAAGGGCTCAACCTTCTTATCCTCTTCCCTTTCTTCTGGCTGTAAGGTGGATGTGATGGCTGGAGCTCCAGTGGTCATTCTGGAGGCCAGGTGTTGAGAATGGTGAAGACAAGACAGTAGATAGAACTTCAAGTCCTAGACAGTCTGGGACACTGTCCTACCAGTCATGAACTTCCACCTTTAAACTTATGTTGCCTTGTTCAAGTCAAAGTTATTTTGGGTTTTCTACCACTTGCAGCCAAAAAACAAATAACAAATAAACAAAAAACAACTAATGCTGATAAAGACTTTAGTACCTGTAAATGAAGACCTGCATGTGAGAGAGAATATAAACACCGAGTAGTGGTTCAGCTGAGGGAGTTGGGAGGCTTGTTTTAAGGGCTCAGCTTGCAAGCTGGAAAGCCGCTGACTCTCATTACTATTGACACCTTCGGCCACACGGTTCTTATTGTTGTGCTTTGGAAGGTTGCCATGTGCCGACCAAAGCTGCTTATTAGCAGAAATTTAGAACAATCAGTGACTGCTGGCTCTTCCTGGTACTGCTTAGCAAACAGAGATAGTGGAATTCAGTCTGTACTGGGCTGGTCTGCAGGCAAGGATGAAGGGAAATCCGGCTTTGACTAGGTAGTCACCCTTGAGCCACAGCCTGCACTATAAATTGCCTAAGAATTCCATAATTTGTCATCTTCAAATGTCAAAATGTGATTCAGTCTCCTTAGCAGGAGAAGGAATCGACGCCCCACTGTACCCTAAAGATGAAGCTGCTGAGCGGGCAGCACGAGGGGGTGACAATCCCCACGACAAAGGTCCCAGATGGCCAGGTTCTGGGAGGGGTCGGGCTGAACCAGGACCCTGGAAGTGCTCAGGAAGCCCTGGAGGGGGCCACGGACACCCCTCCGCCTCCCTCTGGGTTTTCTACTGCTGCTGGACAAAAATTACACAAACTTAGAGACTTAAAGCAACGCAAAGGGAGGGTCCGGGCGGGGGTCCCTTTAGAGTTGCGCCCCCTCCCAGGTGCCCGCCAGAAGCGCGGGCAGGGGCGCAGCCGCCGCGAGGGGGCGCCCGCGAGAGGAGCGGGCCATGGCGTCCCCGGGCGTCCTCCTGGGCGGCGGCTCCCCGCGCCTCCTGCTCTGGCTGCTGCTCCTGCAGCCCCGGCTCGGCCAGGCGCCCGCCGTGGGCAGAGGCCGTGGCCGCGCGTGGCCCCCCGAGAGGAGGGCGGGCGGCTCAGCGGCCTTCCCCACGGGGCTCTCTGCGCCAGCAGGTGGGAACTGCGGCCTCCAGGGGGACTCCAGGGGGTCTGCCCCACCCAGGGCCCGTCACCCCCGGGGCCCACGATGCCGGGACCCCCTCGCGCCAGCTCCCATCGCCAGCAGGGCCTCTAGGACGCCGGGGGGCCTCAGCATTCAGCCTGGTGAGGTCCCAGGCTCAGGCAGGTCCCCGCCCCCAGGAGGGTCACCCCCTCAGGTCCTGCTCCTGGTTCCAGGTCTGCACAGGCCTGGGGGGTCAGAGGGGCACAGCCCTCCTGGGGAGCTTGAGCTTGAGGGTCAGACCCTGTCCTGGAGGGTTTGCGGGAGCCCAGCCCTTGGTGGTGGAGGGGGATGGGTAGGAGCTTTACTTCCTGTCCCCTCTCTTTATGAGCCGTTCAAGATTGTGGCCATCGGAGTAGAATAGTTGGTGGAAAACCAGCGGCAGCGAAGAGGTGGCCCTGGCAGGTGAGCCTGCAGGTGGATAATTCACACATATGTGGAGGATCCCTCATTGCCCATCAGTGGGTGATGACAGCGGCCCACTGCATATTTGGGTGAGTTGCTTTGGGGTTCAGCACTTGGGCTGTGTGATCAGTCCCCATCCCTGAGTGTCCCTCCTCATCATCTGAAAAAGGGGAACACAGACCCATAATTTTTTTTACGAGGTACCAAGGATTAATCCCAGAACCTCAATGTGGGAAGCAGGGGCTCAACCACTTGGGCTACATCTGCTCCCCAGTCCCGTATTTTTTTTTCAGTCTGGGGTGAGACCAAAGAACTTGACTGCTAACTAGTTCCCAGGTGTGGTGATGAGGCGGCTCAGGGACACCCTTTGAGGACCGCTGTGCAGAGTGGTCAGGGGTGTGGAGGGAGGAGGGGGCTTGCAGGGAGGGAGGGGGCTGCTGGCTGCCCTGGAGCACGGGCCAGGCTGGGAAGCCCCCGGAAGGTGTGCAGGGCAGGGCAGAGTCTCCAGGGACGCTGAGGCCCGCATGTCCCCCTGCAGCCACCTGGACTACACGGTGAAGCTGGGAGACACACACGTGCATCATAAAGCTAGTACGGCGGTCGCGGTCCCGGCTCTAGACATCGTTTCCCACCAGTACTTTAATGTTAGAGCTTTCAGTGAAGACATTGCTCTCGTTCTCCTGGAGTTCCCTGTGACCTACTCCCCGCACATCCAGCCTGTGTGCCTCCCGGAAAAGTCCTTCCAGGTGGCAAGCGGGACAGAGTGCTGGGTGACCGGATGGGGCCGCCTGGTAGAGGATGGTGAGACTATGGGCAGGAGGCAACCTCGGGGCGAGGGGAGGCCGCCCAGTGCCCTGGGTGGGCCTGAAGCCTGAAGGGGGGTGCAGGGAGGGTGGCGGGCAGAGGAGGGAGGGGGAGGGGCTGCCCTGGAGAGAGGCTGATTCGGGACCTCTGGGAACGACCTGCCTGGAGGCTCTGACCTGCCCAGGAAGGTGAAGATGCTTCACTGAGGCTCAGGTCACCGGGTCCCTGTCATCACGGCTACTCAGGGTGACAGGCGCCTGGTGCTCATTTCCCAGGCTGCTAAGGCCTTGCTCTCCCTCCTGTGCTCTGTCCTGCCTTCTCCTGTGGGTTTTGCTTCTTACCTCCTCCTTTCACCACGTCAGCCTGGGGCCCATTTCCTCCTGTGTCAAACGGGGACCGTGCCCACAGCCCCGCCTTCCTCTAGGGGCGTCTGTGAAACCCTGTGTGGAGCCCCAGAGTGGGTGCGGGCCCCTGTCCTGCCCCACTTACACAGGTGCACTCGCTCCCACCTTTTCTCTTTTTAGTTTCGATTCCAAGACCAGTTGAACTTCAAGAGGTGAAGCAAACCATTATTCGTGGTGAGAAATGTGATGAGATGTACCAGAAAAGGTTAAAAACATTAAGAAGGCTGGTGCGCAAAGGGGTCATCTGTGGCCAGTACCACGGGGGTGAAACCCCCTGCCGGGTCAGTTGGCGCCGCTGCCTTCCTGCATTTCACTCTCCCCTAAAGGTCTCCTCCTTCCCAGGAGACCAGGCCCGCGTTTCCAGCCTGCCCCCCAGCGCCCCCGGATGAGTTAAGGTGTGGGGAGGAGCCCGCGGCTCTCCGAGCTGGCCTCCCTGCTCCTTCAAAAGGGAGCAGTCCTCGCTCCTGGGGGCGCTGCCGGGCGGGGGCAGCTGGGGTGGGGACACTGAGTTCCCTGGGGCAGCTCATTTACTTAAGTGGATTCCCTGGAGTTGGTTAATTGCACTCCACTGACTGATTTCCACTGGGGGCCTCCCCTGTGCCAGCATTTGCCCATGCTCACGCCATCAGCACAGCACCCCGGCCACCTGGACAGCCTACCTGGAGCACAGGTGCGCTGAGGGCCAGAGGGCGCCCTGGGACGCCTGTATGCCCCTGGCCGAGTCCACCCTCTGCTCCCAGCTGCGCCCTGGGCGGGGCGCGCTGCCAGGCCCCAGGGGATGAGTGTTTGGAAGTTCTGGAAACAGAAGAGCATTGCAGGGAGAGGGGACGGCAGGGGCAGTGCTTAGAGGTCTGGGGGCCTGGGTGGTGGGGGAACGTTGGACACGCCTGGGCAAGGGGGGAGCAACTGAGGCAGAGTAGAGGGCTAGAGCCAGGGTGTGTGGCCCGGAGCGCTGTGCCAGTTTCTAGACTTCCATCGGGCAGGACGGGTGGGGGGCACGGTCAGACTTGCCCTTTAGATAAATGCCCCTTTGGGCTGGTGGTGCCTAGACTGTGGGGTAGCAGATTGTTGTCACCCACAGGCAAGGACATGAGGCCAAGCAGGGCCTGGGCCCTGGGCTGCTGGGGGGGGAGGTCAGGAGAATCATCTGTTCTTCCATGACAGCATGTGGGGGGGGCAGGGACCCTGAGGTCTGGCTGAGGTGCTCTGAGGGGGCCCCAGGGGAGGTTGGGAGGACGTGGGAAGTTGTTTGACGTGTGGGTTTGGGATGTGTGAGCAATGGGTGGCAGGTGGGTGTAGGATGTGGGACACGTGGGTTTGGAGATAGGAAGAAATTTCAGGTGAAAAGGATGTGGGGACCCCTGTGCAGGGTGATATCCCAATTATATGCCGTTCCTGCTGTGCCATGGGAGGCTCCAGGAGGGTGGTGGGAAGGGCTCAGGGAAGTGGAGGAGCAGGGGCCCTGAGAGAATTTCAAAATGGAGCCAGCTGGCCCACCTGGCCTGAGGCCACCTGCCCTTCTGCCCCCTCGCCCAGGGCCCTGCGTGCGGGGAAGGAGTGGTGTTTAAGGAGACAGCGACCATCCCCTTGGACCTCTCCATTCCCGGGTCATACCCGGAAGTGGAGGCCTGGGGGGCCTTTGGGTGCCTGGGGTGCCGGGGAAGCCCCGTGCGTGCCTTCCTCGCAGCACCCTGCGTGCAAACAGCCTGCTCTGACGTGGGTGTCTTCACGCCTGCTGTTGTTTCCTTCTCTTTCTCCAGGGAGATTCTGGGGGCCCCCTGGTCTGTGAATATAACAACACCTGGATCCAGGTGGGCATTGTGAGCTGGGGCATTGCCTGCGGTCAGAAAGGATATCCAGTAGTTTATTCAGATGTTAGTTACTTCAGGGAATGGGTCATCGCTCAGGTGAGTCAGGCTTCCTCCCTGGACCCAGTGGCCTTGCTCACCTTCGGCCTGTTCCTGGTGCTGCCCCTGGGCATCCTGGTGACCCCGTGATGGCCCAGCGCACTCCCCTCCAGTCTCTGGTTCTTGCCCCAAGCCTCTGCTTCACCCTCCCGGGCTTCCTGTCTGCACTTCCTCACATTCCGGCTGGATCCATTGACCCTGTGGAGATCCACACGACAGAGCATCGCAGCGAGGCCGGGGCTGGGAAGTGCCCCGGCCCAGGGCACCTGTCACCTGCCTGAGGCACACTCAGACCCTGGCTGTGAAAGATCCAGCCAGAGGGCCCTGACCTGCCAGGTGGAGCTGATGATTCATGGGAATTTTGGAGAACATCACCAGCAAAGAGAGTGAAGCAGGCGTCGCCACCTACCTGTGGGGTACGAGGCTGGGCATTTCCCTCTTGCCTCGGCTCTCTGGGGCTGGGAAGCTCCCTGGCACCCCAGTGTGGATCCATCTGTGAAAGGACAGCCTCTGCCCCGCAGGCCCACGTGGGGCAGCCCAGTCCTGGAACCCCCTTCCTGTGTGCCCTGGTGGCCACGTCCAGAGACTCCCCGTTGTGTTGAGGCCTTATGGAGTGTCAAGATCAGGATGTCAGCTGAATAAATACTTGAGCGTCCCCTGTGTTCCGAATCTCTGCTCACACATCACATGCTCTGAAGAGAACCCATTTCCATTAGGTATTGAAGATATTCATGGTCCCCATTAAACTTTAGGAGAAGGGGTGCTGAGGTCCTGCCTCCCCAGAGATAAATCCAGTGACGTCCTTAGGTCCTGCTGCCTGGCCTTACTAGCATGTCTGTAGCTGGTGTTATTTTATTTGTGATTAACAGCCTCTGCAAAAGTTGAGCAAGAGAAAAAGGGCCTTAGGCATGGCACACTTGCACCTCCTCGCACCCCTTTTTCCTGTTCTCCTATAGATATGCCTTAAAGATCTCAGGAGCCCCAAAAGCCGAGTCTACCCAGTGGGGCATGGAGGCCTGGGCTCCGTCTGTGTGTGTGTGTGTGTGTGTGTGACTGCACAGAAGTACTTTTGCACAGGTAGCATTCCTAATGTCTGGGAGTCACCTCGCTGGTTACTGATCACCCCCTAGCCTGTATCTCCTGCTCTCCCACTCTTCCTTGGCCAGTGCTAGAGCACCCAGTTATCAGTGGGCCACAGTGGGCAGTCTCAGAGTGTCACCTGCTGCCCAAAGGAATTGGGGCTGGTGTGCTCTGTGATCTCAAGCTCTGGCTAGGACAGCCATACCAGTAAGCCCTAGGTTATGGTCTTTCCATTCTTTCTATGGAATGCCTAGCTGGGCAGTTCATTCAGAACAAGCCACCTTGTTCTTTTCCGGGTTGTTCCCTGTGCTGGGAATTACATTATGGCTCCTCATTTCCTTCCCTCTTCCTTCTCATCTGTGAAGGCCCAGCACAAGCTCTCTCCTTGCAAGACCCTCTACTGTCCACCACCTGGAGCTGTGAAACATGCTTTTGTCCAGGCTCCCCTGACTCCGAGTGTGCCTGCTCCTTTCCTGGGTTTCAATTCCTTGACATTTTGTTCTTCCAGGCCAGAGGTCTGTCTTGTCCTCTATCTTCCATCTTCCAGCTCAGGCTTGGGCAAGAGCAGGAGTTCAGGAAATATTTGTGACATGAATGCATGAGTGGGTAAATGCACACTGACCTCTCCTCTGTCACCTTATCCTTTCTCTCCTGCATCTCTCACCTCATTGCTTTGTCCCTCTTTTCCTTTCCAGGTCCCTTGGTGAAGAGGAAAAGAGCAAGTGGGTGGGCAAGGCTCACAGCCCCTGCCGTAGGAACAGTCCCAAGCTCTGGGAAGTTTACGGTCCTAGATGGGATGATATTAGGATGTATTTCTTGTTCTAGGGAAACAGGAACTCTATTCAAGGAGGCTGGTAACTGAGGAAGAGCGACTGGTTTCCAGAGAAGTCAGGCATGGCCTCCCAGAGAACAGAACAAGTGCTAAGTAAATGTTAGCTATTCTTATTTTTTCCAAAAGCAATTTGTGTGGTATCTCATATGTATCACTCAATGGGCTGGAACCACAAACAAGATACAGATTGCCTTAGGAGGGAGGAGGAGTCTTCAGGCGTACCCTTCCGTAAGGGGACTGGCTGTGTAGCAATGAGCATGCCTAGTACCAGACTGTGGTCTTGAAATATTATTTCCCACCAAAAGAAACCAGAGTTTCTTGGAAAAATGGCTTGCAAAATTTCCAGATCTGGAACAGGAAGTCTATAAAACAGTCAGAAATTCCATGTCTTACCAGACCTGAAGGAAGCTATCAAAGACCACTTGAATTGTGCTAAACAATTCAGGAACCAATTTCAAGAGGCTTCCTACAGTAGACCTGTGGTGTTCCCCCAGGCCCCTTATACAGAAAAAATACGTCTATTTCCCAGCTATACAAATATTGATTCTAGCTGCATGCCTTACAAAGAAATGAATTCAGTTGCAAGGAACCAATTAGCTCAAGATTATGCCCCTTCACAGAAGGTAAGCTATAAGAAATGATCGGTAAAGCTGGGTGTTTTAGTTTGCTAGGCTGCTGAAAGCAGATACCATGAAATGGTTAGCTTAACAATAAGAATTTATTAACTTATTAACTTACAGTTTTGAGGCTGAGAAAAATGTCCATATCAAGACATCATATGGCTCAAGACATCGGTTGTGGCTTAACCAATTAGGCTCCTGCCTACCACGTGGGAGGTCCCAGGTTCGGTTCCCGGTGCCCCCTAAAAAAGGAAGATGAGCATACAGTGAACAGGCACAGCAAGTGCAAACAACAAAGGTGTGGAAAGAAACAAATAACTTAAATCTTTTTTTTAAAAGAAGAAAAAGATCATTAAGGTGATGCTTTTGTTCCAAAAACTGACTTCCAGTAGTCCTTGACTCCTCTGCTACACGGCAAGGCACACGGCAGCCTCTGCTGGTATCTTCCTTTTATTCCAGATTTCGTTACGTTCAGCTTCACGCTTCCACAGCTTTCTTACTCTTTGTCTCAGTTTATTCTCTTAAAAAGGACTTGAGTTAGAGGATTAAGACCCACTCTGGGGCATGGCTTAACTGAAGTAACCTCATTGAAATGTCCTTAAAATAGATTTACACTCACAGGAATGGATTAGCTTTATGAACATGGTTTTCTGGAATACACACAGTTCCAAACCACCACAATGGGATACTAGGGCCCAGCCTCCTTGCCTCAATTTGGGACAACTTGGAAGGGCTTCTTGTAGGATCAGCTAGGACCTCAGTGGCAACTGCATTGTAGCTTAGCTTCTCCCATTGCCCAGTTCTGCCTCACTTGCTCTCTTACAGGCTTATCTGCCAAGGGTGCCCTTCAACAACCTTTGCGTACAATTCTCTCTTAGATTCTGTTTCCAGGGAACCCAGTCTAAAACATTTCTCCAGACCAAGGATGGGACAATTTGATTGTGTTGGCTTTGGTCAAAGGCTTCTTCTGTGTCTATTAAGATGATATAGTTTTTCTTTTATCCTTAGCTATATGATTTTTACATGTTAAATAAAACTTGTATTCCTGGAGTAATTCCCACTTGGTCATATGTATTATATACTTTTGGATTTGATTTGCTAAACTTCTGTTTGGAATTTTGCATATATGTTCATGGGGTACTGTGTTTTTTAGTTTCCTTTTCTTGTAATGACTTGTTTTTTGTTGTTGTTGTTTTTTTAAATATTATTTCTCTCCCTCCCTCCCCCCCATTGTCTGTTCTCTGTGTCTATTTGCCGCGTCTTCTTTGTCCGCTTCTGTGTCTATTTGCTACATCTTCTTTGTCCGCTTCTGTTGTTGTCAGCAGCAAGGGAATCTGTGTTTCTTTTTGTTGCGTCATCTTGCTGTGTCAGCTCTCCATGTGTGCGGTGCCATTCCTGGGCAGGCTGCACTTTCTTTCACGTTGGGCGGCTCTCCTTATGGGCCGCACTCCTTGTGCGTGGGGCTTCCCTACACGGGGGACACCCCTGAATGGCACGGCACTCCTTGCGTGCATCAGCACTGCACGTGGGCCAGCTCCACACGGGTCAAGGAGGCCCGGGGTTTGAACTGCGGACCTCCCAAGTGGTAGACCGATGCCCTAACCACTGGGCCAAGTCTGCCGCCATGACTTGTTTTTGGAAGCAGGTCATTCTAGTCTCAGTATGATTTGAAAAGTATTCCTCCTCCTCAATTTTTCTGGAAGAATTTTTGTAGAATTAGCCTTATATCTTCCTTAAATATATGGTAGAATTCAACAATTAAACCATCTGGGCCTGGTGATAACTTACTTTTTGGAAGATAATTAATTGTTGAGATTCAATTTCTTTAATCGATATACCACTTGTGTGAATTTTGATGGATTGTGTCTTACAAGCAATTTGCCCATTTCATCTAGTTTAACAAATTTGTGGGCATGTAGTTGCTTATAATATTCCTTTATTATCCTTTTTATGTCTGTGGGATCAACCCTGATGGCCTCTCTTTCATTTCTGATATTGGTGATTTGTGTATTCTCTTTTTTTCTTGGATAGCAGAGGTTTGTGAATTTTATAGAATTTTTAAAAGACCAAATTTTGGTTTCATTGATGTTCTCATTTGTTTTCCTGTTCTCAATTTCACTGATTTCTTCTCTAATTTTTATTGTTTCTTTTCTTCTGCACACTTTTGCTCTTCCTTTTTGGTATTTTCAAGGTGGAAGCTAAGATCATTGATTGCAATCTTTCTTCTCTTCTATTATATACATTTAGTGCTATAAATTTCCCTCTAAGCCCTTCTTTTACAGCATCACACAAATTATAATTTTGTTTAGTTCAAAATATTTTTCAGTTTCTCTTGAGAACTCTTCTTTGGCCAAATAGTTTGGGATTTTCCAGTTATCTTTCCCCTGTGGATTTCTAATTTAATTCTTTTGTTATCTAAGGGCATATTTTGTATGATTTTCTGTCTTTTAAATTTGTTATGATTTTTTAAAACCTCCTATCTAATGTTTCATTGTGTGTTTGAGAAGAATGTGTATTCTTCCTTTTTAGGCTGAAGTCTTCTGTAAATGTCCTGAAGATCTAGCCAATTGATGGTACTGTTCAGGTCAACTATATCCTCACTGATTTTCTGCCTACTGAATCTGTCAATTATTTATACACAGGTGCAATTAATTCTCCAACTATAGTAGTGGATTTGTCTATTTTTCCTTGCAATTGTATCCATTTTTGCCCCATGTATTTTGATGCTCTATCATTAGGTGTACACACATTCAGGATTGTCCATTGGATATTTGACCCCTTTATCGATTATGTTATAACACTTTTTAAACCTGATCACTTTTATTGCTCTGAAGTTAATATAATCTGTCTCTAATTAATATAATTATCAGTTTTAAAAAATAATTAGTGTTATCATGGTCTACCTTTCTGCATTCCTTTACCTTTAATCTGTCTTTATACTTAATGTGGGCCTTTGTAGAGAATATACACTTGGGTCTCTTTCTTTTTTTAATCCACTCTGATAGTCTCTGTCCTTTAATTGGTGTATTTAGATCATTCATATTTAAAGTGATTAATGTTATCATTGGATTAGTATCTGCAATACTTGTAACTCTTCTGTTTGTTCATTGTCCTTTGTTTCTTTTTTGTTTTTCTAATCTTTTTTTTGTCTTATCTAATTTTAATTGAGCACTTTTATGTGCTTTCATTTTCTCTCCTCTCTTAGCACATCAGTTATACTTCTTTCAAAAATTCTTTTAGGGAAGTGGATGTGGCTCAAGTGATGAGGCCTCCTCCTACTATATGGGAGGACCTCGGTTTGATCCCTGGGGTCTCCTGGTGTAAAAGAAGAAGAGAAATCATGCCTGTGTGATGAACCAGTGCCCTCATGGCCAAGTGCCTGCATGGCGAGCTGAGTGCCCATTTGGGTGCCCACGTGGTGGCCAGTGCCTGTGTGGTGAGCCGGTCCCCATGCAGTAAGCCGAGTGCCTGAGCGAGTGAGTCACACAGCAAGATGATGATACAACAAAAGAGAGACGAAGGGGAGAGTCAAGGTGAAGTGCAGCAGAGACCAGGAACTGAGGTGGTGCAATTGACAGGGAACTTCTCTCCATATTAGAGGTCCCCAGGATTGAATCCTAGTGAGTCCTAGAGGAGAAAGACAAGAAGAGAAGACAAAAAGAAATAGATACAGAAGCTAGGAAGGAATGACATAAGTACAATTAGAAAACAGAAAAATATGTCAAAATTAAAGAGCATACTCTTTTTTCTTTTTTTTTGCCTCATGTATTTTGGGGCACACTGGTTAGGTACATGTACATTGAGGATTATTATTTCTTATTGGTGGATGGCCCATTTTATTAACATATAATGTCTTGTTTCTAATAACAGTTTTGCTTTTTTAAAAAAATATTTTATTTCTTAATTATCTTTATTTAAAGTTAATAGATCACACAAAGTTACATTAAAAAGCATAAGATGTTCCCATATACCCCACTTCCCATCCCCCACCCCATCATTTTTTTAAATTGTATTTTTCTGAAGATAAATGGATCACAAAAAATGTTACATTAAAAAATATGAGAGGTTCCCATATACCCCAACCCGCCCCCCCCAGCCCATTCCTCCCACATCAACAACCTCTTTCATCACTGTGGCACATTCACTGCGTTTGGTGAAAACATTTAGGAGCACTTCCTAACTTCATTCCATTATGGCTGAATATATATTGAATGACTTCCTTTTTTTTTTCATTATGGAGGCTTGTTTTGTGAGCCATCATATGTTTGTTCCTATAGAATAATCCATGTACACTTGAGAAAAATGTGCATTCTGTTTTTGTGTGACGTGTCCTATACACATCTACCATGTCTAGTTTGTTTGCAGTGTTTCTTAACTGGGGGTCCACAAATTCATAAAGGGTCCATGGGAAGATTTCAAAGGAAAGATTTCAGAGGGTCTGTGAGCCTGAGTTGAAATTTTTAATTTCAAGAAATGTTGATGTTGAGTGTCAAAAAACTATCTGCTGCTGTTTTCTGAGAAGGGGTCTGTGGTTTTCACATGACTGGCAAAGAGTTCCATGGAACAAAAAAAAATGTTAAGAACCCCTGGTTTAGAGTATTGTTCAAGTATTTTATTTCTTTATTGATTTTCTGTCTTGATGTTCTATCCATGACTGAAAGTGGTGTAATAAAGTCTCTTACTATTTAAGAAAAAAAAAAGAGAGAGAGGTTCAGAAGATCACACAGCAAATGGACATAGACAGCAAAAACAGCAGGGAGGGGGAGAGGAGGAGGCGGAGGAGGGAGAGTGGGGAGGAGGAGGCGAAAAAAAAATTTCTTTTAGTAATTGCCCTGGTGTTTGAAATATGCATTTGCAACTACTCTAAGTCCACATTCCTATAAATACTATACTGCTTCATGTGTTGTGCAAGTATATTGTAAGAGAGTATTCCCAGTACCCCTCTCTCTCATCCCTTATAACACTGCTCTCATACACTTCACTTATCAATAAGCTATAATCCTCAAATATGATTATTTGAACAATCCATTATCTGTTAGATAAATAAAGGTTTTTTTACTTCCATTTATTCCTTTTCCAGTGCTCTTCCTTTTTTTTTTTTTTTTGTACACACCTGTGTTTCTAAACTGTATCATTTTCCTTCTCTCTGAAGAACTTTTTAAAAACATTTCTTGCAAAGCAAGAGATTTCTTTTATGGTCTAGAATATGATCTATCTTGGTAAATGTTCCTTATGCACTTGAAAATAATGTGTGCTCTGCTGCTGTTGGATGAACATCTCCCTTCTCTACCCTTACTTGATTTCTAACTTTTCAATCAATTATTGAGAAAGGAGTATGAAAATCTCTAACTATATAAGTATGGGTTGGTTATTTCTCCTTGAACGTCTATTAGTTTCTTGCTCCATGTATTTTTTTTTTCCTGTTAACCTCCTGATTCTTTTCTTTTCTTTTCTTTTTTTTTTTTTGTTCTGGATATATATCTTTTTAAAAAATCGTACAATATGTTACATAATATATTTGGTTCACAGTAATGCAATCATACAGTATTTGTCCTTTTGTGACTGGCTTGTGTCACTCAACAAAATGTCCTCCAGATTCATCCATGTTGTCTTATGCTTTACGACTTCATTTCTTCTTATGGCTGCATAATATTCCATCATTCGAATACACAATTTGTTTATCCATTCATCTCCTGATGGACACGTGGGTTGTTCCCAACTTTTGGCAATTGTGAATAATGCTGCTATGAACATTGGTGTGCAGATGTCTATTTATATCACTGCCCTCAGTTCTTCTTGGAATATACCAAGTAGCGGTATTGCAGGGTCAGGTGGCAAGTCTATTTTCAGCTTCTTTAGGAGCTGCCAAACAATCCTCCATAGTGGCTGTACCATTCTGCATTCCTACCAACAAGAATAAGTGTTCTTATCTCTCCACATCCTCTCCAACACTCGCAGTTCACTGTCTTTTTAATAGTGGCCATTCTGATAGGTGTGAAATGATATCTCGTAGCTTTTATTTGCATTTCCCTAATCATTAGTGGTGTTGAGCATTTTTTCTTTTTTTTTTTTTTGCCATTTGTATTTCTTCTTTGGACAAATGTCTATTCAAGTCTTTTGCCTATTTTTAAATTGGGTCATTTGTCTTTTTATTGTTGAGTTATAGCATTTCTTTATGTATCCTGGATATTAAACCCCTAACTGACATGTGATTTACAAATATTTTCTCCCTTTGAATTGGTTGCCATTTCACACTTTTAACAAAGTACTGTAAGGTGCAAAACTGTTTAATTGTGAGGCGGTCCCATTTACCTATTTTTTCTCTTGTGTGTGCTTTGGGTGTAAGAAACCACCACCTCCTCCAGGAAACCTCCAAGAAACCACCTCCAAGAAACCACCACCTACTACAAGGTCTTGAAGATGTTTCCCTACATTTTCTTCTAGTAGTTTAATGATCCTGACTTTTATATTTACGTCTTTGATCCATTTTGAGTTGATTCTTGTATGGGGAGTGAAAAAGGGGTCCTCTTTCATTCTTTTGGTTGTAGATATCCAGTTCTCCCAGCATCGTTTGTTGAAGAAACTGTTTTGTCTCATTGACATGGACTTGGTGTGTCAAAAACCAGTTGACTGTATAGGTGAGGATTTATTTCTGTAGTCTCAGTTCTCTTCCACTGATCGATGTGTCTAGCTATATGCCAGTGCCATGCTGTTTTGACCACTTACTTTGAAATATGTTTCAAAGTCAGGAAGTGCAATTCCTCACATGTCACTCTTCTTTTTTAGAAGCTTTTGGCTATTCACGTGCACTTTCCCTTCTGAATAAGTTTGGTAATTGCCTTTTCTAATTCTGTCAAGTAAGTTGTTGGACTTTTGATTGGTATTGCATTGAATCTATAAATCAGTTTGGGTAAGATTGATATCTTCAGAATATTTATTCTTCCAATCCATGAACACAGAATGTCTTTCCATTTGTTTAGGTTTTAAAATTTTTCTTTTAGCTTTGTTTTGTAGTTTTCTGCATATACGTCCTATACTTCTTTAGTTAAATTGATTCCTACATATTTGAGTCTTTTTGTTGCTATTGTAAATGGAATTTCTCCCTGATTTCCTCCTTAGATTGTTCAGTACTAGTGTACAAAAACATGACTGACTTTTGCACATTGATCTTGTATCCTGCCACTTTGCTGAACTCATTTATTAGCTCAAATAGCTTTGTTATGGATATTTCAGAATTTTCATTTTTTTTTAAGATTTATTTTATTTCTTTCTTTCCCTTTCCCCCTGTTGTCTGCTGTCTGTGTCCATTCACTGTGTGTTCTTCTGCATCTGCTTGCATTATCAGGCAGCAGCACTGAGAAACTGCATCTCTTTTTGGTTGCATCATCTTGCTGTGTCAGCTCTTCATGTGTGTGGCACCACTCCTGGGCAGGCTGTGCTTTTCTCACGCAGGGCAGCTCTCCTTGTGGGGTGCACACCTTGCGCATGGGGCACCCCTATGCAGGGGCACCCCTGCATGGCATGGCACTCCTTGTGTGCAGCAGCACTGTGCATGGACCAGCTTATCATACAGGCCAGGAGGCCCTGGGGATCGAACCCTGGACCCTCCATATGGTAGATGGACACTATCAGTTGAGCCATGTCTGCTTCCCTTAGAACTTTCTAAATACAAGATCATGTCATCTGCAAACAGTGAATGTTTTACTTCCTACCTATTTGGACACCTTTAGTTTTTTTTCTTGTCTAATTGCCCTAGCTAGAACTTCTAGTACACTCCTGAATAACATGGTGACAGTGGGCATCCTTGACTTGTTCTGGATCTTAGAGGGAAAGCTTTCAACCCTTCCCCATTGAGTACAATGTTGGCTGGGTTTTTCATATGCCTTTTATCAGGTTGAGGAATTTTCCTTCTATTCTTGTCTTTGGAAGTGTTTTTATCAAAAAAAAAAGGATGCTGGATTTTGTCAAATGCCTTCTCTGTGTCAATTGAGAAGATCATGTGTTTTTTTCCCTTCAATTTGTTAATGTGGTGTATTATGTTGACTGATTTTCTTATATTGAACCAGCCTTGCATACCAGGAATAAATCCCACTTGGTTGAGATGTATAAATCATTTGATATGCTGTTGAATTCGATTTGCAAGTTGAGGATTTTTGCATTTATGTTCATTAGATTTTTTTAAAAATTTTCTTTTCTCTCTCTCTCTTTTTTTTTTTTTTTTTTTGTAGAATCTTTATCCAGCTTTGGTATTAGGGTGATGTTGGCTTCATAAAATGTGTTGGGTAATTTTTCCTCCTCTTCAATTTTTTTGGAAGAGTTTAAATAGGACTGGTGTTAATTCTTTTCAAAAGACTTGGTAGAATTCATCCATGAAGCCATCTTGTCCTGGACTTTTCTTTGCTGGGAGATTTTTGATGACAGATTCAATCTCTCTAAATGTGATTGGTTTGTTAAGTTCTTGTATTTCTTGTCCATTTCCTCTACGTTGTCTAGTTTGTTGGCATACATTTTCTTATAGTATCCTCCTATAATCCTTTTTATTTCTGTGTGGTCAGTCATAACTTTCCCCCTTTCATTTCTTATTGTATTTATTTGCATCTTCTCTCTTTCTGTTAGTCTAGCTAGGGGGTTGTCAATTTTGTTGATCTCAAAGAACCAGCTTTTGGTTTTTTTATTTTCTCTATGGCTTTTTGGTCTCAATTTTATTTATTTCTGCTCTAATCTATTCTTTCTTTCCTTCTGCTTGCTTTGGGATTGGTTTGCTGTTCTTTTTCTAGTTTCTCTAGTTGTTCTTTGACTTTAGATCTTCTTTTTTAATATAGGCATTTAGAGCTATAATTTCCCTCTCAATACTGTCTTCGCTGTATCCCATAGCTTTGAAAAGTCGTGCTCTCATTTTCATTTGTCTCAGTATATTTACTGATTTCACTTGCAATTTTCTTCTTTGACCCACTGATTATTTAGAAGTGTTTTGTTCAGACTCCACATATTTGCAAATTTACTTATTTCTGTCTATTATTTATTTCCAGTTTTATTCCATTATGATCTGAGAAGGTGCTTTGTATAATTTCAATCTTTTCATATTTATTGAGAGCTGCACTGTGCCTTACCATGTGGTCTATCCTGGAGAAAGTTCCATAGGCACTTGAGAAGAATGTATAAACTGATGATTTTGGATGCAACGTTCTGTATATGTCTGTTAGGTCTAACTCATTTATCATATTGTTCAAGTTCTCTGTTTCCTTGTTGATCTTCTGTCTAGTTGTTCTATCTAATGGTGTGAGTGGGATGTTGACGTCTCCAACGCTTATTGTAGAGATGTCTATTTCTCACTTCAGTTTTGCCAGAGTTTGTCTCATATGTTTTGGGGCACCCTGGTTAGGTGCATATTTATGATTGTTATATCTTCCTGGTGGATTGTCCCTTTTATTAATACATAATGATCTTCTATATCTCTTATAACTTTTTTGCATTTGAAGTCTATTTTATCTGATATTAGTATAGCTACCCCTGCTCTTTTTTGGTTACTATTTGCATGGAGCATCTTTTCCAACCTTTCACTTCCAGCCGGTTTGTATCCCTGGGTCTAAGGTGAGTTTCTTGTAAGCAGCATATTGATAACTCACATTTTAAAAATCCATTCTGTCAGCCTATATCTTTTGATTGGGGAGTTTAATCCATTCACGTTCAATGATATTACTGTAAGTGCATTATTTGATGTCATTTATCTCTTTAGTCATATTGCCTTTCAACTCATTAATTTGAATTTGTAAATTTATGTGCATCTCACTAATTCTCTCAAATTCTGTTCTGTTTTGAGGCTTTAATATATTCCTTTTCTTGGGCCATATCTTCCATTTTCTTAGTATGGCTTGTAATTTTCCGCTGATGTCTAAGCATCTGATTAGGATGTAGTTTACTTAGATGCTCAATTTCTTTCTCTTTTGTAGGGATTTAGTGGTGGGAGGCTGTGTGTTACCACTGCTCTTTGATTCTTGGCTTGACTTGGATTGTTAGGATTGTCCCTGCTGTTGCTCAAAACTGGGCTCTGAACCCGGTAGTTGGTTGCAGACCTGCTTCCTAGGGCCTTGAGGAGGGAAGCTATAAAGGGTGAGAAAAGCCTCTCTTACTTATTTTTAATTTTCTCACATGCATTTCCTTGGTCTGCCAGCAGATGGTGCTCTTTGGCATCTCTTAGTTCAGTGCCTAATTGGACTGTATTTGTTGCAACACAGACGGGATCATTGTGATAGAGCTTTCTACCCCGGGGCTAAGAACTTTGTAATTCAAACTTTCTCAGACACAGTTCTCCAGCCTTCTCTGGCAGCCCCCTCTCTTTTCCCCAGGTAAGAAATATTTCCACTCCCCTCTGAGTCCTCAACAATCAGTCCCTGTTAGAGAGGGAGACTGGGGAGGGTTGTATATCTTTAGGCCTTGCTGACTCCCAAGGCAAACAATGGTGCACCTCCACCCAGTCCAGAAGTGCTCTGGGACACAGCAGACCAAATCGGTGAGTCAAAAGCTGAGTCAGTCTTAGGCTGTGTTCCTCTCTTTCCCCTTTCCTAGGTTGGTGGATCCCTGGAGCCCCCTTTGTCTGTAGCCACAGGCCCAGAGGCCTGAGAATTCTAAAGTGTCTTTAGTGTGAGGGCAGGTGCCAGCAGCAGCAGCCGCTGGTTTCAACTCACAGTTTTGTTGTCCTGATTCCCCTCCTTCATCCCTCTCTCCTCTGGGCAGTGTCCAGCCTTTGCCTGGTGTTCTAAACCCTGGAAGATCTTTCTCCAGGCTGTTTCAGCTTATCCCCTAGCTATTTTTCGGGAGAAGAGAGTCCCATGTCTTTCTAGTGTGCCATCTTCCTGGAAGTTCCCATTTATGTATTTTTATAAAAATATTTTATTTCAGAATAATTTTAGGTTTACAGAAAAGTTTCAAGGATAGTACAGGGAATGCCCTGTATAAGTTGGTTTCCCTTACTGTTAACTTCTTTTTTTTTTTTCACTTTTTAAAATTTATTTATTTTTTAATGTTACATTAAAAAATATGAGGTCCCCATATAGCCGGCAGACCCCTCATTTAGTTTGGAACACTTCGTCAAAATGAAAAAAAAAAAGCGTTGGTGCCTTACTATTAATTAAACTCCAGCTTCTGTTCATATGTAACTAGTTTTTTTCCACTAATCTTTTCTGTTCCAGCATCCAAAACAGAACACTATGTTGTATTTACTCGCCCTGTTCTTTTATTTTGTCTGGTTTTCTCAGCTTTTCTTTTCTTTTTTTATGACTTTGACAGTTTTGAGGAGTACTTGTTCCATTATTTTATAGGATGTCCTGTTGTAGAAGTCGAGAGAGGTTCAATTATTTGTGTATAGAAAGGCCAGGACTCAGGAATAATTTTGGGAAGAAAAAAGGATTTATTTACGACTGGCCGGGTTCAGAGCTTCTCATTCAAAATCCGGGTCCTGAACAAGCTTTTTGAGTTCTTTTCATATAGAGGAAGGGCCAATTGGTTCTTTGCTTCAGTGCTTAATAAGCTTGAGTTAACATATTTTTCACAACCTAAGTAAGCTTTTGGCATGGACTTCATACATTCTAGATAAGCTTTCAGCACATTTGGTTTGCATTTTCTCCAAATATTTAAAGTCTATAGAGTTTGCATTGCTAAACTGTTTCTCTGGAACTGGAGTTGTTGTCATGGTTACCAAGGGCAGGGCTGCAGTTCTCACTGTCCCAAACGCACAGCTCAGTCAGGTCATCTATGAAGAGATGAACAGCCCCCACCCACAGCCTACATCAGTCCCTCCATTTGGGTTTGTCTGGTGCTTTGCTAAGGATTAGACTGGAGCTGTAGGAAGAATACCACCGAGACGAAGGATCTTTCTTATCCCACCATGTGAGGAGGTACATGCTATCAAGATGACATCATTGGACTTGGCCCAGTGGTTAGGGCATCCGCCTACCACCTGGGAGGTCCACGGTTCAAACCCCAGGCCTCCTTGACCCATGTGCAGCTGGCCCACGTGCAGTACTGGTGCATGCAAGGAGTGCCCTGCCACGCGGGGGTGTCCTCCGCATAGGGGAGCCCCATGCGCAAGGAGTGTGCCCCGTAAGGAGAGCCGCCCAGCGCCAAAGAAAGTGCAGCCTGCCCAGGAATGGTGCTGCACAGAGAGCTGACGCAGCAAGATGACGCAACAAAAAGAAACAGATTCCCGTGCCGCTGACAACAACAGAAGCAGACAAAAGAAGATGCAGCAAATAGACACAGAGAACCAACAACCAGGGTGAGGGGGAAGGAGAGAGAAATAAATAAATAAATAAATATATTTTTTAAAAAAAAGATGACATCACTGGTGGCCTCCACCTTCACTTGGTTAAAATGGTGTTCACCAGGTTTCTCCTTTCTAAGTTTACCTTAAAACACGTGCACGCGCGCACACACACACACACACACACACGCCTCTTTCTATATCCCGTTCTTTACAAGCAAGTCACTAAGAGCAGTCCATACAGAAGGGAGTGGGGACATTAAATTCTACCTTCTGGAACAGGGATTATCTGCATAAATTATTTAAATTCTTCTATAAATAAGATTTACTTAGTCCCCCCTCCCAATTATTTATTTCTTCACTCATTTATTTATGTAAATATGTACTTGTATTTATTTATTTTATATCTTGGCTTATAATCCAATCCTACAATATTTATTTTGATGCTCAGATTGTTCCACCTCTGGCAATTGGGAGCTCTTTTGGGTATGCCCCAATGTTCCTTTTACATGTTCCCATCTTTCTGGGTTTTTTTTGGAAAATTCTTTCTTTTGACATTCTATTATGCTCTGAGTTCTTCTTGTATTTTCTTTGCTCCAGAACTAGAATTACCCATATCTCTAAGGAGCCCTGATTCTTTTCATTGGAGAATCCAAGGCCTGGTTTAGGTGGTGGATATGCTCATTGCTGCTGGGGTGTCACTGCTTCCAGGCCCTCTCAGCTGCCAGAGCTAGGAAATATATATTCAGCCATGTGTATACAAACATATCTATAATTATTTCTGTATTTATCCATATGTGAGCATCTATTACGCTAAATCATAACTTCATAATTATGCCTCCTACTTTTTCCTGGGTGGGCATTGCAAGCTGCCTTCCTATGACTTGTTTAGGCAGTCAGTGAGTACACACTGCTGGTGTTATTTCTGCAACTGATGGGTAAATACTGCAAGCTGCTTTCCCATCACTTGAGGAGGCACCAGCTGCTTACTGATAACCTGCCTATGTGAGTTCAGTAGGATGCTTTCCATTTTTTTTCTGCTGGGTGGTGTTGGTGTAGAAATTTATTAGGTTTTCTGTCCTCCTCCTTGGGTCTCTATTCTATTCTGCCTCAAAAAGCACACCTTGACCCTTCCCAGAATGGAAAGGGACCAATGTAATCCACTTGGCATCATATTGGTAGGGTCTGTGCTTGGCCAATAAATCCCACCCGGTGAGGTATTTGCAGTCTATGGATTGAGCACAATGGACACTCACGGGTAATGTCCATGAGCTGCTGGTGAGTGACAGGAAGCTGAAACGGCTGGAATAACCACCATCGGCTCTGGTAACCATCATGTCTGCTTTTCTCGTGGAGCCACTCTGCCCCTTCTCGGGTCGCATGGAATGGCTCCAGACCTTCATGAGGTCATGTGCCTCAACATTCCTGAAGGCAGTGCCTAGATAGTGCCAACTATCAAGGCAGGGACATGATAGTTCCCTATCACTGCTGACAGGCTCCCCAGGTGCCCTTCCATAGATCCCTCCCCGAGAGAGGGCGGCCCATGACAGCCCACTGTTCTTGTTTCCAAGTTGCCATCCAAGTGGTGAAGGCGCTGTGTATTGCCCACGTGTCACGACAGATTTCTAAAATGTTTCTGGGCTCGTGTACTGTAACCATCCACATGCTCTTTATTCAGCCCACTGACTGCCTTATATGGTGCCTGTTTTGCACCAAATAGTGTCAGTGCTGGGCAGCACAACCACAGCCATCCACGTGGGAGACTGTCCACGAGCTAAACCATCCACATACCATGCATTCTCTGGAAGGAACAGTCCTAAGCCTTTTTTTTTTTTAAAAAAGGAGGCACTGGGGATTGAACCCTGGGAAAATGGTTTTTAACCACTGAGCTACATCAACTCCCCAATGAGAGATATTTTTTCATTTGTTTGTTTTTAGAAGTATTGGGGAATGAACCGAGGACCTTGTATATAGGAAGCAAGAGCTCAGCCCCTTGAGCTACATCCACTCCCCTCCTGTGCCTTCTTTAGTGGGCACTTCCGTGGCCACTGTGGGGGTCGTAATTTGGGCTGAAGAATCTTCCACATAAGCGCCTAGGATCTCATGCATTTCAGTGGTTAAAGGGCTAGTGTTGAAGACACTGCACTGAGGCAGGTAAGCATTCCACTTTGTTAAAGTACTAAATTGTGCAGTGCCAGAGCAAGGTTTGTTCCCAGTATCTGCAATCTACCACTGGTTAGGGATAGAAGTGTTCAGAATGATGGGACACTTTGGGGTTTAACATCCCTCTTGCAAAAAAGGCATGGTATGTGGTATGTAGTAGCTTCTCTATAGGGCTAAATCATACTTCGGCCCCTTTCCATAATTGTGACCCAAACTCAGGGGGTACTCCTTTAGAATGCTGCCTTTGCCACAAACCCCACCCAAAGCCAATCTGGGTGCTGGCCACATCCAGTTCTCAGGGTAAGTCAGGGTCCACCCCGCTTAGTGCTTAAGCCTGTGCTAATTCCCTCCCTGCTTCTTTGAAAGCAGCCTGCTGGGGGCCCTACCATTCCCAGGCAGGACTTGTTCTGATTAGTGTACATGGTGGTTTTGAGACTGGAGCTAAATGAGTGATGAGCACTCTCCAGAAAGGCCATTAATTGGAGTTAGTAGTGTGGGAAAGCATTGCACTTTCATCAATTACAGCAGAGGGTATAACTTTTGTCTTACCCAACCAAGCGACACTCAAGACTTTTAAGAGAGCAGTCAGGGCCTTGCAGCTTGTCCTGATGGATTGCCCCTCCCCAGCTCTCCAGGTGGGATACCATTGTGTCTGATGCTTCCTTTAACATAATGTCATCAATATAATGAAATAGAGCAATAGCTATAGATCTCTTCCACACGGCCAGATCCTTTGCCGAGAGGTCATGACATGCGATCAGGCTATGCATACAGCCTTGGGGAGGCACCATAAAAGTCCATTGTTGGCCTTCCAATGTAATAGCGAATGCAGGCTGGCTTGATTTGTCTAAGGAGATGCTAAAGAAAGCATTAGCATGATCTAAAATAAACTGATAGTGACATAACTGGGTACTAATTTCTTGCAAAAACGAGCAAGGTTTGTACCCCTGCATTCAGTGATGGTGTTACCTTAATTAAGTCACGATAATCTACTGTCATCGCCGTGTTCCATCAGGCTTTTGTACTGGCCATACAGCTCTCCTGAAGGGGCTAGGGACAGTTATTATTATCCCTGCCCTTTCTAATTCCTTAATTTTAGCACTAATTTCCTGGTGCTTCCCCCACCCCCACCCCCCAGGAGTATGTACTGTTTGGTCACCACAATTCTTTGGGCTGAGAGCACCTTCACTGGGGACCATTTAACTTGTCCCCTTAGCACTACATTTATTACTCTGCATTGGAGGCAGAATTCTCCTATTGCAGCTTGCAAAGGGGCATCCTGGAGAATGTCAATTCCTAAAATAAATTTGAGTATAGGAGAAATATACTCTGAAGATTTGGGGGATGTAATCATCCATTTATAAAACTAAATTTTGTTGCATAGCATAAATTGTTTTCTCCCGTAGACATCCAAGGCCAGCACTGGCCCGTGGAAATGTGCTACATTGCCATGAATTACAGTACACTCAGCTCCCATGTCTACTAAGGCTAATACTCTTTGTCGGTTAGTAGGGGACTAATAAATCGTCAACTCTACATGTGGCATACGATCTCCAGGACCCCCAGTCGCTGTTCTTACCTGGGGATCTTGCCCCTCCCCTATGGTAGGGGGAAGGGTGCTACAGGCTCTGTCTAGGGAGTGGAAGGCTGCCAGGGCTGGGTGGCAGCTTTTCTCCTATTCTCCCTTCTCCCTCAGCATTCTGAGGGAACAGTTTTATAGATCTCTTGTCATTAGGGAGCTTGCTCCAAAGTCTCATTAAAACCATGTTGGGCTGCCTGTCTATTGTTTACCGTGGCAATAAGATCTACCCACATTTGCTTACATAACACCATTAGGACCACCATGTCCTCGGGGCGCTTTCCCTGCCTCCTGTAGCCCAGCCCCCTTTCTCCACGCCTTTCCAACTCCCCTAAGCTATGGCCTGCACTGCTCATGTCACGGGATGCCATAATAATGGTTGGGAGCAGTATGTAGCCCATTATCTGTCATTCCTGCAGTAAAAGCTTCAGTATCAGGCCACATGAAATCGGCAAGATAAATGGCATGTTTCATCCCCAATCCCCATAAAGCACCCTGTAATTCTTCCATGGATTGCCACTGAGAGGTGGCATGGGATCTGTCCCCTTCACTAGGCCGTGCAGCCTTGCACCTACCATCCAGCCGAACCAACAGCAATGCTGTTTTCCTTTCGCTGGAGGTGGTATATAAACACTGACACAGAAAAGGGTAAGTGATAGTGGACTCCAATTTACTCATTTCCACCCCCAACAAATACAAGTCCTTCTGCTCCAGTGTCCCAAAATCTTAGAAGCCAGCTTGGCAATGATTCTCTAGATCTCTGCCTGTACTTTTGCCCCAAATCACCCACCTCAGAAGTAGAATGGTCCCTCATGGTTGAATGTAACTTCTGCTCCGGGTTGGAAATGTTGGACCCCAGGAGGCTGGTCGTGTAACACCTTCCACTTCTGGGGTATTATAGGGCATACGCTTGGGGGCTCCTCATCTTCCACTTCCCATCCTTCCTCTTTCTCCTCGTCTGAGGAAGGTTCCATAGATCCCCTGCCTTAGGGTCCCACCCAGAGTTGGTTAATATCCTCCTGACCTGGACACTCAAGCCTATTTACAAGACCAGGTTTCTGATATCAGAGCAGCGTAGGGTATCGGTTAAGGACCCTTTCATCTCTGCCCGTGATAGGCACATATTCCTTTCTACCTTTAACTCTACCTGTAAGCAGCACACAGAGGCCTTTGCCACTTGCTCTGCCTCCGAGGCACCTGCAAGGCTTCTAACCGGGCCATGCTATAGTCGCCGCTCACTGGCAGTCTCTCTTCTTCTCATTTAAGTGTGGCTGCTCTGCAAAGTGTTGAGCAGAGCCAGTATACCTGCCAGAATGTTTAGGGCATCCCTGTATTCTCTCAGTAGTCCCCATCTGTCCAGGAGGATAGACACCCCGCCCACATGGATGCTACAGGCCAACCTGGGATTTCCCCCACTGATTCTCCTTTCCCTGAGCCCGTGCCCCCATCCTTTGGTCTCCTGACTCACCAATTGTTCCAACCCAACTCCTGAAGGGTGTGAATTGGGACCGCTGCAAGACCAAAGAATGCACCTGGCACTGAGTCCAACGTAAACTTCATTTGGACTTAAGGACAGGAAAGGGTCTCCATTGGTAGCAGTCCAGAGAATGAAGGCAGCACTCGGCAAAGAGAAGGGAAAATGAGTGGGGATATAAGGGTTTCAGAACAAGGACATTCCATAGGGTATGAAAACAGAGTTCCAGCTAGGATCCTGTTACTTCCACATGTGGGATATTGTGATGTTGCTGCAGGAACGAAGTGTTCCTGCTCTGAGGAGTTTCTGGTTTGTGACAGGGTATCCTTTCCTCTCTGGGGAGGGTTTTTAACATTAATTTATGTTTAGGTTATGTGAACAGCTATGTGCTGAGGGCTTATGGGGAGACCGAGCCATGTTTCCCCACTATGGGCCAAACTCTCTTTTGTATTTGCATGTCACATAATTTTTTTTTTTTTTGACAACTGGGCATTTAAAATAATATAAAGTGGCCACTCTGGAAATCCAATTCTCCATCTCCCCTAGTTTTGTTATTGCTACTGTTTCTCATTGCTGGTCTTCAGTTACTTTCTTGAACTAATTCTGTCAAGTCTGTTATCTTTGCTGTGTGTGGTCAGTCACTGAAGTCTCTGCTTGGCTATCTTAGTGGACTTGAACCAATTAGCCTTCCAGCCTTTGCCCTGGGGCTGTGTGTATGTGTTGGAGCATGTCTTCAAAGTTCCAGGTTGCAATTTCCAACTCTGCCGTAGCCTTCCCTTCCTTCTTGTGCAGAGCTTCAAGTCAGCCAGAAGTGATTGATCAGGATCCTCTCAGGTCTTTCCTGGGTATACACCCAGCTCTGCACATGTGTGTGGCCTTTCCTAATCCCAGGAAAATGCCAGAGTTTTTCAAAACCCCTATGGACAGCTCTCTCTTTTTACCTTTTTAGCATTTTTTGCCAAGCTCTTGTTAGTCCCAACTAGTAATATTGCCTCAGGTAGCTGTAAGGTTAAACAATTGCTACTGATTGGACTATCTACACAGAGAGAGCTCCTAGTCAGGTCAAATAAAGACAAGCTCTGATTATGGACCCTTCTAGTGAGCTGCCAGACTGATCAAATACTGGTAATTCTCTGGTGATGAAGCTTTTGGGGAGCTCCACATCTGCTCTGCTCCCCTTCCGTGGTTTCTAGGCTGCTGTTATTCACAGCACTGTGGTTTCAAGTCTTGCGATTCTCAAGGCTATCATGGAGCTCAGAGAAAGTGATGGGATTAGGGCAAGTTTATTTTATTTTATTTTTAAAGATTTTTATTTTATTTACTCCTCCCCCCCCCCCCCACCTTGTCTGTTCTTTGTGTCCATTTGCTGTGTGGTCTTCTTTTTGTCTGCTTCTGTTGTCAGCAGCATGGGAATCGTCAGCTCTGTGTGTGCATCGCCATTCTTGGGCAGGCTGCACTTTCTTTCGCACTGGGCGGCTCTCCTTACGGGCGCACTCCTTGCGTGTGGGGCTCCCCTACGCGGGGGACACCCCTGCATGGCAGGGCACTCCTTGCGCGTGGGGCTCCCCTACGTGGGGGACACCCCTGCATGGCAGGGCACTCCTTGCGCACATCAGCACTGCACATGGGCCAGCTCTACACGGGTCAAGGAGGTTTGAACCGTGGACCTCCCATGTGGTAGATGGACGCCCTAACCACTGGGCCAAGTCCGCTTCCCAGGGCAAGTTTAAATACCACCATGATCACAGTTCTTACCAAGATTCAACCACATTTCTTGATTAAATGCTCCTTGGAATTTTGGAAGTCTTTGGTTAATTTCCACAGTTCTGAAAACGTTGCGTTTGGCTGTTTTTGCAATGTTCTCATTACTTTTATGGAGGAGCAGATTTTTGGAGGTCCTTTCTCTGTCATTCCAAAATTGCTTCTTCCTATTCCTATAGTTGTGGCTTTTCCAAAATGTTTATGTGTGGAATTAAACAATATGTAGCCTTCTGAGTCTGGCTTTCTTCATATAGTGCAATGGATATAAAATCATACATGTTGTTGAACAAATCAATATACTCCTTTTTTTGCTAAATACTATCCCAAGTATGGATGTATAACAGTCTCTCTATTCTCTGACTGAAAAATACCTTGGCTGCTTCCAATTTTTGGCAATTGTCAATAAGATTGATATAAACATTGGAGTACAAATTTTTGCATGATCAGAAATTTTCTGTTCACCTGGATAAATACCTTGAGTGTGACTGCTGGGTCACGTGGTAAATCTACACTTAATTTTAAAAGAAAATGCTAAACCACTTTCTGATGCAGCACTTTTTTGCATTTCCAGCAACTAAGAATCAGAGTGCCTGTTGCTCTGCATCCTCACTAGCATTTGATATGGTCAGTATTTTTTAAAGAATTTTATCCATTATATTATAGGTGTACAGAGGTATCTCATTGGAGTTTGATGTGAATTTCCCTCAAGTCTAGTGATATTGAGCATGTTTTCATATGCATACTTGGAATTCATATATGTCCAGTGAAGTTTCTAGTCATATATTTTTCCTTTTAAAAATGGAATCGTTTATTTTCTTACTGTTGAGTTTTAAGAGTACTTTATATATTCTAGGTATTAGACTTATTAGATATGTAATTTAGACATATTTCCTTACAGACTATAGTTTGTCTTTTCACTCTTAAAATTGTTTTTGCAGAACGAAAGTTTTAAATTTTGATAATGTTTGATTTATCAATTTATTCTTTCATGGATATTGATTTTGTGGTTGTATCTAAAAGTTCATTGTCACTCCCAGGATCACACAGACTTTCTACTTTGTTTTCTCTAGAAGTTTTAAAACTTTAAGTTTTACCTTTAGGCCTATGATCCATTTTGAGTTAATTTTTGTGTCAAATGTGAGGTGTGTGTTATGGTTCTTTTTTAAAATGGGTGTCCACTTATTCCAGCACCATTTGTTGAAAAGACCATTTCCACTGAAGTGCCTCTGAAACTCTGTAAATAAAATTAAATTGGCCATATTTGTCAGCATCTATTTAAAGGCTTTCTATTTAGTTCCTTTGATGTATGTGTCTCTCCTTTTACCAATACAACACTGTCTTTTTTTTTCATTTCTGTAACTTTATAGTAAGTCTTGAAATTGGGTAATATGAGTCTTCCAACTTTATTCATTTTCAGGATTGACTTAGACATTTCAGTCTCTTGCCTTTCCATGTAAATTTTAGAATCACAAAAGCTTGCTGGCATTTTGACTTCTTCATTTTTGTTGTTAATGAGATGACCTTGTCTATGCCCTTTGACTAATCTGTGCTTATCTGTGTATCTTTCTGAACACTAGAGGAACAACTGAGTTAACAGTTGAAATTAGATGAGATAAAAGTGCCTGGAAAATAACTTTTTGGGAGTATGTTTCCAAAACTTGTTGAGCTGCCTTTTTCTGCTCTTTTTAAAATTTGAAATAAAGTTGTTAATTGAAAAAAAAAATTTTCCCAGTGGTCCTACTGTACTGAGGCCAACTGCCCTTTATGTCCCCTTCCCCATGTCCCTGAGTACCTGGGAAGGAGTAGTATTTCTCAGGGGATATTAAATTCCCACTTTAACTTTTCAATTCCTGGATCTCAGATACACAGGAACCTAGGCCTGGCAGGACCTTTGGGGTGCCTGGGGAGCCCCAGGCCTGCCTTTCCCGCAGCACCCTAAAACACAGTCAGCCTGTTCTGATGGGGATCCTTTTCCCTTCCTCTGGATTGTTTCTTTCTGTTTCTCCAGGGAGATTCTGGGGCCCCCTGGTTTGTGAACTTAATAAGATCTGGACCCAGGTGGGAATTGTGAACTGGAGTTTACACTGCGGTTATAAACGCTGTCCCGGAGTTTACACCAAGATTACTGAACACAGGGATTGGGTCCATGGTTTCTTAAATCAGCCTTCCTGGATTGATGCTCAGGACTTTGCACCACGTGCCTGTTCCTGGTGCTGCCCCTGGTGACCCCGTGATGGCCCAGCGCACTCCCCTCCAGTCTCTGGTTCGCGTACCAAGCCTCTGCTTCGACCTCCCGGGCTTCCTGTCTGCACTTCCTCACATTCCGGCTGGATCCATTGACCCTGTGGAGATCCACACGACAGCGTGGCAGCGAGGCTGGGCCAGCTCCACACGGGTCAAGGAGGCCCGGGGTTTGAACTGCGGACCTCCCATGTGGTAGACGGACGCCCTAACCACTGGGCCAAAGTCCGGTTCCCCAGCAAGGTTTTCTTGATCTGTATCGGCTCTTTTCCTTCATCTCAGGGTCTTCTGTCCCAGCATCCTGTCTGTCGGATTCTCCTCCTCCCCACATCCTGCTCCCTGCACTTCCAGGGGTCGGCGCTAGAGTTCCCAGATATCAGGGGGACCCGGTCGGCAGTCCGCATTAGTCCCACCTGCTGCTTGAGGGAGGCTGGGGCTGGGAGAGACTCCTCATTGCCCGTTGTCGCTTACATCACCCAGTCCATTAGTGAGTAAAGCACCAAGGTGAGGGGCAAGCGGATGTGGCTCACCTGATAGAGCATCCGCCTACCACATGGGAGGTCCAGGGTTCAAGCCCCGGGCCTCCCTGACCCGTGTGGAGCTGGCCCATGCGCAGTGCTGATGCGCGCAAGGAGTGTCCTGCCATGCAGGGGTGTCCCCCACATAGGGGAGCCCCACATGCAAGGAGTGCGCCCTGTAAGGAGAGCCGCCCAGCGCAGAAAAAGTGTAGCCTGCCCAGGAGTGGTGCTGCACACACTGATGCAGCAAGATGATGCAACAAAAGAGAGACACAGATTCCTGGTGCCACTGACAAGAATCCAAGCGGACACAGAGCACACAGCGAATGGACACAGAGAACAGACAATGGTGGGGGGGCGGGGGAAGGAAATAAAATAAATATTTAAAAAACAAGAAACCACTGAGGGAGGCAGCTGTGGCTCAATCAGATGAGCTCCCGTCTACCATACGGGAGCCTGGGTGGCTCGCCCACACGGTGCAAAGCACCACAAGCCAGGGCACCGCCCGGTGCATAAGCGCCACGGAGAGCCCACTCAGCAAGGGCACGCAACAGAAAAAAAAGGGGGAGACAAGCCAAAAAAAAAAAAACACAGAAGAGTGCGCAGCGAATGGATACACAGCAGACAGCAAGCAGCCACAAGCGGGGAGGGGAAATTAAATAAATAAATACAGACACAGAAGAACACACAGCAAATAGACACAGAGAGCAGACAAAATGCAAAAAAAAAAAAAAAAAAAGCCACAAACGGGGGGAGGGGGGATAAAAAAAAAAAGAAACCAATGAATATTCAGGGACTAAGAAAACTAACTGTAACATCCCAACCAGCCGTTCTTGGTTAGCAGGCAACTTTTGTTCGTCTTGCAACTCCACTCTTAATCCAGTGATTCGGGCTTCACGGGCATCAGAAACCCCTGGACAGCTGTTCAAAACCCACATCACTAGTTTTCACCCCGGGAACTTTCAGTCCTTCAGGTCTGAGTTGGGGCCTGAGAATGTGCATTTGAAAGACGTTCCCCTCTGAGGCCGCGGGCCAGGGTCTCGCTCTGAAAGTCACTGCTTGTAGTAGAGAGAGCACAGGGGGCGGCCTCCGCTGCACTGCCCTGGCGTGGAAGCGGCTCGTCACCCACTCCTCACATCCCGTGGACCTCAGGTGCCCGGCCAGGGAAGGCAGACCCCGGAGGGCAGCCGCTTTCCTGGGGACACACCACATCAGACAAGGGAAGCAGAATCTACCTGTCATTTCCCGTTCTCTGCCACACCCAGCAGAGCCAAGGCTGCACCCTTCGGAAAAAGCACCCACGGGGCACAGCAGGACCCAATGCCTGGCACCTGCCACCACCCCTTTCCGTGTCAGTGACCCTGTTGGTGGTCTGTGGAAGGCTGAAGCCCCAGACGAGCCTTTTCTTTCTCCTGTTTCTTTCCTTTCTCCAGGTTTGCTGTTCAAGTTGGCTCCAGCTCACAGCCACCTTCCCAAAGGCAGGCGCCCTGATTTCTTGGCCTTATTGTTCTTTTCCTTTCTTGCACCTTCCACCTCTTTCCAGATTCTTCAATAAACACCCATCCAGACACTGCCCAGTGTGCCAGGCCTAGGAGACCGAGGGCCCCGTCCCAGCCGAGGCCGGCCGCGGGCCGGTGCTCCTGGGCGCCTGGCGGAGCCCTCCCCCCGGGACCACGAGGCTCCCGGGAGTTGTCGGGGCTCCAGGGCTCCTCGCGTGCCCGGGTGTCCTCACGCGCTGAGGATGTGGTCACGTGCCCCGGTTCTGTCACGTGCTGGCGGAGCCGTCACGTGCCGCGGCCCGCGTCACGTGCCGCGCGCCTCTTGACAGCCTCCGGGTGGCATCGCCTGGGCCTCCATGGCTGCCCCGCCGTTCCGCCGCCCCAGCCCCGGCTCGGGCCCCCCCAGGCCCTCGGTCCTCAGCCTCGGCCTCGGCCTCCTGCTGCTGCTGCCCCCGCTGAGCCCGGGTGAGGCGGCGCCCCCTCCCCAGCTCCACCCCCGCGGCCCCGGCCTCTCCCCGCCTCCCCCGGCCCACCCCGCCGCCCCACGCCCTGCCCCTGGGCACGGAGGCCTGGCGCCTGGCCCGGCTGGTTCTTCCCACTGCCTTCTGCCCGCACTGGTCCTGTGGCCACCCACCCCGAAGCCACCTACCCCCTCCAGTCACCTCCCCCCCAGCCACACCCCCTCCAGCCACCTCCCTCCCAGCCACACCCCTCCAGCCACCCCCTCTTCCAGCCACCCCCTCCAGCCACACCCCCTCCAGCCACACCCCCAGCCACCTCCCCCCTCCAGCCACACCCCTAACCACACCCCCTTCCAGCCACACCCCGCAGCCACCACCACCCCTAGCCACCTCCCCCCCCAGCCACCTCCCCGCCTCTGGCCACACCCCTTTCCAGCCATACCCCCTCCAGCCACCCCCCCAGCCACCCCCCTCCCCTCCAGCCACGCCCCCCCCAGCCACCTCTGCTCAGGACGTCACCAGGACCTCTCCTCACCTAAAATCTCAAGGGACCAGGGGTCTTAAAGCCCCGGCCTGCAGCCTCCTGCAGACCTGAAGGCAGTGGGACCTGCATTTTCTCCTGGTCTGTCAACCTTCTTCCCTGGATTTGGCAGCTAGTGTCCCCACCCCGCTTTAGGTAGCATCCTCCAGTCTCTCACCCTCCTCTACCTCTCCACCCAGCCTCGCTCTGATCCTCCTGGGCACTCAGGGACTCCGACTTGGCCGGGTGAATTGGGGGCCTCCAGCCTCGGCTTGGCCTGCACCGGCCCGTCTATCCCGCCACCCTTCTCTCTCCATCCACTTACGCAAATATTCCAGAACGCATCTCCCCAAACCCTCTATTCCAACCCCGTGTACCTCGCCAGCAGCGGCTCATTCCTTGGAAACGGAGGCCCTCTAGTGCTGTCTTCTTTGACTCCCCTGTAATCCCCAGGGACCCCTCCAAACTTGATACATCAATACCTTCCTTCCTCACAGACTTTTTTAGGGATCTGAGAGACGTGCCTCCTGCTCAGTGTCGGGTACTCACCCATGCCTTGACTGAGGGCCCAGCCTGTCCTAGGCTCCCTCAGTCATCTGCCTCACAGATCTTTAGCCTCCTCCTTTCTGTTTGCCGTTTCCTCACCCTATCTCTTCTCTCTTCACAGGCAGACTTCTCAAAAGCATAGGTCTCACTTCAAGCCCATGCTTCCTCACCTCCCACCTACTCTTCAGCCAATGTCTGGCATGCCTTTGACCTTGTCTCAGATCTTTCTGCTAGTCCCTCATTTTCCATTTCTCTACTTCCTTGGCTTCTCTCAGGTCATGGTCTCCTGATTCTTCTCTACCTCAGGGGTAACTCCCTCTCCTGTCCCCCTCCCCGCCCAGGCCACCTACTCTGTTCAGTCCTGAGGTACTGGTGTTCCCTAAGGCCCTGTCTGCATTCCCTGCTCCCTCCCTCTTCACTGCTCCCTGGGTGAGCTCATTTGCCCTGGACATCCATCTGCCACTGATGTGAGGGTGCCCCACAAAACCATGTCTCTGGATGTGCAGCCACCCAGTGGACCTCTCCACCTGAATGACCTGAAAACATCTCATCCTCTTGGAATCCAAAACTGAGACCCTCATCTTCCTACAAACTGGCTTCTCTTCTTCCTCTCTTCTCTAAGTGGATGGCAGCTACTCTCCTCCAGAACCAGGACCTTGGTGTCATCCTAGACTTGTGTCTATCCCGAAATCCCCAGCCAACTCACCATGCCTCTTCTTGCTGTCACTCCCTCCCTTCAGACCTCCTCACCACTCGCCTGGGGTCTCCAGAGCCTCTGGTGGGACCTCACCTCTCTATTTGTTCTCCAGGCTGCCTTCACAACACAAGCCTGGCCATGTCACGCCCCTGTCGGCTTCCCTCCTTCCACAGGATCTCGTGCAGGCTTCTTGTCCTGGCTGACGAGATCTTCCATGACTGACCCCCGACTCTCTTTCCCTGGCGTCACCTCTTGCCATCACAAGCCTTGTCCTGCAACTTCTGGGGTCTCTGACACACACCAAGTTGTTTCTTCTGCAAGGATTGTCATATTGCTTTTCATTTTCAGTTTTCCTCATTTTAAAAAATTATGTGTGAATTTTTTTGGGTGATAATCATGTAATATTAACTTTATATTCACCATTATTAGTGGGTCATTGGTTTTGAAGTGCACTTTTCTTGAATTCAACTGCCATCAACTTATTGCCAAGACTTGGACCTTTGAACTTTCTACCTCTTCTCTTACAGAAATAAATATTCATTTCAGAGATTTTAAGATGAGTGTCCATGACAAAGTAGTCCCTAATTCATACTATTTTACTGAGTGACTCTCTCTTCTGATGAGATAATTAGTCCTGCTTAATCTAGTCAGAATATTACTGTACTAACACCAAACAAATCACCCAAATCAAGACACTGGATAAATTTGTATTGGACCTTTTAGTTTATAATATGAAGTAAATGGAAAAGAACTCCTTAACCAATATTTTGCACATCTTTAGTACAATATTTTAGATGTTAGGGATTTGTAAGGAATTACATTTCTCAAAAGTTGGGGCTCAAGTAAACAAGTTTAACTCAACTCCTTGAATTTTCCAGTTGACTCTTCCCTTACACAATAGCAACAAACTCTAAATTAGTTACATAAATGTTTCAAGGCCAGCTTTTATCATTGCTAATGTCTTTAGGTTTGAAGTATTGATATTTCAATCAATATCCACTAATTCCACTTCAAAAATGGAATTTTGGCATCAGGCTCTCCTTTCTTCCCATAAGCCCATTCTGGTTCAATCTCCAGTTAAGCCTTTTCTCTTTTACTCATACTCAAAAGTGCTTCATCACGTTCTCTGATAACTTTGCCTACTCCAACCTGAAAACTTAACGGCTTGGCATTTTTCTGCTTCTTTGAACTCGTTTGGATATTAGTATCAAAAGAAAACAACAAAACAAAACAAAACAGTCCCGTCCTGTCATGTTCCTGTGTACACAATAGGAATGAACTACATCTCCCTTTTTGGGAAAGCTGGTTTTCTCTCCCTTTTTAAGAGTGGATTTTGGATATTTTGGTGGACCCTCTTCCCAGGGCTCTTCAGTCTTGGTTTCTTTGTCTTTGTCTTCATTAAGCGTCACATTTTCACTTGCTCTGACACAACATTTTCAATAATTTTGAAACGTCTACTTTCAAAAAGGTGGCTATAGGCTGTAACCAAATGGGTCCTTCTTAGCTGCCTGGCCACATTTTTAATGTTTCCTAAAATGTTCTTCAAGAAACAAATCTGAACTGGCAAAAACTTGATAATGTCCTTCTTGGGAGCTGATCTCTGCGCAGTTGCCCCATGGTCCATGCCCACTGTGGAACCACTGCTGCCATCTTCCCCTGCTCCCTCTACTCTCTCTCTTCTCATTTTTAAGATGCCCTCTCCTCCCAGAAGCTTCTCCTGCCCACCACTTTTTCTGGGTTCACCCAACACCTGTGGCCCTGTCCCCACAGTGAACTTACACAGGTGATGTGCAGTCACTCCGCCCCCTCACTGCCCACTAGATAATGCACTCCTCGATGGCTTGCTCTGATTTGCCACTGTCACCCCATGCTCTGGCTCCAGGCTGCTAACAGAGGGCAAACTCAGAAAATTTTTCATGAATGAATCTCACCTCTACACTGTCATCCTGATGGCCTCTCGCTTCATCTCTGTTCTCTTCTCTCTTCCAGGCTACCCAGAGACCCAAACCAAACCAGGTAGGTAGGGTAAACCCCTACTGCAGGAAAAGCCCCAGGTTCTAGGAGGGTATGGCCCGGATGCAGGGGACACTTGTTCCGAAGGGGGTCCCACAGATAGTGTCTGTGGGTCTCTTAGGAAACAGAAATTCAGTCCAATTCCATTCTGCTTCCTGAAGAGCAGCCTGTAGCTTCCAGGGCATACAGACCAAACAGTTCAGAGGAAGGAGGACCTGGGTCTCCCCTGGAAAGGCAGTCTCTGTGAATCAGCCCGGGCTGTGTCCTATCGGGGCACAAAGCCCATCAGAGACAGCATGTCCAGGAAGCCATCACAGGCCCTTTGTCATACGTAAACCTTTACGGCTCTAAACGGTTCCGGTTACAGATGTAGCCTCCTGGGCCTCGTGGCCGTGTCCACAGAGCTGACCACTCTGGGATGTCCCTGTCCTTTTCCTTGGCCCTCAGGCTTGGAGGGTTGTGTGCTCCTGTTCTTTGGCTCATGGGGCCTCCATTGTCACTGGCTTTGCCAAGAGCCCACCTGGTCGGTTATTGCTTGGGTTTATTGGCTAAGTTAGTTAATCCTGCCAGGGCCCGGCTCCCATTCCCCGGCAACCACACTTCTTCTCTGTTCAATGTGCATCTTTCTGTTTCTGTGTGTTCTTGTGAATCTGTGTACTGTTGTTCTGTGTACATGTATTTCAAGTATTTTTAATTTACATAATAAATAGTATGTGCTTAGATCTCTTGCTGTCTTCTACATTTTTCATCCAGCCCCATGTTAAAAATATTTTTTAAATTTGGAAATAATTTTAAACTTACAAAACATTGCAAAAAATAAAATTAATACAAGGAACATATGTAATTTTTTCCAGAATCATTTGAGGGTAACATAGAGCATGGCTCTTTGTCCCTAAACACTTTGGTATATATTTCTAAGAATATGCTCCACTTCATAAATTGGCATTGCTACCATACTGTGATCTACTTCTCATATTCCCGTCGGGTCCGCCCTCTGTATTCCTAAGAGCAGCGCATGAAGGTGTATTTATTATCACAGTTCTACCGAGCCTTGGCATGATCTTCTTTTTCATTTTTGCCAATCTATTAGGTTTTTAAAAAATGACGTCTTGATTTAATTAGCATTTTCTGATTACTAATGAATTTGAGCACCTCTCACTGTGCTGTCAGCTCATGACATACCTCTTTTCATAAGTTGCCAGTTCTTATCCTTTGCATAGTGTCTATTGATGTTCATTTTTCTGGTTGGTGGCCTAGGATTCCTTGTATATCCTTAAAAAAAAGTCTTTTGTTGACTGTAGATATTGTAAATATTGTCTCTCTATCTGCCATCTGCCTGCTAACTTTGTTCATGGGGTCCAAGATCCTTGATTTGTTTGTAATCAAGTCAATCGGTTTTATGCTTTATGGTTTTCATTTTGAGGTTTTGCTTAAAGAGAACTTTCCATCCCATGTCACATGGTCTACTGCTAATTTTACAGTAAAAAATTGAAAAGTGAAAGGTAAAACTTTCACTTTAAGGTCTTCGTGTGCAATTAAAAAGAAATCCAGGTTTGCTTTTCTTATTTCTTTTGGGGTGAGCCAAAAGTAGATGGTTTCCTAACACCATCTACTCAATAATCTGTCTTTTACCACAGATTGTGGGGGCTCCTTTATTTTCATTAAGTTCCTATATTACAGAGGATAACCCCAAGCTCTGTTTTCTTTTCCATCTGTCCAGTTGTCTGTCCTTGTGTCAGTATCACACTGTTTTGTTTTTATGGTTTTGTTGTGTCAGTGTCTGCTAGGACATTAGCATCTACTTTTTCAAAGACTGAGTTTTTCGTGGACCGTTATTTTTCTACTTCAATTGGAAAATAAATTTATATATTAATTTTGGGAAAATGACATCCAAAATATTTTCTTTTTTTTTCTCCTTTTTTTTCTTTTTTTAAAGATTTATTTATTTATTTAATTTCCCCCCTCCCCCGGTTGTCTGTTCTCTGTGTCTATTTGCTGCGTCTTGTTTCTTTGTCCGCTTCTGATGTCGTCAGCGGCACGGGAAGTGTGGGCGGCGCCATTCCCGGGCAGGCTGCACTTTTCTTTCGCGCTGGGCGGCTCTCCTTACGGGGTGCACTCCTTGCACGTGGGGCTCCCCTACGTGGGGGACACCCTTGTGTGGCAGGGCACTCCCGTGCGTATCAGCACTGCGCATGGGCCAGCTCCACATGGGTCAAGGAGGCCCGGGGTTTGAACCACAGACCTCCCATGTGGTAGACTGACTCCCTAACCACTGGGCCAAGTCCGATTCCCCCAAAATATTTTCTATTTAAAAACAAGGAATGTTGCTCTCTTTATGCTATTTTCAGTAGCCTTTATTAGAGTTTTAAGTTTTTTACCACAGAAGTCTTGGGTCGTGTATTAGTCAGCCAAAGGGGCGCTGATGCAAAATACCTGAAATCTGTTGGCTTTTATAAAGGGTATTTATTTGGGGTAGAAACTTATGGTTACCAGGCCATAAAGCATAAATTACTTCCCTCACCAAAGTCTGTTGCCATGTGTTGGGGCAAGATAGCTGCCAACGTCTGCCAGGGTTCAGTCTTCCTGGGTTCCTCTGTTCCCGGGGCTTGCTTCTCTCCAGGCTCAGCTCCTCTGTTATCCGCTCAAGGCCAACTGTAGACTATCAGGCAAATGGCTTCTCTTCCTAGGACCTTTACTCTTTTCTCACGACCAAGGTCCCCTGTGTGCTTACTTTCCAGGGCTCCAGCTCAAAAACTCCAGCATCAAAACTCCAACATCAAAACCCCAACTCTGTCCTTTGCCGTGTCTTTTATCCACGAGTCCACATCCACCAAGAGGTGGGGACTCAACACCCTACTGACATGACCCAATCAAAGTCCTAGCCATAATTTAATCATGCCCAGGTACAGACCAGGTTACAAACATAATCCAATATCTAATTTTGGAATTCATGAACCATATCAAAGTGCTACAGGTAGTGTTTGGTAAGTTAATTTCTAAGAACTTGATAAATTTTTGCTACTGAGAATGTATCTTATTTTGGATATATTTTCTAGTTGGTTGTGCTGATGTAGAAAAATATTATTGATTTTAAAAGCAAATTGTTTTGTTCAAGTATTTCATATGTACAAAAGAGTGTACAATCATAGCATCCAGCCCAAGGAGTCACCACCCAGCAAGCACACCTGTCCAGCCACATCCAGGTCAAGAGAGAACAATACCCAGATCCCCCTCTGCCCTCTCAGTTACTTCCCTCACTCCCTTCCTCCCTTCCATATACTGGATCAACTTATATGAGACAGAATTTAATTGTGTTTGTGTACCTTGAAAGGCTGATAGAACTCACCTGTAAGCCCATCTGTGCCTTGGGACTTTGAAGAGGGGAGGTGGTTTTAATGGACTATTTGCATCTGGGTCTATCTTTTGCATCTATCTTTTAGGGTTGTTACTTTCTCTCAGCTCGAGGTTCAGATTCCCAGCCTTGTTGCCATAAGTGTGTGTTTCAATCATCTTCTCACTACCTTCTTTTTTTTACTGCTTCAATCTAATGGGCTTTGGGAAATCCAATCACGCAACTTGTTGGCACTGTGTGCAAGCTGTGAGTTTGGGACTTCTGTGGGCTCTACACTAGAGACCTTTCTTTCTTTTTTTTTTTAAAGATTTATTTATTTCTCTCCCCTTTCCCCCCCACCCCAGTTGTCTGTTCTCTGTGTCTATTTGCTGTGTCGTCTTCTTTGTCCGCTTCTGTTGTTGTCAGCGGCATGGGAATCTGTGTTTCTTTCTGTTGCGTCATCTTGCTGCGTCATCTCTCCGTGTGTGCGGTGCCATTCCTGGGCAGGCTGCACTTGCTTTCATGCTGGGCAGCTCTCCTTACGGGGCACGCTCCTTGTGCATGGGGCTCCCCTACGTGGGGGACACCCCTGCGTGGCACGGCACTCCTTGCGTGCATCAGCACTGCACATGGGCCAGCTCCACACGAGTAGAGACCTTTCTTGAATGGTGAGTCCTCAAACTCGGTCCTCAACTCAGAAGTCGGGCGAGGCGGTGAGGGGATATAGGCCTCTTGCATCGAAGACATGCAGCAAACATGGTCCCTTTTTAGGAATATGGTAACCTGACCCAGGTACCAGAAATTGCCTTTCTCAGGCTCAGGGCTCCTCCCCTGCTTCTCCCTTGTCTTGAGGCTCTGTGTTGGTTGCTCCCTGTGTGTCTCAGCGTCTCGCTCTTCCCCTGCTGCAAAATCTCTGCCTCTGTCCTGATGCTTTTTAGCTCTGTCATTGTCACTTTCTGTCGTGCTTAGTGCCTTTGGGAAAGCCACTGCCCTTCTCTCACCCTCAGTCTCCCCTTCCTTGAAATGGGATCAGACCCCTGAGTTCACAGCCTTGTGCAAATCAGCCCTGGGGGACAGCTTGGTCTCAGATTTTCTTATCCTCCTCTCTGTGGCCACTGTGTCTTTCTGCACACGTGTTCTTGAAGTTTGTGGCAAACCCTGGTGGACAGAGAATGTGAACACATTCCGCCATTGGCCCTGGGAGGTGAGCCTCCGGCTGGAAAATGAGCACGTGTGTGGAGGGGCCCTCATTGACCGCCACTGGGTGGTGACAGCCGCCCACTGCATCCAAGGGTGAGTGTGGCCCATGCGTCCCGAGCCTGGAGACCCAGAGCCACAACAGGCCCAGCCCTTCCTCCCGGTTTCCTCTGTGAACAGTGGCGGTGGGGGCAGGGAGGGGGGTCCAAAAAGGGGAGAGCCGTGCCCACCAGCCCACAGGCTTGGGGGACGGAGCTGGGGCAGGAGCACCCGGCCGCAAAGGCTGGGTCCCAAGCAGGGCAAGGCGGAAGCCCAGCTCCCCCCCGCCCCCCACGAGAACAGGTGTGTGATACCCGCCTGCACACCCAGCACATGGACCAGGCCACCTGGCTTCCCGGAAGGCCCCCAGGTGGGACGAGGCAGGAGGGGGCCAGCAGAGCCGCGTGGGCAGGGCTTCCGCTAAGGCAGGGCGACCTCGGCCGGGGCGGGAGCAGATGTGCCTGGAGCAGGTGCGCCTGGGAGAACCTGCCGCCTTCCAGGTGAGGCTCTGTGTTTCCTGCAGCACCAAGGAGTACTCGGTGCTGCTCGGCACGTCCAAGCTGAAGCCCCTGGACTTCACGGGTACCCTCTCGATCCCCGTGAAAGACATCATCCTGCACCCCAAGTACTGGGGCCGCACCTTCATCCTGAACGACATCGCCCTGCTGCGTCTCCAGAGCCCGGCCTCCTTCAGCGAGTACGTGCAGCCCATCTGCCTCCCGGAGCCCGGCTTCCTCCTGAAGGTGGGGGCGCAGTGCTGGGTGACCGGCTGGGGCCAGAGCCGACAGCGCTTCTCAGGTGAGCGGCCCGAGGCGGCGCCCCGGGGCGCCCCCCTTTCTCGCTGGGGCCCCGCCCTGCTGGACCCCTCCGGGGGGGGGGGGGGCCTCTCGGGAAGCTTGCGGCTGGTCCTCCCAGCCCCCCGGCTCTCCGGGTGTGTTAGAACCCGGGTCGCGCTTACGCCTGCGTGCCTCTCACGGAAGCGCGGAGATGGCGTGCGTGGATCCCCCCCCTCGCCCCTTCGCCTCACCCGACAGGCTCTGGGCACCTGCAGCGGGTCGGGCGCTCGGTGCGGGCACGCGTGTCCTGCCTGCACGGAGCTCACACCTGAGTTGTGGGTGGGGGCGCGGGCGGACAAGAGGCAAAGACCTGGCCAGGTGGTCTTGGGATCAAGCTGGGAGGGATCCGGGGTGGGCCCTGGGCAGAGGGACTGCCTGAGGTGCCCGAGGGAGGAGCCAGGGTTCATCAGGTGCAGCAGGAACGGACAATGCAAAGCTCAGAGGCTGGCGGGAGGAAGCCCCTGGCTGGAGTCTCGACTCGTGGGCGGCTGCGTTGGCACACGGAGCCTGGTTTGCTTGGCTCCCAAGTGATAGCTTCCCATTGAAGGGGAAACGGACCCTCGAGGGGGAGGACCTTGCAGACGCGGTCACTGCAGGGGGGGCACCAGGTGATCTGGAGGCGTGCGAGGGCGTGGTTTGCCTGAGACTGGAGGGCGGGGCTAAGTCTGACCCTGGGCAGGCCGGGGCTGCAGGGCAGTGAAGGGGCAGTGCCCACCCCCGCTGGGCCTCCTCTGCAGCCAACTCCACGCTGAGCCCGCAGCTGCAGGAGGCCGAGGTGTTCATCATGGACAACAAGAGGTGCGACCGGATCTACCACAAGCTGTCCCTCTTCCCCCGCGTTGTCCCCCTCGTCATGGGCGACATGGTCTGTGCCACCAATTACGGAGAAAACATGTGCTACGTGAGTCTGGGGGCGAGGGGGGTTCCCACAGCTTTCCTTCCCTTGGGAAGGACCGCCCGGTGGGGGCGGTTCCCTGGGCAGGGGTCGCTTGGCCCCCCTCCTGGTCAGCAGCTTACATGCTGGGGTGGGGGGCTACTGGCCAGTGCCCTGAGTGGGGTCCCCAGGAAGGAGCCAAAGGAGGGGCCCTAGAGAGGGAGACCCTCCAGTCGGAGGCTCCAGGAGTGAAGGGGACTCTTCCAAGCAGAGCTCGGGGGTGGGCATCGGGGGCCCCTGGGGCCCAGCTGGCCAAGAGCCCCCGTCACCCCTCTCTCTCCGTCCAGGGGGACTCCGGTGGGCCGCTGGCCTGCGAAGTGGAGGGCACGTGGATTCTGGCTGGCGTGTTGTCCTGGGAGAAGGCCTGCGCCAAAGCCCAGAACCCCGGCGTGTACAGCCGCGTCACCAAGTACACCAAATGGATGGAGCGGCAGATGGGCGGGGGCGCGCGCGCGGGGCCCCGGGCCCCCGCCTGGCTCCTCCTGCTGGCCCAGCTGCTGCGGCCGCAGGTGGGCCCCTGACCGCACGCTCCTCTTCCTGCTTCGTGTGTTCTGGCCCAGACTTTCCCTTTATCAACTGCTCCGTGTTCCTTTGTTCTAGTTTGTCTCTGATTAGTAGCCTGTGAGTGGAACTCTTTTCCTACCCAAATTAAGAATATTTGTCTTTTAAGAGCAGAGTTTTAGAGGAGCAGGTGCAGTTCAGTGGTTGGGTGCTTGCTTCACACAAAAAATAGACTTTGAAGCATTCGCATTGGCTATGATAACATATATGCTTGGTCTTTATTCAGTTATCTTTGTTCACTTATTTTCCCCCCAAAGTATTATTTTTTTTCCACAAAGGAAGAATAGATAATATTTCTCTTCTCTGGAATTTTTTAAAATCGTGGGGTATGTATGTACATATGTATGTGTGCATGTATTTAATTGTGGGAGACACACACATATATATACACATGAGTTTAAATTGGGGGAGATGGGTTTCTGTCTCTCTCACTCTCTACCCCCCGTTCCCCTTAGAGGAAATCTGATTGTAGGGTTTACCATTTTCTTGCTTTTCCACCGTCAGCATGTACCTGTAAAAATAAACGGTTTTGCCTGTTTTTGAATTTCATACAGCATGCATGCTTTTGTATCTGATTTCTTTCACTCAACCACATGTTTTTGAGATTCACCCCCTGGAACTGCATGCGGCCGTAGGTCGTCCATCCTCATTACCGTCAGATATTCTGTGCGTCTGTCCTGCCTCCGATGCAGTTGGGTAGTTTTCCAGTCGGGGCTTTTTGCGTCGCAGCACATCGTTTCTGCTGCACGTGTGCATGAGTGTTCCCAGGGCACCGACCGGGGGACGCGCTGCCAGGTGTGGGACAGGCACACGCAGCTTTCCACAGTGGCTGCACCTGTTCCTTTCCCTGAGCGGTGGGTGAGCAGCCCCTTGGCTCCGATTCTCCACCCTGGGAGCGGGTGGAGCAGGGCCGAGACGGCCTCGTGGGGCGTGGGAGGCTCGGGGTCCTGGAGACAGGGCTGGTCCGCAAAGACTCAGGCCTGCGGGTTGCTGAGAGCATCACCTTCCTCTAGAGACGCCGCCCGCCCGGGCCAGCCACCCTCCTGGGCTCCCAGCTGCGCTCTTGAAAATACACAGGCCCTGTGGGAAGAGGGGCAGGACCGGTGCCGGGCACTCACACGCTGGAGGAAGTTGCCATCCCCCTGCTGTAACCCCTTCGCACACCTCCAGGGTCTCCAGCAGGTCTTCACAGAGGAGCTTGTGGTGGGCCTGGGGTCCCCGTGGGCCAGGTGCCCGGTGCCTGGGCTCAGGGCTGGGCCCAAGGGCACCGAAAGGGCCAAGGCTGGGCCCAGGGGCCGCTGTCCCAGGCCAGAAATGAGGTGCTGTCCCAGGCCCCCAGGGCCGGGTGCTGGGAGCCCTGCTCCAGCAGCTGACCTCATGGCCCTGGTGGGGCCTGGCCGTGGCCACACCTCCTCCTCCTCTGCACCCCGAGGGAACAAACCATGAGTTCTAGAACCCTGGCACGGCAGGGATGCCCTGCCCTGCCCTGCCCCCACATTCCAGTACAAGAACCAGCGAGGGCCGGGCGACCGCTTGCAATGGCAGGTGGGCTGGGGAGTCTGCAGAGCCTCACCAAAGCCCCGCTGACCACAGTCAGATTTGGGGAGCAGCCCTATGCTGAAGGTAGGGCCCCTGGGACACGGGCGGGGGGCAGGAGGGGCCGGCTGGCCTGGCTTCCCCCGCCCGCCATCCCCCTACCTGAAGGGCCTCCCTCTGTCCCCATCCCGGCGACCACGTCCTCAGTGGACGGCACGGCGTGCCCAGCCTCAGGAGCCGGGCGGTCACCACAGGGTGACCGTGGACACAGGAGGGCAGGGCCGTATTGAAAAGGAGAGGACGGATGAGCCTGCTATCAGGCACCCTCGTAGGAGAGCCGGGGCTGAACCACTGCCGAGGGGGCACGCGCCCCGTGTCGGGTGCTGCACAGACAGCTTCACGTCTTGGCACCCTGTGAGGCGGGCATCACCAGTGCCCATTGCATGGTGGGAAACACAGACCAGAGAGCTGAGGCAGCTCGTGGGTGGTGGGGGCTCGGGACCGCAAGTGACAGAGGGTCTCGGGGCTCCCACCCGACCTGACCACCACGCACAGTCTCGCCCTGGCCCGGGCCGCCTGCCAGCCGCCCGTTCTGCCTGGCAGAGAACATGCTGGGGCCCTGTGCTCGGGGGCCGGCGCCCACCTCGGAGGCTGTTTCCTGCTCAGCAGCGTGTGACTCGCGGTCCTGGGGGCCGGGCAGCCTCCTCCCGCTCTGGCCCGCATCTGCTGGCAGGGGCGGCGTGGACGCGGGCCGTCCCCAGCTGATGACCGTGCCCCTCTGCGCCTCTGCAGGCGTGGAGGTGGGGGGCCGTGGCCCTGCGGGGACAGGGCTCCGGAATCAAGCCGCGTCCCCCCCGTGACAGCGCGTGAGTGTGCCCGGTGGCGTGGGAGCAGGGCTTGGAAGCGGGGGGGCCCCTCACAGCTCCGACTCGGGGACCAGAAGGGGTCGAGGTGGGCTGACTTCTGAGCACCCGGCTGTGTGTGGAAGGGCAGTGCTGTGCCTGTGACCAGGGTAGAGGGCCACGACACCCCCCGCACCCCCAAATCAGCCCCCAGGGCCCCCTCCAGATTCAGCGGCCGGACTGGGTGCTGGCATCTGCAGGCCGGATGTCACCACTCCCGCGTCAGGTTTTGGAGTCGACGTTGTCCTGGCCGTCAGGGTGCTGTTCTCGGTGCCCCGGGGCACCCCCGGGGAGGAGTCGGGCACCTCAGGACTGGCGCCTTCGAGAGAGGAAAGGGGAGCCTCGGGCAGCCCTTCCGCCCGACGTGGAACCGTCTCGGCTGGGCCAGGCCGTGGCCTGAAAGGAAAAGGAGCCCAAGGCCACAGCGGGGTCTGAGAAGGACCCGAAAAGAGGCGCGCCTTGGGGGAGACAGAAGCCAGGGGACCTGGGCAAGAGGACAGCACAGGCTGTGGGCGAGGACGGGGCAGCGCGGGGTCCAGGCAGGGCAGCGCCCTGTGGCGGTGCGGGGGGCCGGCCAGCCCTGCGAGGCTGCTGGGGCCCAGGGCATCGGCACGGCCGTCTGTGGCCGGGAGCGGGCACGCTGGCCAGAGTGAGCCCAAACACCAGTCGTTGGGGACCGCTGGGGCAATTCTGCAAGGCAGGGCTGGGGGGGGGTTCCACGACAACATGGGGACCCCCGTAGGTTACCCGCCTTGTCTCCTGGTGCTGCCCCCACCTCACCTCACCCCCGTGGACTCGCCCAGGCGAGGACCAGCCGGGCCCTGTCACTGCGGCCTGGAGCCCGGCGCTCTGCTCTCTGAGCTGCGGCAGGAGCCTCGACGGCTCAGGAGGGCGAAGGCAGGTGCCTGCTCTGTCCCCGTGAGGGGTCCGTGAGCACCGGCAGCAGTTTATGGGCCAGCCTGAACTCCACAGCAGGCTGACAAAGAGGAGCCACTGCCCCTCTCTTCGCAGTGCCCAGGACTTGCCGTGGCATCTCTCTCCCTTTCGTGTTCTAAACTATGCTCGGTTGTCAACACCGTCCGGGCACGTCCAGTTGAGCCAGCCTTGTAGCCAAGTCAGTGGAGCCTCTTCTCCTACCACCCCCCCTCCAGGGACACCCCCCCCGGGTGTCTGGGCCAATGAGGGGCGAGGGGGGCACAGACAGGCCCCTCACTCACCTTGCATGGCCACCGAGCGGGGTCCGCGTGAAGGCGGGCCCTGGAGCTGCGCAGAGGGCCGCACCGTCCACTTCCTCCTGCCCACGACCGGCAGGCAGCCCTGCTCGTTGAGCCCTGCCGCTGCCCCGCGGGCTGGCCGCTCTCCCCCTTGGATGTCTGCCTCCTCCTTCCCGCGCACACGGCTGCATACACGGCTGGGACTAGTGTGGGGGGATGGGGTGGGCTGGCTCGGCCGTCCGGGCACCTGCTGCCTCTCGTCTGGGGTCTCCAGCTTGAGGGCAGTGGGGAAGCAGCTCCCCGTGGCAGTGGCCGCTTGCGCCGGGGCTGGGAGGCAGCTCTCCCCGCCGTGGCCGTCAGCTGTGTCCGGGGCTCCCAGGGGCTGCCCTCGGCCGCCCGAGGGCACAGGGCTAGCTCTCCGCCTCTTTCCCCAGAGCTCTTGTTCCAGGGCTGTGGGCAGGCCGAACCCGCCTGCAGGAGCGTGAAGGGGAAGCTGGTGGAGGAAAACAAGTGGCCGTGGCAGGTGAGCCTCCTGTTTCTGGGCGTGCACATCTGCAGCGGCACCCTCATCCACCAGCAGTGGGTCCTCACGGCTGCGCACTGCTTACACAGGTCAGTCGGGGTGGCCGCCCACGCCTGCAGCTTCGCCCCCCGACCCGGGGGGACCCCTGGTGACTCCGGGCACCTGGGAAGAAGGGACCTGGCTGGGAAGCCCCGGGTTCAGTCTGGGTCTCTCTGACCGCACCTGACTTCCCTGCTGGCCATCTGCCTTCCACCCGCGGCCCTGCAGATCCTGGAACTCCAGCGAGTACTCCGTGAAGGTGGGAGTCCAGAAGCTTCCAAACAACGGCACCCAGCTCCCGCTCAGTCACATTGTGATCCACGAGAAGTTCAGCAATCTCTTGTCCCAGGACATTGCCCTCCTGAAACTCCAGGCCCCCATCTCCTGGTCCCGCGAGGTCAAGCCCGTCTGCCTCCCCAACGCCAAGTTCAAGCTAACTGTTGGCACCACTTGTTGGGTGACTGGGTGGGAAGAGCCAAAGGGTCAAGGTGAGTGAAGGCAGGCAGAGGTCCCGAGACCCCTGCCTCGGCAGAACACTTACCCCCCACCCCTCCACGGGCTCATTCCTTCATTCCCTGGTTCCCTCGTCTGCTCAGGCAGCAGACGTCTCCCGAGCACCTCCGCAGGCCCCGTGCTGTCCCACCTGTCCACAGGAGGATGTACACAGTGTTGTAGTGGAAAAGGCATGCACGGCCTGTGCGGACCTCAGCTCCCAAAGCCAAGTGGTGTCCAATGTCGAGCCCCCACCCTGCAGCAGGCCTGGCAGGCAGCTGCTCCTTGGCTGTTTCTGGGGCTCCCTATCTGTAGGTTGCATGAAGGTCATGACCTCAGGGGGTCCCAAGGCCCTGGGGTGGCTTCTCTAGTCATTGTGTGCACTGGTTATCTTGAGGTACCCCAAATTCCCCTTTGGTGCAAGTCCGGTCCCTGTTGGGGCCACCCTGGGGTCCCAGAATGTGGGAGCCCTCTTGGGGCCCTGCCTTCTGGGGGAGGTGCCATGCAGCCAGCCACTCTGGGGTCTTGCCACCTTGCAGTGGTCATGGAAATAGCAATATTGGGGAAACCTCTCCTGGCCGACAGTCGGGGCCGGGTGTCGCCTGGGGGACCTTGGCTTAGTGTCTTTAATGAGTTGGGGCTTTTACAAAAGCCAGGCTGTGGGGTGCTTAATAGTGCACATAGGGGGCTGTTTTCCTCCAAAACAGAGCAAATGTGGGGTAGTGTGAGCACCAGGGTGAAATCTGGGCAAGAATACAACCAAAGCAGGCCATGAACCATAGTGCAAAGTATTAACCCTCCATCGGCGGTTAAAAAAAAAAAGTATGCCGGGTGGAGGAAACCAGACAAAAAGTACTACATAGTGTGTGACTGCATCTGTACAGAATTGTAAATGCAAGTGAATTATAGAGATGGAAGTGGATGGCAGTTAGGGAGGGCGGAGGACGGGTGGCAGGGTTGAGGACTGCTGAGGTGTAGGGCTGGTTCTGTTCGCTTGTTTGTGTTTGTTGGTTTTTCCTTTCTTTCCTTCTCTTTTTTTGGACATGAGTAATGAGAGTGCTCTGATCACGACTGAAGTGATGACTGCACATCTGTGATGGAACCAATGGCTTTGAGCACACACTTTGGATGGATTGTCTGGTTTATGAATACGTTTCAATAAAATTGACTTCTTTTAAAAGCCGGCTGGGGTTTTTATTAACCACCAGCCCGGGAAATGGCCCTGCCTCTCACCCTGGGAAGTGTGGACCACTCCGCGGTGGGGACGTGCTGAAACGCTGCGGGGAAGACAGGCAGGCTTTCTCTCTCCCCAGCGCCGGCCAAGGACCCCTCCCGGCTGCAGGAGGTAGCCGTCAGGATCCAAAAAAACCGGTTCTGCAACCGGCAGTACAGGTACCTCCTCAGCAGGGGCCAGAAGTTCATCAGCAGCGACATGCTCTGTGCCAGCTCAGAATGGGGCATGAACTCTTGTAAGGTGAGGCGTGTGGGGCCCGGGACGGGGAGGGCGCTGGGGGGGGGGGGAGGGGGCGTGCCTTCCATCCTTCATGGCACTGGCCACCTTGGGAAAATTTCCCCGCTCCCCTGGGCCTCGGTTTCCCAGTCTGTAAAATCAGGGTGAAAATACTTTTTTGCTCCAGTCCACATGACAGTCAAAATGTGAGTACGGCTCAGGTCACTGCCGAACGTTGGCCAGGTGCCCAGGCCTGGACCAGCTGCTGGCAGAACCAGCTTTGCCCAGGTGGCAGCAGTCACGCTTCTGCCACTTGCATCTTGCACTCAGCATTATGTTTTTGAGATGTATCCATATTGATATAGGCAGTTCTAATTCATTCATTTAAGGCACTGTAATATTCTCTTTTGTGAACACACCACAATGTTTTCATTCTCATGTTTATAAATGTGGAGGTAGTTTCCAGTTTTCCCATAACACGAACTGCTGCTCTCTATGTTCTTGTGCACTTCTCTCCATCTACATGTTCCAGAATTTCTCAATGGGGGAGACAGATTAGGCTCAACGGATAGAGCATCCGCCTACCACATGGGAAGTCCAGGGTTCAAACCCAGGGTCTCCTGACCCATGTGGAGCTGGCCCACACGCAGTGATGATGCAAGTAAGGAGTGCTGTGCCATGCAGGGGTGGCCCCCGTGTAGGGGAGCCCCATGTGCAAGGAGTGCACCCTGTAAGGAGAAAAGCCCAGCATGAAAAAAGTGCAGCCTGCCCAGGAGTGGCGCCGCACACACGGAGAGCTGACGCAGCAAGATGATGCTACAACAACAAAAAGACACATTCCCAGTGTTGCTGACAAGAATACAACGGACACAGAAGAACACACAGTGAATGGACACAGAGCAGACAACTGGGGGAGGGGAAAGGGAGAGAAATAAATAAAAAACAAACTTAAAAAAAAAATTCTCAATGGGCTGCACCCTACGTGGAACTGGTGGGTCCGTGGCTGTGCATACCTTCATCTTAATACCCATTGCCAGATTCTTTGCAAAGTGGTTGCCGTAATCTACAGGATTACAGCAATGTTCTGTTTCTCCGCATCCTTGCCACCTTTTGGCGTTGTCAGGCTGTGAAATGGTTTCTAGCCGGATGGAAGAGAAACAGTGGCCCATGGTGGGAGTAATGCTCGTGTCCCTGTCACCAGGGCTCTTGTCCTGTGTTTATTCACCCTTTGTGATTTTTCTTCTATGCACATTTTTTCTATTGCTCTACTTTTATCGTTTAACATATTTTTGCATTCTAGATACTACTTTGTCCATAGTGTGCATTGCAAATATCTTCTCCCAGTTTTTCATTCAACTTTCCATTTGTTTAAAAGTCTTTTGCTGAACCACGATTTTAGATTTTATTTTAGTGAAGGCTATCCATGTTTTCCTTTTTGGCCTATGCTTTTTGTGTTATTTTAAAGAGATCCTCCTTTTCCCAAGGGCATAAACACGTTTTCCTACATTTTTTTCCTAAAAGTTTGGAAGTTTTGGTTTCCACATTTCGCTCTTGAATCCACATGGCATTCATTATGATTGGTGTAGAATAGGGACCTATATTTACTTCTCATGTGGAATACTACTTGTCTCAGTGTCATTTTTTAAAAATAAAGGTCTTTATCTTACCATATGTATAATTTTACATCATTTATTAAAACTAAATACAACATATACAAAATATTAACAGATTTAGGGTTGTCATTTAAAAATCTGATAAGCACTTAAAATATAGAATGTTAAGATGGCAAAATTATACTAAGCAAGGTTTGCATTGTTTATCTAGCCCACTAATGCAGGCTGAACATTCATTCACTCTCCAAAGCACTTCTTCAAGAATGCAAAAAACAGGAATAACAGGTTCAACCTGTTCTTCCCCTAACAGTGATAGCCTAGCAATTCCAAACTAAGTAGTGCCATTCATTTTGAAAAGCCATATCCTACATTGACTGTCACCATCTCTTTTTAAAATCAGGTTTCTCTACATTAACAGGGGCCTGTTTCTAGGCTATTCATTTTGTTTCCTTGACTGGTTTGTCTGTTGTAGCACCAGCATCGAGTTGTCTTACTTATTATGCTCATGGTCAATCTTGGCATCTCTCAGGTTGTGTCCTCACATCTATCGTCCTTCAAAAATGTCTTGGCTCCTTTGACACTTTATTTTCCAGTATCAACTTTGAATTCCGTTTAAGTTCTCTCCTCCCACCCTGACCCCAGTGATTATTGTTGAGCTTTTGATTGGAATTGATTTGAATATAGAGATTAATTTGGGGAGAATTGACATCCTCATGATAACTCAATCTTTGCATCCATAAATGTAGTGTATCTCTTTATTCATTTAGGTCTTCTATAATATCATTCAATAAAACTTCAAAATTTTCCTCTGAAGCATTTTGTTCTTTTTTTTTTTTTAAACTAATTCCTATGTATCTAATATTTTTTGTGGCTATTGTTATTGGTATTTTTAAATATTATTTTTCTAACTGTTGCTGGCATGGAGGAACACAACTGGTCTTCATGTATTAATCTTGTTCAGCTCTCCTTATTTCTAATTTTTTGTTGATTCTCTTGACATTGTCTGTAGCAATCGCACCATCTGCCAATTTGACAGTTTTGTTTCTTCTAATCAAATTTTAGGCTTGGAACACCTTTTTCTCATTGCACAATCTTGAAGAGGTGCAGGGACAGGAGATGGCTTGTTCTGCTTCCTGATATTGAAATATCCCGCTAAGTGGGATATTTGCTGCAGGCAAATTCACTTCTATTCCAGGTTTATTAGGAAGGTGTGTTTTTTAATCATAAACTGAAATAGAATTTTATCAGATACTTTTCCACATCATCTGAGATGATTATACAGCCATGATTCTCCTTCAGTCTGTAAACAGGGTGAGTATCTGGGAACACCCAACTTGGTTACGAATGTTTTAAAAAGATTACTGCTGTGTTTCGTTTGCTTGTTTTTCAGTTAGGATTTAACATTTTTGCGCACAAATGAAATTGGTTTGTGATTTTCCCTTTTTGAACTGCCTTTGACTGATTTTGATTCCAAGATTGTGCTAGCTGTGTAAAATCATTTGGGAGCATTCTCTGTTTTTTACTCTCTGAAACAGTTTCTGTGAGCATGGGATTGGTCCTTGAATGTTTAGGAGAATTCTCCCATAAAACTACAAGGGCCTGTTTTTTTCAGGTGGGCAGATGTTTAATTCCTGATTCAAGTTTTTAAATGGTGGTTCTATTCACTCAAGGTATATTCAAGTCTTCCTTCTCAAGTCAGCCCTGGCAAGATGTATTTGTATGGTTCATTTCATCGAAGTTTTCAAATTTATTAGCATAAAATACATTTTTCACCAGTTAAAATTTATTTTTAAATTTCTCCTATATGTAGTTCTGAATTCCTTTTTATCACCCTTAAAACTATTTATTTGTGCCTTCTTCTTTCCCTAATTTATCTTCTCAGAGACTTGCCTGCTTTGTTCTTTTTTTTTTTTTTTTTTTTTAAAGATTTATTTATTTATTTAATTCCCCTCCCCCTCCCTGGTTGTCTGTTCTCGGTGTCTATTTGCTGCGTCTTGTTTCTTTGTCCGCTTCTGTTGTCGTCAGCGGCACGGGAAGTGTGGGCGGCGCCATTCCTGGGCAGGCTGCTCTTTCTTTTCGTGCTGGGCGGCTCTCCTCACGGGCGCACTCCTTGCGCGTGGGGCTCCCCCACGCGGGGGACACCCTTGCGTGGCACGGCACTCCTTGCGCGCATCAGCGCTGCGCATGGCCAGCTCCACACGGGTCAAGGAGGCCCGGGGTTTGAACCGCGGACCTCCCATATGGTAGACGGACGCCCTAACCACTGGGCCAAAGTCCGTTTCCCATGCCTGCTTTGTTCTTGTCTTCGAAGAAACACCTTTTAGTTTTTGTAATCCTTAATATTATATCTATGTTTTTAGTGTGAATTATTTCTGCCCCAATCTTTATTATTCTTTCTTTTGGTTATTTTATTCTTTTTCAGACCTCTTAAATTGGGTGCCTAGATAATTTAGATCTTTCTTCTTTTCTAAAACAAATATTTAAAGCTATAAATGTCCCTCTAAATATTGCTTTAGCTTCCTGCGACAAATTTTGATTGTCATCCAGTTCTAAGTATTTTATCCTCTTCATTACAATTTCTTTTTGACCCAAGATTTATTTAGAAGCATGTTTTTTTACATTTCCAAATGCATGATTTTTGTTATTGAGTTCCAACTCAGTAACTCAACAGTCATAAAACTAGTTCACAACGGTACCAACTCTATGAAATTTGCTGAGACTTTTGTGGTGGCCTGGTATGTGGTTACATTTTTTAAATGTTTATTTCATTATTTTTTATTAATACTTCCTTGGGCTTGATTTGGTTTTCTTTTTCTGTCTTTTTAAGCAGAAAGTTTTACTCTTTCTAGTTCTGTGTTTAAACATTTAAAGCTGTGAAATCATATTTGAGTTGAACTTTGCGTTTATCTTTTACATTTGTGTTGTTGTAATTTCATCATCACTATTTTAAAATATTTTATGGTTTGGAAAGAAAGGCACATTCTTCTAAAAAGAAATACATAAATGCAAAAATTAGAACAAGAGAGTTTCCTGTAATCACACTACCTAGAAATTTCCACTCTAAATAGTTCAGTTTGTATTCCTAGCACTTCTTTCCGTATACATAAAATCCTAACTATGTTTTGGGTTTGTGTGTGTGTTTTATTTTTAACAAAAGACAGTTATAATTTCATTCTTCAACTTTTAAACTTTCCCTTAATATAGATCTTGGGCAACTTTCCATTTCCATATGTTCCAAATATATTCCATTCTCCTTAACTGCTGAGTAATAGTTCTCTCATATGGCTATGTCATAATCCATTTAACCATTCTCCTATTGATAGACATTTGAGCATATTTCAATATTTTTCTACTCTATTAGAGTAAAAATTTTTTTTCTTATATCTTTGCACATTTGTTCAAGTATTTCTCTAGAATAAATTTTGGGAAGTCTAATGATAAAATGAGCTGTATGCACATTTTAAATTTTAATAGACGTTAACAAATTAACCCCCTTAAAGACTTGGCACATTTATATTAACACCAATGGTATATGAATGTCCTTTTCCCACATGATCACCAGCAGCAGGCATTATACTTATTTTAACTTTGGCCCTTTGGGTAGGCTAAAACATCTATCTTATTTTTGTTTGAATTTCATGAAGTTGAGCGATTCTGCAAGTTGCTTGTTTAACAGGATATTAAATAGGAAGTTTCAACAGAGGCTTCGAAATACAATATGTGTCAGAATCCAAAGAGAGTTGAGGGCCTGACATTTCCCTCCACGGGTGTATTGAAGAGTGTGGATGGGAAGGTGATTTTGCGAGGTTGGCTTTGGACAGAGCTGACCCTGCACTGAGCCTCACCTCCTCCCCTGTACAGGGTAGAGGGTCCCTGGCAGGAGACGCAACAGGATGACTGGAGGGGGAGAGTCCGCCGGAAATCCCTCCAGGCCCAGAGAGCAGCAAGTGCCTGTGAGGTAGAACTTCCTGCTCCACTCATTCTCCTTTAATTTTGGTATGTTCAGAAGACACCAAGCTAGCAGGATGGAGTCGGAGGAACGGAAGCTGAAGGGCAAAACCGGGAGTACCCCCCTCACTTCCACCTACCCAGGCTTCCTCCTTGCCAAAAGCCCCCAGTGGTGGTGGGCGGAAGTTGGACTTTAAATCAAGTCTAACACTGTGATGATTACGTGGAAATGGATATTCTGATTTCAGAAGTGTTATGTTTCTGTGACACTTGCATAATCGTAGTGATTTTTTTTTATTTACCAAGAGTGAGCAAAAGTCCTAGTTCATTTATACTTTTTCTTGTCCTTTGCCCAGGTTTTAAAAAAAATAAAACTCTTTATTTTTATATTTATCAAAATAATATTATATTTACTTTATGACTTACAAAAACTCTGGGTATGAAACCCTACACTAATTAGTGGTAAAGGAGCACCATGTCTTTTCCAAATTAATATCTAGTCGTTCAGAAAAATTTCTATTTATACATACACACATATTTAGAGAGAGAATAAAGCAAATAGGTAATTTGCTTCAAAACTAGTCAATCTGAGTAGAGTATACTATTTTTACAATTTTTTGGTAAGTCTGAGTTTATTTCAAAATAGAAAGTTACCAAGAAACTTCAAGTATGAGAAGTTTTAAAAAGTTGTAAAACGTTTAAAAAGTTGTAAAACGTTTTATAATATTTTACTCCATTTGTCCATCATTTACCCTTTTTATGTACGTGTGGATTCTTTCCCTATGCAGCCACTTAAAACTTTGTGCTCACACTTAGCATTATTTTCCTTAATGATTTAGTTTTTGTGCTACACTGAGAAATACTTTTCCCACTTAATCTAAAATTACTGACTCATACATTTTCTAATTCTTTTCTTTAAATATTTTAGTTTTGACTCCTCTGGAAGATTGAGAGAGAGAATCAGCTTTATTTTTCTACCAATGGGTAGCCAGTTACGTACAAGTCTTTTATTGAATAGTTATTATTTTTTTATAAGTTAGAAATGCCCCCCTTTTTATATTCTAAATTCCTTCTTGTTTTGGTCTACATCTGCCCTGTGCAGTCACATTTCTACACCACCACTATTCTTTTAAAATTATTGTAACTTTATGATTAATTTGTGTGCGTGGCAAGGCAAGTCCTTTTTCTTTTAAAGAATCTATCTGACCATTCAGGCATATTAGTTCTAATTGAACAACTTTAGAATAAAGTCAGAAAGAAAATCATGTGGGAATTTTGATGGAAATTAATCGACTAATTTAGGGACAATAGACATTTTTAAATTTTGCTCTATTTCTTTTTGTCCCCAGAAGGCGTTTGTTCTTTTTGCCATATAGTTCCCCCATGTAGCTTCTTATGTTTATTCCTAGGTGTTATATATTTTCTATATATATATAATGGTATATTTTCTTTCTTTGTATTATCTTTTTGTATTGTATATTGATTTTTGTGTGTGTTCACTTTGTAACCAGCAACCTTCCTGGGTCTAATTGATTTTCTTCCATTTTCTAGGCCCAGAAACATCATTGGCAAATGATGATAGATTTGCCTTCTTTTCAATGTGTATGCCTCTTATTTCTTCTTGCCTAATTGCAAGGGCCAGAACATTCCAGGACACAGCTCTGCGTTCCAGGAGACACTGTGTCATTTAGTTCTTAAGTGTGTCTCTTGCAAACATCATAAAACTGGGTGCTATTTTTTTCCAACACATCTGAGACTCTGTCCTTCAAACCATTTACCGAGAGTAATGTTTTTGTCCCCCAACCTTGCTTTTTTGTTTTTTATTTTTCCTGCCACGTTTCCCTTTTATTGGTATCGAGGTTTGATGTCCCCATTTCATTCTGCTCCTGCTCACCTTATATTTTGCACACACACATTTACACTTGAATTAACACCTAGAGTTCCACACAGTCTGCAGCCTTCTCCTCCGCGGGAGCACAAACTTCGTTTTCACCTTCTTACTCTCCCTCCCCCAGACTCATCCTCCTGTTGAAAGCATCGGGAAGTTCAGCCTACTGAACTCTTTCCTTATTTCTGAGAGATTCTGGTTGCCTCCTTTGGGCTTTCCAGGACTGCACTCACATGAACTGCTATTAGCAATGATTTCGCCCCTTTCCGTTCAATGATTTTTACCTCTTTTTCATCCTTTTTGGATTCCTCTCTCCAGCACAGCCTTGAATCATAGGTGTGCTTTTTCTTGCTGCAGACTTTCTGGAAGTGCTTCCCACATTTCACCAGGAGGCCTGCTGCTAACGCACATCTACTCCGTGGAGGAGAGCCATTCCTTTCTATCTGACGGCGGGCGTTTGCTTTCAGGAACGAATGCACTCTCCTATAAAGTGCCTTCTCTGCTTCTATCAAGCTGACTCTGCACTCTAACTCTTGGTGTGCAGTCGGTTCTGTGAACAGATGACCTCCTGTGGAGCTTTGTTTCATGAATCTCCTGGGTTCCGATTTTCCATGCATCTATTGTAGAACATGTTTCTTCATCCTGCAGACTCCACGCGCTGGGCCCTCGCCAGGTGGGGGCCAACGTAAGGGCAGGTCGGGGGAGGGTCTGGCCTTGGGGAGCGGTCACCCCAGCTCAGGCCAGGCAGCTCTCGTCGTTGTCTGTCCTCGGCTCCAGGAGAAGGTGTGGAGCGGAAGCGTCTCTTTGTCAAGTTATGGTATCAAGATGATGCTACCTTGAAAAAGATTAGTCTGAACATAAATAGAACACAAATTTTCTACTCCTTGAATGTTGGCTAGAAGTTGCCTATAAAACCATAAGTCTGTTTTCCTTTGAGGGGCTGCTTTTGGGAAATATTTTACAATTCTTTTATCTCACGATGATTGGACCTGTCAGGCTTTCTATCACGTTTTTTTCAAATTTAATGAAATTGTAGTGTATATTAATTTTTTTATTTTTATTTATTTTCATTGGAGAAGTTGAAGGTTTATAGAAAAATCATCCAGAAAGTACAGAAGCCCCATATTCTGCTCCCTTTATTAACACTGCATTAGTGTGGTACTTCTGTTGCAACTGATGCAGGAATATTATAACTGTACTGTGAACTATAGTCCATGGTTGACCTTAGGGTCCACTGTATGTGTTGTACAATCCTATGAGTTTTTTATTTTTTATTTTTATTCTACTAACATATATACAACCTAAAAACTTCCCCCTTGTAATCACATTCAAATATATAATTCAGTGGTGTTAATTACATTCACAGGTTGTTCTACTGTCAGAACCATGAATTACCAAAACGTTTCCATCACTCAAACAGAAATTCTGTACCCATTAAGCATTAACTTTCCATTCCCTACCCCTACCCTGGTGCCTACGAACCTGTATTCCAGTTTCGGACTCAGTCAATATCCTTACTCCAATTATTTCATATTAGTGGGATCATACAATATTTGTCTCTTTTTGTCTGGTTTATTTGAGGTTCATGCAGAACTTCGCTCCTTTTTACAGCTAAATAATACTCCACTGTGTGGATATACCACCTGCTGTTTATCCATTTACCGGGTGATGGACACCTGGGGTGATTCCTTCTTTCGTCTATTATGAATAATGCTGCCACAACCATTGGTGTACAAATATCTGTTTGAGTCTGTTTTCAGATCTTTTGGGTATATACCTAGAAGTGGGATTGCTGGGTCCTACGGTAATTTTATATTTAACTTTCTGAGAAACTGCCAAACTGTTCTCCCCATTTTACATTTTACATTCCCTCAAAAGTGTATGAGCATTCCTATTTCTCCACTTCCTCTCCAACATTTATTTTACATTGTTTTATTTTAAATAGTAGCAATTCTAGTGGGTGTGAAGTGGTATCTCGTTGTGGTTTTTGATTTGCCATTCCCTAATAGCTAATGATGTTGAGCATCTTTTCATGTACTTACTGGTCTTTTATATACTTTTTTTTGGAGAAATAGCTAATCAAGTCTTTTGCCCATTTTTTAATTGGGTTATTTGTCTTTTTGTTGTTGAATTGTAGGATTTCTTTATATATCTTGGAAATTAAACCTTTGTTGTATGTGCTGTTTTGATTAATGTGGCTTGGTAATAAGTTTTAAAATTGAGAAATGCCAAGTCCTCCAACTTCAATCTTTTTCAAAGTGGTTTTGGCTATTTGGGGCACTTTCCCCTTCTGTATAAATTTGATGATTGGCTTTTCCATTTCTGCAAAGAATTGACTGGGATTGTATATATTGCTTTGGATAGAAATGACATTTTAACAATATTTAGTCTTCCAATCCCTGAACACAGAATGTCCTTCCATTTACTTGAGTCTTCTTTGATTTCTTTTAGCAATGTTTTGTAGTTGTCCCTGTATAAGTCGTCTACATTGTTCATTAAGTTTATTCCTAGATAGTTAGTTCTTTTAGTTGTTATTGTAAATGGAATTTTTTCCTGAATTTCCTCTTCAGATAGTTTATTACTAGTGTATAGAATCATGACTGATTTTTGCATTTGATATCGTACCCCATCACTTTACTGAATTCATTTATTAGCCTTTTTGTGGCTTTTTCAGGATTTCCTATATATAGGCTCATGCCATCAGCAAATAGGGAACGTTTTACTTCTTCCTTCCCAATCTGGATGCCTTTTATTTCTGCTTCTGGACTCCCATATGCGTATATCGGTACAATTGACAGTGTCCCACAGGTCTCTCGGGCGCTGTTCACATTTTTTCATTTTTTTCTTCCTGCTCCACCTTCTGAATCCTTTCAATCATCTTGTCCTCAGACTTCACTCATTCTTAGCTCCAACCTGCTGATGAAACCCTCAGGGAATTTTTCATTTCAGTCCCTGTGGTTTTCAACTCCTAGCAAGGAGACATTTCCCCCTGGGTGCTCCATTGTTTGACTTGACTTTGGGCTGGTAATATTTACTCCAGGCTGCTTGGACTTCACTGTTCCTTACACCGCTTTAGGTGTCTGCAAACTGCTTCCACCTGCAGGGCAAGCTCTGGGCGGGCGCCCAGTGAGTTTCCTGGCTCAGTCCTCCACGGTGCCGAGACTGGCACCAACCGACCTCTGGAAGGGCTGCTGTGTCCTCTCTGGACCAGGGCTGGGGAGGGATGGGCAGCGGCCCCAGGCACTCCTACAGTTGTTGAAGCTGCCTTTTCTTTTTTATTTTATTTTTTATTCCATACCTCCCCCCCACCAGTTGTCTGCTCTCTGTGTCCATTTGCTGTGTGTTCTTCTGTGTCCGCTTGTATTCTTGTCAGCGGCACCAGGAATCTGTGCCTCCTTTTGTTGTATCATCCAGGCTGCGCTTTTCTTGAGTAGGGTGGCTCTCCTTACGGGGCACACTCCTTGCGCATGGGACTCCCCTACATGGGGGACACTCCCCTGCATGGCATGGCACTCCTTGCACATCAGCACTGCTGTGCGGGCCAGCTCCACACGGGTCAGGAGGCTCTGGGTTTGAACCCTGGACCTCCCATGTGGTAGGAGGATGCTCTATCCATTGAGCCACATCCGTTTTCTTGATTGGGCACTTACCCAGGCCCTGCGGCCCTTTAACTGTTTTCTGGGGACTTGAGGAATATGGCTCAGCCAGTTTTTGCTGGTTGTTCAAAGATTCTGGGGGGGAACTTGTCTGAGCATCTTATGCTGCCATCTTGGGTCACCTGTCCCTTTCTATCCCTCTTTAAATTAGGTTCAATGCTGTGTATTTTCTTAGAAAGCATTCATTTCATCCAGAATGTAGATTCATAAACAGGAAGTTGAGAACGGTCTCCAGATTCTGAGAAAGTATATTTTCCCTGTATGTGGTTCTAATCCCTTTTCCCTTCAAACCATGAGATACTTGAAATTTACTTCTCTCTTTGTTTTTCTTGGGAAGTCTTAACAAGGCACATGTCTATTTTTTGTTGTTTGTTAAAGAGCAAGCTGTTGATTTCATTTCTCAAGTAGATGGCTTTCCTGCTTTCTAATGCATGAATATCCTCTTTTGCCTTTTATATTAATTCCTTTTAAACTGCCTTGAGCTGAAAGTGCAGTGATAAATAATTAACGAGCCCGAATGCTTTATTTTCATTCCTTCTTGGTTGGTATTAAAAGACCAGGACTTTTCTGCATGCCCTTCAGGCCACATCACACGGGCTTTGCAATATGTGGGGCTCTTAGCTTTTTACATTCTAATTGTAGGTTTTAATTACGTTTTAAACTTTTGTTCCATTGAAAAGGTGGTTCACATTTTGCTATTTCAGTGTGGTAAGAGAATGACCAAATACAATGGACGTCTCTTTCTCTTTTGTAGTCTTTCTTTGCGCCTTCCCTTCCTTTAGGCTCCCAGAGTCCAGCCAACCACGTATCTTGGGAAATGGTGCTCTCATCGGCACCGCTGGCTTGATTGCCCCCTGCATCTTCCATTTCCTCTCCACCTAAAGTGCACCTCCTCAAATCTCCTGAATCTGTGTACTCACTCACAGAGGTCTATATCCTTGAAGATGTGTTGTGTTGCTGCACGTGTGTTTTAACGTACATAAAGGATCTGGCACCAACTACCTCCTGTACTTGTGGGTGAGGCGTCCCAATTTGTTAGGGCATCCATGTGAAATGGCTTTGTTCTTTAAGTTGTTGCCCCCAAATGCCCGTGTGCATCTTCCTCCCACCCAACATCAGTTTAAGTGGCCCATAATTTTCAGTCACTTTCAGTTATTAAAATTTCTGTCCTATTAAAAGTCCCCTTTTCAAAATGATGCGATCTGAGCCTCACCTCCCATCCCGTGTGCTCCCTCCTCTCGTGGCGATCTCCCAGGAGGGCTGGGGAGCCGTGCACCGCGAAGGGCCTGGACGTCAAGTCCTCTCCTTGCTAACTTTCAGGAGTCCCTTAGAAATGCTAACGAGTGACCTTTACTTGGTTTTAGACAAAGCAAATACCCTGTCTTAATCCATCACCCATCTTCCCTGAGATTTGAGGTCATGAAACGAATGTATTTTCCCTGCTGAGGGTTGTGGATTTTGAGTCTTATTTTTTTTTGAAGGTGCCTCATTCCAGGTCTTACATGTTTTTAATTACCTTTGTCTTTTTACTTTCCACATTTAGGGTTTTAATGCCCCTGGTGTTTTGTCATGGTAGGACCCGCCTTCATTTCTCTCCAACTGGTGAGCCCATTTCCCCGCCGTCGGCTGCAGTGGTCCTTTCTCACACACCCGACGCTGGCTTCGCGTGCCCGAGGCCCCGGGGTCAGGTGCTGGACTCGCTATTGCCCCGTTTGTCCACTTTTCTCTTTCTGTGCCAGGACCTTGCTCTTTCTATAACTAGAGCTTCGAATTACTTCTATCTCATAGGTCAGATCTGCCCCTCACCCAACCCTCCAATTATTTGCTGTTCTTTTTGAAAATTGTCATACTATTCATGGACCATAATCTAGAATATATCTGTTTTAGAACTAGCTTGTCAAATGCCACACACAAAAAATCATGCTGGCAATTTAACTGGAAGTGCTTGAATTTTAGGAATTAATTTTAAGGAGAATTGACATTGTTATAATTTTTTATTGTTTCTATTATCTATTGAATAGATACAAGAAAATGTTTATCAAATATGCATGGATTTTGGTACATGTGACAACATGAATGAAACTTGAGGACATCATGTTGAGGGACATGTCAGACACAAAAGGACAAATATCATATGATTCCACTGATATGAACTACCTAGATTATGCAAGTTCATGGCGACAGATGGGTATACTTACCAGGGGCTGGCAGGTGAGTGATGGAGTACTGTTGTTCAGTGGGTAGAGTTTCTCTTTAGGGTGATGGAAAAGTTTTGGTGATGGATGGTGCTGATAGAAGTACACTAGTGTGAATGTACCTGATACCACCGACGTGTACATTTGAAAGTGGTAAAAATGAGAAATTTTTTGTTTGTATATGTTACCACAATAAATTTTTTCAAAAATATATACGGAGAATAAAGTACAATACAACCAACCAACACCCATGTACCCACCACCAAGCATAAGAAATAGTACATTCCTGGAAACTTTGAAACTTCCATGTAATCATTCCAGAATCTCAAAGCTTGAAGGCTCCTAATTCTACACTTATTTTTTTTTCCTGTTGGCTTGCTTTTGCTTGTGATACCTCAAACTTTCTCGTGTGTTATGTGATGTTTTGAGAGTGAAGATGTGTTCTTTAGAATGTAATCTGAAGGAGACATTATTCAAGAACAGTCCTTTTGATGGCTGAATACTATTCCACTGTATGGATATACCGCATTGTGTGTATCCATTCATCTGCCAATGGACTTTCAGGCTCTTTCCACCTTTTGGCTTTTGTGGATGGGGCTGCTGGGAACATTTGTGTGCCCGTGATTGAGGTTTCAAAGTTAGAATACCTCTTCTCAATTCTTTGGGGTACATACCTAGGGGTGGAACTGCAGGAGTCCTATAAAATTTTTTTTAATTTATTTTATTTACTCCCACCCCCCTTGCTGTTTTTGTGGTCACTGTCTGCTCCTCTCTCTTTTTGGGCGGGGGGGAGGCACCAGGAACTGAACCTGGGACCTCCCATGTGGGAAAGAGGCACCCATCACTTGAGCTACCTCTACTTCCTCTTCGTTGTGTCTCTCATTGTATGTCCTTGTTGCATTGTCATCTTGTTGCATCAGCTTGCTGTCTTGCTCGTCTTCTTTAGGAGGCACCAGGAATCGAACCCAGGACCTCCCATGTAGTAGGCTGGAGCCCAACTGCTTGAGCCACAGCTGCTTCCCCCTACATAATTTTCAAAGTGCTTTCTTATCCTGGTTTTATTTGAGCCTCTCTGTACAGGTCAGATCCAGCTTTTAGTGGGGCTTGAAGCTTCTAACAACTGGCAGGCCTTCTTTGAGAAAAAGAACAAAAAGTATAAACGTGAAATGAGGTTCAAAACTATCTTGACGGTAGTGATAGCTTCATGAGTGTATATATGTGTGTGTCAAAATTCATCAAATTGTCCACTGTAAACACGTACGGTTTATTGTATGTGAATTATACCCCAATAAAACTTAAGAAAAAACGAAGAGTGTCATCTGCAGGAGTAGCCTGAGGCCTGGGTAGAAGGCGGCCTTCTCCGGAGAGAACCTGTGCTTGCTTCTGCCGGGTGGAGGACACAACCAAACAAGACCACTCCAATGCCGTTCCTGGCTGAGGTTTCGGACTCAAGCCCTCGGCTCACAGGAGGGCCTGTGCTGGCAGCTCGTCTTCACCTGCAGGTGTGGTCCTGCCTAGGCGGTGTAGCTTTGGCAGCAGGTGTCCTGTCAGGCTCTCCTTTCGGGCAGGCCTCAGGTTTTGCCTTTCGACTCCTGCACCCAGGTGCAGGGCCGTGGAAACTGGAGCTCCATTTCACTAGGTTTCACAAGTGGCCTGGGCTCTGCTGACCTCTCGGGCTTCCAACCCTCACTCAGGTTTTGCACTCTGAGGATTTTTTTCTTTACCAACTGTCCCATGCATTTAAAGTGATGTCATTTTTAGTTCTCCTCAGCAAGAAAGCTCGTCAGGCTATCTAGTCTGCCATACTGCAGGAAGCCAAATGCTGAGAATTAATACTCATACATTGTTTTATTATAAATTGTCTTATCTGCAAACAATTTATACCTGTCCATTAAGGTAGGTCTTCTTTTATGTTCTTAGGTACAGTTTTTGTTTTGTTTTGTTTTCAGACGTATTTTTTTATTTATTTCTCTCCCCTTCCCCCCACCCCAGTTGTCTCTCTCTGTGTCCATTTGCTGTGTGTTCTTCTGTGACTGCCTGTATTCTTGTCAGTGGCATGGGGAACCTGTGTCTTGTTTTGTTGCATCATCTTGCTGTGTCAGCTCTTCGTGTGTGCAGCGCCACTCCTGGGCAGGCTGTGCTTTTTTCACATGGGGCGGCTCTCCTTATGGGTCACTGTCTTTGTGCGTGGGGCTCCCCTACGCGGGGGACACCCCTGCGTGGCAGGGCACTCCTTGTGCGCATCAGCACCGCGCACGGGCCAGCTCCACACGGGTCAAGGAGGCCCGGGGTTTGAACCTTGGACCTCCCATGTGGTAGGCAGACGCCCTAACCACTGGGCCAAGTCCGCTTCCCTTAGGTACAGTTTTATTATTATTTTCCTAAAAGGTCTTATGCACTCTTCATTAGATTAAAGCCTGGTTTGCATTACTTTAAAAAACATATAATGAGGTGCTTTCCTGATTTGGAAAACTTTTCAACAATACAGAAGAGTGTAAAGAAAGCTTTTAAAAAACCATAAGAAACCCACCATCATCAAAAATAACTATCACCCGATGCCTGTCCTGTGAACATCGTGCTGACACCGGCGTCCGCCTTCTCACGGAGGCCGGGGAGGCCGGCTTGCCTTTCAGAGAGCTGGCTCCGCAGGCAGGACTGCAGGACAGCGGAGGCGACAGCCACTCCTTGGAGGCCCACGGGGACTGGAGGGGAGGGTCAGGCGAGAGGACGGGGGCCTTACGGGCAGAGGGAGCTGGAGCGTAGAGAGACACCAGCACGGCCCTGAGCTGGCCGGCGCAGAGCTCGAGCGTGCCGCGTCGTCGTCGTCGTCGGGGGGCAGCCCAGGCTGGCCCAGCCCAGGACGCGGGCGGCCAGGGGCGCCGCCCGGCGCCTCCCTCACGCCTCCCTCTCCCCTCCGCAGGGTGAATCGGGCAGCCCCCTCGTCTGCCAGGTGAACCGGACCTGGATCCAGGTGGGGGTGGTGAGCTGGAGCTTCAGCTGCCGGCAGCGCCGGTTCCCGGGCGTCTACACCAGCACCGCCCACTTCTCCCAGTGGATCCGGGGGCAGGTCTCCGAGAAGAGAGTCCTCGGCAGCGCGGGCGCCGCCCTCCTGGCCGCCTTCCTGCCCTGCTGCCTCCCGCTGGTCTCCTGGGCTTCCCCGTGGCTCCTGTGAGGGGCCGTCCCCGGGGGTCACTTCTGGCGGCTGCCCCTCCCTCCCCTCTGCTCTGCCCTCCAGAGGCGCGGAGGAGACGGGAGGGCACGGGACCTCGGGGCAGGGCGCCCTCGGGGGCCCCAGAGCCACTGTCTTCTGTCCAATGAAGGTGCTCTTGAACCACCAAAGTCCTCGTCTCTCTTCTTGACCTCGGCCGAGTGCTCGGAGCCCTCCGGGCACCCCTTCCCCTGCACCCCTGTCAGCTCTGGCTGTCCCCTCCAGCTGAGCCTTCCCTGCAGGGCCCCGGATTATAACCCTGAGTCTGGTCCGTGCTTGCTGTGTGGCCTCAGGAGATCGCCCCCTCTCTGGGCTGCGGATTCTAATGCCAAATAGGAGGTTGGACCCTGAGCTCCCCATTTCTGCTTGGTCATTATCCCAGCCAGCAACCCCGGAGATCCCTGGGGCCCGCCCGTGGGTCCCTGATAAACACTTTCCATCAGGCCCCGCCGCAAGGGTGGACCCTTCCCAAGAGACTCCCGATGGCCCAATGGCACACCCGCCCCTGGGGCCTGTGCCCCCAAGTGCCAGGCCGCTCCTGGTCCCTCTTCACCCCTGAAGGGTCTGCAGAAACTGACCAGTTCCTCTTCCCTCCCTTTGCCCAGCGGCCTGGCAGGGGGTGGCGTGGAGGCAGGGCCGAGTGCCTGCCTGGCTGTGTATGAGGATAGCTCCTGTGCTGTCTTGGTGACCTCATCAGGCTGACCCAGGCCAGCCAGGGTGGGGACAGTCCCTTTCCTGGGAGCAGATAGTCCAGGGGCCCCTCAGACCTGCAGGGCTTCGGCCGTGGAGCAGCTAGAGCCACCCTTGCCCCTTGGGCGCCAGAAGGGCAGTGGGTGAGATTCACTGTCTTCTCAGGGACTGCAACACTGACCGGCCAGCCCACGCGGGTCTCCCAAGAGCGCGGGCAAAAGTGGAGTGTCCGGCTTGATTTAACTTGCACCTTCCCTCTTCCTGGGCTAGAATTTTCCAGCAACACTGGACCAGGAGCTTGTCTCGCTCCACTGAACCACCGAAATGTCCCCCAAATTCCAACCTACAAAGCAGCCTCCTGCTTCCAGAAGGGGCGGACATGGTCACCGGTGGAAGGAACCCTCGCCTGGCGCCCTCCTTCCTAAGCGGAGGGGCGTTTCCTGAGCGGGGCCGTTGCTTAGAATTAGGCAACCTTTGAAAATCATTATTTGAAACCCTCCGTCTGCCTCCTTTGGGTGACCTGGGGCACCCCCCACCCCCACCCCGTAGTTCCCAGCGGGGAGCAAAGGCCGGGCTGCCCCAGGACCCTGGACACCAGGGGGCTTGGCGAGAAGGAAGAGCCGGGAGGGCAGCGGGCGCCCCGGGGAGGACAGCAGGAGCGCCACCGCCGGCGGCCACCGGGGGGCGGTGTTGCAGGCCGGGCCGGGCGCGCCCCTGCGGGGGCCACTGGGGGGCGCCGTGGCGGGCCACCCCTGGGGGGCGCCGTCGCGGCCCGGCTCCGGGAGCGCCTCGCGAGAAGAGCGGCGCCGCGCGGCCACGGCTCTCGGGATGGCGCCCGCGCGCAGGCCGCGGACCCGCGGGCAGGGTGCCCCCGCCGGAGCGCTGCTGCTGCTGCTGCTGCTGCGGCCTGCGGGTGAGCCCCCGCCCCGCGCTGCCCGCGCCCGCAGGCCCTCGGCCCGCCCAGCCCGACCGCTCTGGTCCTTCCTCAGGTGGCTCGGGCACGAGCGAAGCCCTGGGGGCCCTGCCTGCGACCGCCCCCCCGGAGCCCAGAGCCCCCTGCGCCCACCGTGCCACCTGCTCCCCGGGCCAGACTTCCACCCCCGCGGCGGCAGGGGGCAAGCGGCCCGCGTTTTCCGGCCTGAGGCTAGACCTCCAACCCTGTGAGTGCCAAGGATGGGTGGGCCTTCAAGGAATCCAAGCGATGGGGCGCACGGGGTGGTGTGGAGGGGTGGGGGAGGCTGCCCTCCTCGCCCTTTGTCGAGCTGTTCCCGGGGGGCCAGCTGTCCCTCCTGAAGGGCAGACTCTGCACCCTGTCCTTGCAGGCCTCCCGGTAAGGTGGGAGGCAAGGAGACAGCACGGCCGGGTGCCTGCCCCCAGCCCCCTGAGCTGGCTGTGGGCAGGGGGCCTCTGCAGAGGCAAGCCCTCCCCCCCAGGCCTGGCCCCCAGCCCCTGGCCCCCCGGCTCCAGCAGAGCTGCCCACCTGCCCCCGTCCTCCTGAGCAGTGGCCTCCCAGCGTGTTTAACTGAGACTCCCAGAAAGAAATGCTCTGCATGGACTCAGGGTCCACAAGCGAACTGCCACCGAAAAATGGCACAAAGAGGGTTTACTGCCTGATTCTTTCTCTCCTGTGGTTAGCCTGGTCCCGGCCCCGACATTTATTTCACACCCCACTAATCCGTTGGGGAAAGCCCCCCGGGGGGGGCCTGCTGGGACATTGCGCGTGTGCCTCCTCAGTTTTAAAACTGCTTTCCCAAGTGGCCCCAGCAATCGCGGTGGGTGCCCAGGGGTGGCTGTCTTCACCAGCACTGGGATCGCAGGCCTGTCCTTCCTGCCAGTCAGGTGGCCTGGGGCTGACCCTCCTCGAGGGCCGATGGGCTGCCCGGCTTCCTGATCACCTGCCCCAGGGGTCTCCCTCACGCGCACTGCCGGTTTTTCTGTTGGGTCATCTGTCTGTCTGGCGCTGAATCACAGCAGGGGGTTCCCAGAGGAGGGGGAGAGTCTGCCTCGGCCGGTGGAGGGGGCGCCTGGTCACGGAAAGGAGAGGAAGGGGACAGGAGCCTGGGCGAGTCTGAGAAGGGCCTGAGGGGGCGCGCAGCCCGAGGAGGGGCCCGTTGGCGCCCCAGACTGTGGGGAGAGGAGGAGGCTCCCTGGGCAGAGCTGGAGACCCCAGCTACGGGCGGGCAGCAGCGTTCCGTGGGGATGACGGGATGGGTGCAGGCCAGGGGCCGTGGGCCGTGGCTGGAGGGAGCCGTCCCTCACCGCGCTCTTGCCTTCCTCCTCAGCCTGCGGCATGTCCTACGAGCAAGACGTCACGCTCAGGGACCCCGAGGCCATGGCTCGGAGGTGGCCGTGGTTGGTCAGCGTGCGGGCCAACGGCACACACATCTGCGCCGGCACCCTCATTTCCTTCCAGTGGGTGCTGGCCGTGGCCCACTGCCTGACCCAGTGAGTTGGGGCCTGGGTGGGGTGGGCGAAAGGGGTTGGGGACCGCTGCGGCCCAGGCATTCTACCCGGCGGGCCCGCGGCTGGCAGCTCCGCCCTCTGCGGACACCCCTGCTCTAGTGTGGGCGTCTGTGTCTCCAGTTCCCGCCCTGGGAGCCGGTCTTTGGAGCCTACCCCCGTGCGCCCCCCTGCCCCGCCCGTCTGCCCTGTGCAGGTAGGTGTTCCTCAGACAGGGGGCGGAGGCCCGGGCGCCACTTGTCCTGCGCCTCCACAGGTAGAGGCCCCAGTTCTTTCATGCCGCCCTCTGGCTCCCACTTCCACGTCCACCCACTCTGCCAGCAGAGTTTGGCACTTCCCCGAGCCAGGCAGAGAGGGGAACAAATCGTTCCTCCCCGGATGGTGGGGGGAACAGACCAGGGGATAGATGTCTGGTAGGAGTGGAGACAAAGGGGCAGGCAGGCATGCCGTGTTGCGGAGCCATGGGGACGGCCCGAGGGTGACAGCTGTGCCTCCACGGGGGCTGACCGAGCGTGTTCCAGGCCCAGGGCCAGCACAGTGTCTCAGGGGAGCACGTGGGAAGAGGAAGTGGAGAGAGGGCCGTGGCCAGTTCACAGGGATAGCATGGGGCACCGCAATTTGGAACCCGAGAAAGCTGGGTCCCCTCCCGGTCCCACCACTACTTAGCTGTGCAGCCTCGAGCAGGTCACTGGGCTTCTCTGAGCCTGGATTTCCCCCTCCACCCAAACAAAGGGTCGTGGTGAGGACGGAACCCCGCAGCGTGTGCGCAGGGTCTGTTGCGAGGTGGTGGCAAGGGGGGGGGGTGTTTGAGGCAGCAGGTGGAGGGCAGGGCCCGGGGGACCTGGAGCTGACCTCAGATCCCCTCCCCCAGGAGGAACGTGTACTATTCGGTGCAGGTGGGGAGCCCGCTGATGAATGAGACGTCGCAGTATGCCTCCAATATCTCGGTGCTCCAGGTCATCGTCAAAAGCCAGTACCGGGCCCGGCGGTACTGGTCGTGGATCGGCCGGGCCAACGACATCGGCCTCCTCAAGCTCCAGCTGGGGGTCAAGTACAGCAAGTACGTCTGGCCCATCTGCCTGCCCGGCTTGGACTTTGAGGTGAAGGACCGGACCCTCTGCTCTGTGATGGGCTGGGGAAGCCCCAAGGCTCACGGTGAGTCCAGAGCTCCCCGGACGAGGTTGCGCCTGGGCAGCGGCGTTTCCCAGCCCCTCTCCCCGGGAGCCTGCTGCTCCCGGCCCTCCCTGGTGGGCTGCCATTTCCACAGCCTCCTTGGCCTTGGAGGTCTCAGTGGTGACCGGTCCCAGCCACTCCAGCCTCCGAGTCAGGCCCAGGCCAAGCAAACAGGAAAAAAAACACAAAAACCCAGAAGACCCCCGAGCCAGCCGGGGCCCCGTGTGCCCGAGGCTGGGCCCCACGCAGGGTCCACTCGTGGCTGTCCCCCGCCCCCGGGGCCCTCAGTCCCTCTTCATCCCAGTTCGGAGCCAGCCCCCTCTCATCCGGGCCGTGGGCCCATTTCCTGGTGGGCCCACGCGTGTCCCCTCCCTTCGGGGAGCCCCTCCCTTTCCACAGGGAAGCGCCTTGCCATGGGGCCCTAGGTGCCAACCCCACCGGAAGCAGCCACAGGGGATGGCTGGGAACAGGCCTCGGTCTCTGTCCCCAGGAGCTCAGGCCGGGGCCAGGGACACACAGTGGGAGGGGAGGGACAGGGGCAGCGCCTGGGCCCCTGCAGTGGTGTCTGGGGAAGCCCTGAGGAGGAAGTGGCCTCCAGGGAGGGCTGGAAGGAAAGACGGGAGGCTCGGCAGGCACTCGGGACAGAATGACTGTGCAGATGCTGCGGTGTAGGAAAGGGGGGATGCTGGGGGGAGACTGGCGGTCTCAGTGGGGTGGCATCTGAAGGGAGCCAGGCCAGGCAGGGGGGAGTCTTTGCATCGGGGGGCCTTGGGGAAGGGTCAGCGAGAATGGACCCTGGGCTGGGGCAGTCTCCGCGGCTACTGTAGAAGAGTCCGAAGAACAAGGGGCTGACGGAGAGAAGCGCAGGCTCGGGGGGCAGGGCAGTGGCAGTCCTGATGGTCCCCCGTCCACAGGCATCTGGCCCCAGTCCCTGTCCATCCAGGAGAAGGACGTCACCATCATGAACTCCAACGAGTGTGACAAATTCTACCACAAGTTCTCCAACATCCCGTCCCTCGTCCGCATCATCACCGCCCAGATGATGTGCGGCGAGGACCTCGACAGGACCGAGTTCTGCTATGTGAGCACCCCCGCACCTCCAAGAGCACTGAGGGCACTCGGGGGGGGGGCAGGACCTAAGGAATGGGGGGATCGGGAGGAGGGTGGGGGGATGATCAGGGATGGGGGGGAGGAAAAAGAGGGGGTGAGAGCTGAGGGTGGGGGTGGAAAGTGGGGGTGAGGTGGGGCTGGGCGATAGTGGGGAAATGAGGGGTGGGGGATGGAGAGATGGGGCGATGGGGACGAGAATGATGGGGTGAAGATGGCAGACGGAGGAGGGGAAGGAAGAGGAGCGACGCGGCCTGTGGAGGAAGTGTCCCCCGGGCTGGGCCGCTGGCTGCCTCTCGGCTCTGGTGACGCCAGGGGGGCAGCGGAGGGGGCTCTGGAGTTCCTGGCTGGGGTCACGAGCCCCTCGGGCCCTGCCTGGCCTGCCTGACCCTTTGCACCCTCCGCCTCCCCGGCCCCTGCAGGAGCAGACGGGCGAGCCCTTGACCTGCCCGGTGGAGGACACGTGGTACCTGGTGGGCATGGTGAGCTGGGGCCCCGGCTGCAACCAGGGCAAGGCCCCGCCCATCTACACCCGCGTCTCCTCCCACCAAGAGTGGATCTGGGACCGCCTCAACCGGCAGCCCCCGGCCCAGCCAGCCCCGGCCCGGGTCCTGCTGCTGGCCCTCCTGCTGCTCCTCAGCCTCCTCGCCCGCCTCTGACACGCCGCGCACCCACCCGGGATCGCCCTGCCTCCCGCAGGCCCCTCGGCGGGGCCCTCCCAGCCCCGGGGCAGGGCAGGGCAGGGGTGAGTGGGCGCTCAATTAAATGCTTCTCTCCCTTACACTGCCTCCGTCCCAATGGCTCCCACGGAAGGTGGAGGGGCGTGAAGGGGCTTTATTGGGATCAGATGAGGGAGGACCCAGAGCAGACCGCTCTGGCAGAAGCGCGGCTGCCAGGCTGCGGCCGGGGCCGGGGTGGGTGTCCCGGCTCTGGGCCTGACGGGTGAGCGAGTTCTGTCCGCCACGATGCAGAGGGGGCCGGCTCCCCTGGACTTTGGCCGGCCTCCTGGCCAGCAGCTGGGACAACCCCCAGCAAGGCCCCAGAGGCGCCCCTGAGAGCCCCAGCGTTGGCCGTCCAGCCTGCCCCTGCCTGGACACGGGAGTCGCCAGGATTCCACCGGCATCGGACCCTATCTCCACCATGGGCAGCCGTGCTTGCCCACGGAGGGCAAGGCCGAGGGCAGGGAGCAGCCGGCGGGTCGGGGCGGACGGAGTCGCAGCGCAGGCTTCCTCCAGGCTCCTCCCCGTGTGCCCTCGAGAGGCCCTGCCCCTCCGGGGTCCTGCTGCCGGGCTGCACGGGGCTCCGGCCTGTCCAGACGCGATGGCCCTTGCCGCACCCTGTGCGCGCGGCGCCCGTCGGCTGGCCCTGGAGGGCAGAGGTCAGCTTCCACGGCAGGGTCCTCTGCAGTCTGCCCCTTCCCGATCCCGAGACCCCGCACTCCCCCTCCGCCAGCTGGACCCCTCCCCCACCAGCCCTGATGCTCCGCCTCCAGGTCAGGACTCAGCTTGGACTCCTCTGTGTCCCCAGCGCCGGGCTCTGGCCATCCGAGGCCAGCAAGAGCCCAGGGAGGAGGGGAGCAGCCTTGTGCGCCCACTCCCCGCAGAGCAGGCAGCTCCCTCCGGCCGGGGTGCCCTGCCTCGGGGGGTTCAGCAGGCAGCCAGGGCCACCTCATCCTAATTCCAGCTGGGAGAAGAGCCAGGGGAGGGTACGCAGCCTGCAGCGCCGCTTTGCCCTGACCACTGCCCACTCCCCACGAGGGGTCTCGGGTGGCAGGTCTCCGCGCCCGGGCTGGAGAGGTGCGTGGCTGTACCGACAGACGGTGCAGGCTGTGGGGGCGGCATCGCTCTTCGGCAGGCTACCCCTGGCTGGGACCCCGGTGTCGCCTTCGTCCCCAGGCCCTGGTCTGAGCGCTAAGCCTGGAATTCAGGGCGCTCTGGGAACCCCTGTGTGCATCTCCCCTCCCCAAGGATTCGGCCCCGGGTGGTTCAGGGCCCAGTGGCTTCTTTGAGGCCTCCGCGGTTGGGAATGGTGGACGAGGAGCCGTGCTGCCCCATTCAGGCAGGACCCCCCCAGGCTCCCTAGATTACCTCTCAGAAGCCCCCTGGATTCCCAGGAGGCCCCTGGGCCCCAGCTCTCTTCTCAGGTCCCTCTGACCCACTGGCCTCGGCTCTCCTACCGTGACACACCCCTGCGCCTCCAGCCCCAAGGCCCGAGGCCCCCAGCGGGCCTCCCAGCAGCTCAGCCCCAGCGGGGAGACGGAGGTGGGTCCCGCTGCCCCAAGCATGGAAACTGCTGGGCTGGGGTCCCCCTGGGGTCATCTCTGCTCCTCCCCTGGGCCAGGACCCCTGCCGGGCTCAGGGCAGGCCCCTGCCCCCAAGGCTGCCACCTGGCTGAGGCAGGTGCCACCCTCCTCCCTGCTCACACCCCCGCCCGCCCCGTTCAGTCATCCTTTCCCAGAAGCCACCCCGTGCCCCTCCCCTGTCCCTCCACAGCCGCTGCTGTTCCTTGCAGAAGGGGCGGGAAGAGGCACTTCCAGGGGTGAGGCCGCACTGCACCTGCAGAGGCCGGCCCAAGGCCCCAGGGATGGACGCGGCCGCCGAGTCCGGGCGGGGAGGCAGGGCCCTCGCAGGCCTGTCCCTGCCCCGATGGAGCTGCTTGGGCGTCAGGGTGCTCTGCGACCTCTGGTCCACGCGGGAGCCGGGAGTCCAGGAGGCCTGGGCCCTGCCGGCCCCTGCTGCCACCTCCGGAAAGCTCTCCTCATTTCTCCCCTTTCTTCTTCTTGGCCTCATTCTTCTCATCCTCTTCCACCTTGATGGCCACTGTGTCCACGCTCTCCTTCTTTTTCTTCTTCTTGTCCTCTGTGGGGTAGGGGGGAAAGGCCATGTGACAGGAGTGAGACATGGTCCTGGGACCCAGAGCCGTCCGCCCCCCTCCTCGGCTCCCTTCTCCCAGGCCTCTCCTGCCAGCAGGATGGGCTCCGCGTCCCACCCGCCTCGCTCCGACCAGGGTCCCGGGGCCTGGCGGGGCCCTTCCCGGAACCCGGCCCTGGCGGCAGGGCCGGCGCCTACCCACCTCCGGGGATTTCCGTGAGCTCGTTGAGTGGAGGCACCGTCTCCAGCTTGTCCGTGTACATCTTGGCCGCCTTCCGCTGCAAGTACCGCGCCTCGATCTCCTTCCGGGTCCGCGGCACGCGGCAGTTGAAGACGCAGCACAAGGTGATGACTGCGGGGAGGACAGAGCGGGCTGGCCAGGGCCCAGCCCCCGGCCCCCAGGCATGGCGCCCAAGCCTCAGGCCGGCCCCCGTCTACCTCGTTGCCTCGCCCAAGAGACTGGCAGGGGCCTCGGCTTCTGGTCAAAACCCCAGGGTCCCAGTGTCTTTCCCGGGCAGGGCTGGCCTCGTGCCGTCCCGTGGAGCCAGCGCTTGTCTGAGCTGCTGCTGTTGCAATCTTATCATTTTTGAGCCAGGGCTGTGCATCTAAGGCACTGGGCCCTGCACCTGAGGGAGTCAGTGCTGGTCCTTGTGACTAGACTGAGAGCCCCTAGAGGGCAGGCAGCGGGCCAGTCCCCACTCAGGCGGCAGCTCCCTGGGGGCGGCCCCGTGCATCCTCCGTTTTCCTCGCCAGGCTCCTGAGAGCCGGGCCGCACCCGCCACGGATGCCAAAGATGTCCCGCAGCCCCCTCGGCCTCCCTTAGGACAAGCAGGGTGGGAGCTCGTGCCAGGGCATGGACCCCAGACGTTCTCGCCAGACAGGGTTATTCCAGGAGCAGTTTTCCGGCCGAGGGCAGATGCGCCCACGCCAGCGGGGCCGGGCACAGAGCTGGCCCGAGCTGCAGTGGGCAGGCGGGGCCGGGTGGCGTTTATTTTCCTAAGGCCCCACGGTCTGACCACCTTGGCCCCAGCCCGGGGGGGATGGAGCTGGTTCCTATTATAAGTCAGATGACCACACACAACTTCCTGGCAGGCTCCTGGGGGCAGGAGGGCCCCGGGCGGGATAGCCAGGCCTATTTCTGGGAAGATGTCCCCAGGTTGGAGGACATCGGGGGTCATCTTGGGCAGTCCCCAGCCTCCAGGCAAGGCAGTGCTCCCCAAACCAAGTCCTGTCGCCCCAGGCTCTCAGCTAGACTCAGGAAAAGAAAAGTGAATGAATGATGAATAAATGAATGAGTGAATGAGATGGTCTTGGAATCTTTGGTATTGAAGAACTGGATTCCTAAGCAAACAGACAGGGGGGCGGGGGGGAAGCCGATAAGGTCCGGGGGGCGGGTCCCCGCAGCCCATATGGCTATCCCCCGCTGTCTGGGAGTGGACCCGCGCAGAGGACCAGTCTTTTGTACCCGCCAAGCTGCGCCCTGGGCAGGCTGTCCACGCAGGCTGGCGCCGGCCCCGGGAGGCCACCGCAGGCCCCAACCCGCCCCACTCCGCCCGGCCTGCGGCCTTCTTTTTAGAGGGGTGGAGAAGCCAAATGCCTTGGAATGAGTTGGGGTCCAGGCAGGGGCCTGAGATGTGCGAGGCTGGAGGGGACCCCCAAGGCAGCCCACCCTGCCCTCTCTGCACGGGCCCCCGGGGACCAGGCTGCGCTCAGCCCACCGCCCAGCTCAAGCAGACTGGGCGGCAGAAGGATCTGCTTCCTCCCCAGGAGGTGGGCCACTTCACGCCACCCCCCAGAGACGGGCAGCAGGAGGGGACAGTGCTGGCCTGCTGCTTGGGGGTCTTCGGGACGAGCCCTCTCCCCTCCTAGCAGATGGAGGTAAGGGCGGGGTGCTCCGAGGTTGCTGTCCCTTGCCGCCTTGGGCTCGGCACTGCGCAACTCCCTCGTGTGGCTGCAGGCAATGCAGGCCTGCATTGGGGGGCCGAGCAGAACCCAGAGGCCACCGCGGGCCCTGCAGCCCTCCATTCCCCTCCCTTTTGCCCCACCGGGTGCCCCAGAGAGGCTCCTGAGCCCTAGCCTGCCGCGGTGGTCCCCGCGGGGCAGTGGTGTCCCCCGGCCCTGCGTCTTGGTGCTGGACACTGCCTCCCCCACCCGGGCATGGGGGCTGAAATTCGTCGTCCGTGGGGCCACCAGAGGCCTGACTGCTCCCCAGCCCTGGTTGTGAACCGCACACCCCCTGCTGCTCATACCCCGGCTGTGGAGAAGCCGCCGAGGGCCGGGGAGGGGGCGTTTGCTTGTAGGGAGGGTGGCAGAGCCCGGAGAAGCCCATGCGCATCAGATGCCTGCTTCTCCCCGGGATGGGCGCTCTCCAGCCTGCCCTCCTGGGACCCTCATCCGGGAACCACCCTGGCTGATAACGTAGCCTCAGCGTCTCTCCCAGGGCACACTCGGCTAACTCCTCCAGCCAGGGTGGTCTGCCCACGCCATGGCGTCTCACCTGGCCAAGCCCACCCGTCTCCCAGGTGCAGCTCAGAAGGTCCTCCTCTGTAAAGCTTCTGCAGAGGAAGCGAGTTTCCTCTCCCATCACCCCAGCTCTCTCTCTGCACTTGGCGGGAACCCCCACCCGGCCGCCTGTCCCTGGGCTCTCCACCCCTTCCCCCCTCCCCACCCTGGAAGCAGGGCTGAGAGGAGCAGGCCAAGCACTCCTCTGTCTTCCCATCTAGCAGCTCCCAGTCCCCGGCAGCGGCACAAGGGCTCCTGCTTTTAATCGAGGCGGGTGTGAGTCATTCCCGGGAAATGGGACTTGACAGGGCAGACTTCGCAGCCTGGGAACCACATCTGCCGGGCGTCTGGGCTGAGCTGTGGCCAAGGGTGGCCTTGCTGGGGCCCCTGGGTGTGGCCTTCAAGCCGGCCGAGCCGCTGGAAACGCATCAGGGGCCGGCGAGAGGGGAAATGGCCGTCCCCTCCTCCTGCTGGACTTTCAGCAGAGTCCCCTGTAATTACCATAATTGCCTTGTGGCCGCCTCCCTGGGTCCGGCGGTGACTTCAGGTCACCGTGGGCCCGTCGGCCCTCCACGGGGACTTTGTGTGGACTGGGGGTGCCAGAAACCACAGTGGGGCCTCCTGTGGGCGCCTGGCCTGCTGGCGCTGCCCAGAATGGCGGCCCCCAGCCCCGCTGGGGTGGCACTGGGCAGGGGAAGGGAGGACAGTGCTGGGGAGGGCGGGGCAGCTACTCACTGATGGACAGCACGAAGAGCGAGAAGATGCCCACCACGTGCCACAGGCGCATGTCCCAGAACACCACCGTCTCCTTCGTCAGCGGGGGCGGCTTCGGCTTGGGCGGCGCCGTGCTGGGCTGCGGGTCGGGAGAGAGGGGGCTGAGCCAGGAGAGGCCGGCGGGCTGGAACTGGGAGACGCCCAGGTCCCAGCACGGGCTCGACCCCAGCCTTGCGGAATCTCCCGGAATCAAGTGCCTCAGACATTAAAACCAACACCCCAGACCTTGGGACATCCCAGATTTAGAGCAAGAGAACTGGGAGCGGAGGTGGCTCAAGCCATTGGGAGCCTCCCTCCCACACAGAAGGTCCCAGGTTTGATTCCTGGGCCTTCCTAAAAAAAAAAAAAAAAAAAAAAAAGTTGAGCACACAACGAACAGACCTAGAGAGCAGGCAGTGAGCACAAACAACGAGGCGGAGGGGAGAAATTAAAAAAGAAATCTGTAACGAGAACTGAGCAGAGCCAGGGAGTTGGAGTGCCAGGGAGGTTGATGCTTAAGGAAACCCGGGCCGGAAGCGTGAATATGGAGCGCCCGTCCCAGCCCCGTTCAGGGCCCTTTGGGCGGGTTTGGGGCTCCCTGCTCCACTCCCGGGCTCCACCCCGAGGGGCGGGGGCTCAGGACGGAGGCCACGGCAGCGCTGGGGGACCGACGTGGCCCTCATGTCTCCCCAGCGAGGGGCAGAAGTGTGGTGTCGTCTCTGCCACCCGGCCAGGACCCCTGCCGGGTGACCCCATGCAGTCGCCTGCACACTGGGAGGCCACCCCTCTGGTCAGGTTTGGCCAAAGGCCTCTCGGGACAGGGCTAGAGAAACGGTCCGTAGTGCGGCAGCGCCACCTGGAGGCCAAGTGATGTAAGCGCAGCTAGAGTGAGCCCGAGCCGCAAGCCCTCCCACCTTCCTGGTGAGACCCGGCGCTACCACGGAGGTCAAGGGGCCATGGCCCTGCCCGGGGGTGTGAAGGGGCACGGCCCTCTCCTTGGGGTCCGTGCGAGCCCCGTCCCTGACCTGAGAGGCATATGATCCTGCCTTGGTCACCGGCTTTGGCTGGAGGCGTGGACGGGGGGTCAGTGCTTGGAGGAAGGACCCTGGGGCACCCGTGCCACGCATTGCCCCCTGATGACTGGTCAAGTAAGGCTGGGCCCGAGGAGGCTCTTCTAGTTCCCTGCGAAGGAAAGGCAGCCATCTGCCCGGGCGTTTCTCAGGCACCTGAGGAGCCAGGCACTTCCTCATCCGCTGAGCGCCACCCTCTGCAGGTGTGGGGGCAAGTGGAGAGAATCGGTGACCTGTCCCAGGGAGCCCAGGCCGCCCAGGTCAGCTATTCTCCGGCCCTCTTCTCCCCAGGGTGGCCTGGCGGGGGCTCCTCCTGTTCCCTGGGCCTTAATTCCTGCATCAGGCTCGGGGTGGTCCCAGGGTCCCTGGAGACCTCTCTCTACCCGACTTCAGCATCACTCTAGGGGCCTGGCCCGTGTGTGGGGTCAGGCACATGTTTTATGTGGCGTCAAGGATTGCGTGTTGGGATCAGGCACATGTGTGAGTTCCGGGCACACACGTGTGAGTGTGTGGCACGCATGGGGTTGAGCACATGTTTGTGGGAATGGAGCACATGTATGTGGTTGGGACCCACGTGTGTTGCTGTGGTCAGGCACATGCATGTAGGAGGCCGGCGTGCATGCATGTAGGATGCAGGTGTGCGTGTATGTAGGATGCAGGTACGTGTGGCACCCGTGTGTGGCGCAGGGGCCTGGCTCTGGGTGGTGGCAGGGCTCCGGCATGTTGGCCTGGTGGGCTGCGTGGCTGGAAACCCGAGGACCAGAGTGAGGGGCTCAGGCTTCGAGCCGCGGAGGCCAGGAGCCCACTTCTGCACGTTCTGGCTCCAGCCTTGCTCTGGGGGGGCTGTCTTCTCACCCCTGGCCGGCTCTTGGGTGGAGGACACGGGAAACGCGGGGCCTCTCTGCGGGGGGTTCTGAATTCTGAAGCCGCACAGCCTGATGGAGCGCTGGGGTGGGTGGGGCCGCAGAGCCCAGCCCTGCCCGCAGCGCCCCCCTGCCCGCCGCCCCGACTGCGTCCTCGGGTGTGCCAAGCTCTGGCTCCGCTCTGGCAGATGGCAGGCCGGTGGGCTCCAGATGCACTTTCCCTGATGAGCCGGGGGCGGAGGGACAGTCCCTGCTCGGAACCGAGTCAACCACCACCCCTGCCCCCAGCCTTCTCCCTGCACCCCGCCCCTGCCCCCAGCCTTCTCCCTGCACCCCGCCCCTGCCCCCAGCCCTCTCCCTGCACCCCGCCCCTGCCCCCGGCCCTCTCCCTGCACCCCGCCCCTGCCCCCAGCCCTCTCCCTGCACCCCGCCCCTGCCCCCGGCCTTCTCCCTGCACCCCGCCCCTGCCCCCGGCCTTCCCCCTGCACCCCGCCCCTGCCCCCAGCCTTCTCCCTGCACCCCGCCCCTGCCCCCAGCCTTCTCCCTGCACCGGCCAGCTCAGTTTCAGCACCTGAGGCCCCGGGGCAGCGGGCAGGGGCCCTGTGCTCCTCGGGGCTCAAGCCAGTCGGTTCGCCTTACACGGGACTCCAGCCCAGCCTCTGGTCATGCCCCACCGGTCAGCATCGCACTGGGGTGTGGGCTGTGTCCCCATGTCCCCCAAAGACCTTCCATCAAGTCTGTGTCCCCTCAGGCCTCCCCGTCCCAGTGGGGTCTCTCCTCTCTCCCCCAGCCTCCCGGCGTGGGCTCCCGGGCGCCTCTGGCTGTCCCTTACGGCTCTGCTGCTTTGCACTGCCTGCGCCTTCCGCTCTGCCCCTGTGTGCGCCCGCTTACCACCACCCCCTGCCCCCCGTTCTGGTCTAGCCTGCCACTCCCTCTTTGGCTTGCCTTCCGGGCTCGGTGGGATTGGGGGGCGAAGGGGACCCCTCCCCCCAGCTCCTGAGCACCGCCTAGCCCTCCTCACCCCTCCTCTGCAGCCCGCATTCCCTCCTTCCCAGCCACAAGGCCCCCCTCCCCCCCGCTGGCCTCTGCTCAGAAGCCCCCCTAGCGCCCTCTCCTCCCAGCACCAGGTCAGATCCCCAGCGCCGGGGCCCCGCCCGGCCGCTCGCGCGGGCGCCGCTCGCTGCTGCCCTCAGCTCTTCCCCAGGGCTGTCTCCCCGTTAGACAGGGAGGCGGATACACCAGGGACGTCCCCCCAAGCACAGCCAGGATGCGGGGATCCGCCCTGAGTCTCCCTCATCAGCGGGCAGAGCTGTAATCCCAGGTCGGGGGTCCCTAGTTTCGGAGTGAGTCTCTCATCAGACGAAGGTTCCTGAAATCAGGGGTGATGCTCTCCCTTCAGACCAGACACCCCAAGATCACAGGCTGAACGTCGCGGGTAGCTTGGGAAGGCTTGGGGCAGGGCTGTGTCATGGCCACCCCCCCACATGCACACTGAGCGGGGTCTCCTAGGGCAAGAGGAGAAGGGAATCGGGCAGCTCCGGTCAGCAGGGCGCCCCGGCCCAGGCCTTGACGGTGACAGCCGCCCCAGCCCTCCCTCCATGCCCACCGCCTCACCTCCACCAGCTGCCCGGCGACCCCCGCGAGGCCGGCCCCCAGTGCGGCGCCGCCGAGAGCCCAGAGGGGCCCTGCCATCTTCGTGAAGGCTGCAGGCTGGGGGAGAGGCTGCAGGCTCAGGGGGGGAGCAGCCGCAGGCCCAGGGGGAGCAGCCGCAGGCCCGGGGAGTGGCTGCAGGCCCGGGGAGCAGCTACAGGCCCGGGGGGAGCAGCTACAGGCCCAGGGGTGGAGGGGCGGCTGCTACAGGCCCGGGGTGGGGGGGGGAGAGCAGCTACAGGCCCAGGGAGCAGCTACAGGCCCTGGGGGGGGGGGGGAGCGGCTGCAGGCCTGGGGGGAGCAGCTGCAGGCCTGGGGGGAGCTGCTGCAGGCCCGGGGAGGCTGGAGTGGCCGCGCCCCCTGCCAGCGGCATTGGGCCGGGCACTCTGGCCGCCGGTGGGGGGGGGGAGCAGACATCACTTATTCAAGTCGGTGTCGGGTTCTGGGCCGCCTGCCCCCATCGGCGCTGGGAGGAGGGGCCTGGGGACTGCGCGCTGGACCCGCCCCTCCCGGGAGACCCGAGCGTGTGGGACCCTAAGGTGGGGGAGGGGCGCCAGGGATGGCGGCTGGGGTCAGGGTCCCGGCCCAGCAGCCCCTCCCTCCCACCCCCATCTGGGCCTCAGTTTCTCCATCTGGGACACGAGGAGGGGCTGGCGTCTGCTTACCTTGGAGGCCCTCCCCATTCTGACGTCCTCCTGGACCCAGGTGGGGGGGGGGGACAGGGCTAGAGCAGGTTGCTATGGTGACAGGCGCTCAGGGATGTCCTGGGCTCTCTGGGCTGGCTTCCTGCCCGGAGGCGGCTCTGGTGGCTCTGGACACCAGAGCCAGATGGGGTGGGGGAGCAGAAGGCGGACAGGGGCAGAGCCGCCAGCCACAGGTGCTGCGAAGGTTCCCGAAGGCGCTGCATCTTCTGCCCGTCAACCAGAGCGGGCTCCCAAGGGAGAGGCTGGAGGACCATTTCTGACCCTGGCTGACCCTTCACCTGTGCCCGCCCCTGAGCCCTGGCTGCAATCTGAGTCACGCCTGAGCGCACGGAGCCTGCACGCTGTACTGAGTTCCGACCCCAGGTAAGCCTCAGGTAAGCCTTGACAAGTAAGGGGGGGAGGGCGGGGCCCTGGGGGCAGAGCAACACCTTTGGGGGAGGAGTGGGGAGACCTGGGTGACCCCTCCTGTCCCCAGTCCGTCCTTCCACTGTTCATTTCCTGAGCTGGGTGCTGGGGAGGTACCCAGGTGTGGGACCGCCACCACCATCTGCCACTCACGGGGCCCTGCTCGGGCCGGGGTGCTGGCTCTCTCTGGCAAGGCTTCAGGGCCTTCCTTGGGCCCACCCGGAGCCAGAGCCTCCAGGGGCGCTGGCCTGAGGGTGCCACGACTGGCAAGGACCGAGGCAGGCCGCAACGGGGAGCAGGGGCCAGCTCCGACACCCTCAGGCCTCAGGGCGGGAGGTGACCGGCCGGCAAAACGTGGCGAGGTCCAGGGGCATGGCAGGGAGTCGGGGCTGGGTCCCAGGCACCCGGCCCTGGACAGCGGGTGGCGAAGCTGGGCACCGGGGGGAATGGGCCACGTCCTCCTGGCACCCAGGAGCCCCACGGAGCCCAGGGCCCTCCTGGCAGCTCTCCGGCTCCAGCTGCCTCGTGCGCTCGGTCACGAGCCAGGCGAGGCCAAGCCACCCTGGCCAGCCAGGGGTCACCCTGAAGACCTGGGGTCAGGAGGCCTCGGTGGCCCGGGGGCAGCGTTAAAGGAGCCCGACCGTGTGTGCCAAGCATTGCTCCTCTCTGCCTTGCTTTCCTCCCCGGGGGAGGTGGGGACTGTGTGAAGTCAGGAACGAGGCTCAGCTGGGGGGGACGGGTAACTGATTCCTATAAAGTTCATCGTCTTTCCACCCATCAAGAAGTAGAACACGTTCCAAGAAGAAATCTAAAGGGAGAGAACAGCCATGCGTCCCCGCCGCCCCGAGAGTGCCCCTGCTCCGCGCGGCTCCCTTCTCGGCTCACCTGCTCAGCGCGGCCGGGGGCTCACCTGGCACCGTTGTCCTAGGAACCCTCCTGCACGCAGGCACCACCACACAGGCTGCAGGCAAACTGATTCCAGCTTAAGATAGGAGGACACCCCAAAAGTCCTAGTGCAGTTTTGTTTGTTTTCTCAGTGCAGTTTTAAGCACCAGTGACCTCCAAGGTATAAAGCTACTGATTTACAGGCAAAACCACTTGAAAGTTATATGCATTAAATTTCCACGTTCCGCCCCCGATGAGGGCAAAAGTTGAGTGAAAAAATTAAAAAGGTATTATTCAACACCCACGACACAAAATAAGTGGAAAGATAATTTAAATAATGAGAATTCCAAATTACGTTCCTTGTATATTTGCAGCCCTAGCTCTCGGAAGTTGTTAAAGTTTAAAAGTAGGGAGCAGGTGTAGCTCAAGTGGTTGAGCACCGGCTTCCCATGGATGGCCTCCTGGGTGCAATCCCCAGTACCTCCTAGAAATAAAAATAAAAATAAAACCTCCTTTAAAATAAAGAAAAAATGGCAATATAGAATAAAAGCTCCTTTAAAAATAAAGAAAAAAATGCTCAAGAGGTGTCAGACCCCGGTTCAATGAGGCTTGGAGACAGACCAAAGTTCAGGCAGAAAGTTTATTAATCGCCAGCGTGGGGGGGTCAGAAGTGGGTCTCCAGCCGCCCTGTACAGCAGAGGGCTGCTTTCTATGCTCTCGGGCGTGGAAAAGTCCTGCTTAGCTTGGGGCTGCCTGGGGGGATGGGAGCAGGTGGAGGAGGGTGGGCGCCTGTTTCAGGATGTCCCTCTCCAAGAGGCAGGATGTTTGCTGTCATGGCGCTGGGTGTTCGGCAAAAGGGGGACACAGGTGTGAGTGGCTGCTTTTGGGTGAGCGGGAGCACGGGGTCATTTCTGGTTGGGACTGCTTGACCTACAAAGGAAAAGGAAAGAGAAGCAGAAAACTACACTAAGACTTGGGAGACGTGTTCCTAGTGGCAGCTGTGAGACCTCAGGCAGGCTGCTCAACCTCTCTGAGCTTCAGCCACTCATCTGTAAAATGCATAGAACTACAGTATCACGGCACCTGGGCCTTCAGTAAATGCCACGCATGACGATTACTGCTGGCACTGTTGTTAAAGGCCATGTAATAGTTCACTGAATGAAAACCCAATCACACCTTGCTCAGTCAATGGACATGTAGGTTGTCTGCAATTCTCCAACACTAAACAGCACGGGGAGATGGACACCCTGAACGCCAAAAGCCTTTTCCTTTCAAAGATGCTTTTTGGCATGGGGCATGACTCTTATCTCTGTCTTCTCTGCTCATGAGGAATGGAGGCCCAGAGAGGGGCTGGGTCCTACCTAAGTTCACACAGCACCTGGGGCACAGGCCTTTGCCCACGGCCAGTTCTGTTTCTGAACCTGGGAGACCCCCAGTCCTCCCCCCACCCCCATCAGATCTGGGGAGGCGGGGAGCTCTGGACTCCTCTGGCTCCCAGCCTGGCTCCTTGGAAGACAACGCTCCTTCGCTCCTTCGGGCACTGCGTGGACCTGAGCCCGCCAGTCCCTGCTCCTCCCGCGGGCTATTTTTAGCTCCTGCAGGGTTAGCAACCTTGGCAGAGGCAGTTGTGACTCTCTTTCCTGGAACCCAAAACGTCTGGGGCTCTGGGTCCGGCTCTGGAGAGGCCGGGGGTAGGGGCGAGGGCCGGCCCCCCTGCCCCCGCCTCCGTCGCCCCCCCACCCCGACTCAGAGCCAGGCGGGGGCTGGGATTGCTGGGACTCCGGCTGGGGAGGCGGGGCTGGGCAGCCCGAGCCGGGGCAGCGCAGGGCCTGCTGGGAGCCGGCTGGCCCTGACCTCCTTGGCCCCGGGCCTGGCCCAGAATAGCTCCGGGCCCGGGCCCAGGCGGGGGGGGTTCCCGGGTGCGCCCAGGCTGGCATCCAGGGCTCTCACGGAGCTGGGCGCACGCGCGCTTCTACACGCCGATGGTGTGCCTGGGCGTGAGCGGGGTCTCCAGCGCCACTGGCGTCGCCGACACACGGGTGTGCTCCCTGGAGCGGTACGTGAGTGTGTGTGCAAAGCACACGACCTGCCCACGTGTCCCCATGTACACGGCACCCCAGCCGCCCAGACTTGGACAACCCGGGGCCCTGCCCGTGCGTTCGGGCGGCACAAATGCGCGTGCACGCATTCCTGGGATTATGGAGTCATCGTGCGTGTGCGCACATCCATGGGGGGCTGGGCGGGGGCCCTTGCTGTGCTGCAGGGGCCAAGGGCGGGGGCCCCAGTGGCAGCACTACCCCCTGGCCCCAAGCCAAGGGCGAGCTGAGAGAGGGGCTGGGCAGGTCTTGCCCTGCTGGGGTGTGGCAGTGCCTGTGAGGCCACCCGGTGAATGGGGAGTGGGTGGGAGAAGACCGCCCCCCAACCCAGAGCTCAGGCAGCTCTCCGGTTCCCCTGGATGCGCCGGAGCAGGAAGTCTGAGCTCCGGGAGGAGCCCCAGGGGCCCGAGCCCGGGCAGCACAAACAGATGAGGACCTGAGGGCCGGGCAGTGGGCAGGGCCGGCGGGGATGCCCAGCCAAACCAGCAGGGCTCGGCCTGCTCAGACCCCGCCCTGCCCACTCCTGTCTGTCCCAAGTGGCGAGACCACACGTTCCTGGACAACCTTTCTCTCTCCCTGTGTGGCCAAAGTCACCCTCCAGCCCTTGGCCCTCCCTCCCAAGCCCCAGGGGTCCCCTGCCTCACTCCCACCCAGTCAGGGGGGCCCCTGTTCATCCTGGAAGGACGCTGGCCGTCCCCCCACCATGGCCCCGGGGCGCCCCACAAAAGGTGCCTTCAAGGCCATTTCTCCAGCAGGGCCCCGTGAGGCTCAGGGGCCAGCCCGGGCTCTGCTGCTCCCCACTCCCCGCAGACACCCGGGGTCCCGCAGAGAAGCCTCTGGAGGCCTGCGTCGAGCGTGGAGCCCGAGGTCCATTCCACCTGCCGGGGCAGCAACTGTGCCTGGCCCACGGAGACCTGGGGTGGGGACAGTCACACAGGCCATCAGGGATGTGAGCAGGGAAGGGGGACCCCATGCCTGGAACCTGGAGGTGGGGGACGGAGGGATCCTCCCAAAGTCTTGACCCCTGACCAGGGGGCGCAGAGCTCGCCTGTGAGGCAGGCAGGCATCTCGGGCCCCAGGGACAGTGTGGTCAGGCAGGGTGCCTGGCTTGGGGTGGCAGGCCTTTGGGTGGAAGGCAGGCAGGGGCCAGGGAGGCAGGGCCTGTGGGTGGCCACCCCTTGGGGTGCGGGCAGTGCAGGCAACAGGAGGCCAGAGCTAGGGCAGAGGACTTGAGGTGTGGGGTGGTGGGGGAAAAGGAGGGCTCCCCAGGATGAGGATGCACGAGGAGGGTTGGGGGGCTGCCGGTCACCAGGAGGGGCCCGAGGCCTGAAAATTCTCCAGCCTGCTTGGGGCTGGGTCAGCTTGGCAGAACTCAAGGGCCCCCGTTCTGCCCTCGCCCATCTCTGGACCTGGGCCTTGTTTCTCAGGCTTACAAGGGGCGCGCTGGGGGCCGTGGGACGTGAGGGGGCGCTCCTGGAAGGGGGGGGGCGGGGCACACGGGTTGGCGCCGCGGTCCCTCCCCGTCGGGAGCAGCCCTCCCCATCTTCTCCAAGGTCGCCGGTCTTGGCGCCGACACGCTGGCTGCACACCCCGCAGGGCGGTGCCGGACCTACGAGGGGGTGAAGCGTGGGCGTCCCCAAGGTCACACGACGCCGCGGGAGGCCGGCCCAGGGGGTCGCGGGGCCGCCTCGGCGCACCCTCGATCCGCGGCGGGGTTCACCGACCCCCCAGTGCTCCCCCTGAGCCGGCCTCGGTGACTCGGCACAGGTCGGGGCGCTCATGCAGTGCGCCCCAAACCCGCAGAGAATCTGGGTCGGAGGGCGGGGGCCTCCGGGAGCACGAGGTCTCCCCCCGCACGCTGCTCGGAGCCCCTGCAGGGGAAGCGAGGAGGGGAGGGGAGTCTGCGTGTGGGCGTGTGTTTGCGGGGCGCGGAGGGGTCAAGACCCCACTTCCCTGCCTGGCCTCGCTGGGCCCCAGGAGCCTTGGCCCTGGAGGGCGCAGGAAGGAGACCTCGAGGAGACGGACGCGGAGATCCGCCTCCCAGGAGGCCGGCCCGGCCCCGCCCCGCCCCGCCTCGCCCCGCCCCGCCCCGCCCCGCCCCGCCTCGCCCCGCCTCGCCCCGCCTCGCCCCGCCTCCCAGAGGCGCTCGACGAGAGGCGGGCCCGGACGAGACGGGGCGGGGCCAGGGCGGGCCCGGGCGAGACGGGGCGGGGCAGAGGGCGGGGCCGGGGCGGGGCCGAGGGCGGGGGCGGGCCCGGGCGAGACGGGGCGGGGCCGGGGCCGGGACCGAGGGCGGGGCCGGGGCCGGGCGGTGAGCGCGGAGCCTCCCTGGAGCCCCGCGCGGAGCACCCGCTCAGGTAAGGGTGGAGGGTCCACCGCTCGTGCCCCCCTCGTGGGGCTCGGGGGCTCTCGCCTTGGCACTCCCCGCGGCGCCTCAACCCTCTGCGGAGCTCCCCCCGGGCTTTCGGGCTCGTCGCTCGAGCCGCGCCGCCCTTGTGCCCCAAGGTGGCCCGCCTGCGGCCGAGGGGCGCCCTGCGACCGCGCCCCGGGGCCTCCAGCCCTCTTCGAGGCAGCCCGAGGAGGGGGCGTGGGGCGATTCCGGGCGGAAGGACCGAGAAGCCCCGCAGGGGGAGCTGCGGACAGGGGTCTGCGGGCAAGGGGAGCTGAGGGCAGGGGGAGAGCAGGCAGGGCGCTGCGGGCAGGGGGTGCTGAGGGCAGGGGGTGCTGAGGGCAGGGGGGCTGCGGGCAGGGGGTGCTAAGGGCAGGGGGGCTGCGGGCAGGGCGGCTGCGGGCAGGGCGGCTGCGGGCAGGGGGAGCTGAGGGCAGGGGGAGAGCAGGCAGGGCGCTGCGGGCAGGGGGTGCTGAGGGCAGGGGGTGCTGAGGGCAGGGGGGCTGCGGGCAGGGCGGCTGCGGGCAGGGGGTGCTGAGGGCAGGGGGGCTGCGGGCAGGGCGGCTGCGGGCAGGGGCGTCTGCGGGGGGACCGGCGCCGGGAAGTGCCTGGAGGCTGGGCCGGCTGGCGGGCTGGGAACTGTGGTGGCTCTTGGGCCCGGGCAGGGCAAGAGCCAGGAGGTGCGCCCTGGGCAGGAAGCGTGGAGCCTCGGAGAGGCGGAGGGAGGCCGAGTTCAGGCCCCCCTGCCCCCCCGCCCCCCCCCCCGCGAGCCCTCCCCCACCTGTCCACCCCCAGGCCCTGATCACACAGCAGCAGGTACAGCTTCCCTGCCTGTCCAGGCCGGGAAATACCAGAGTGGGTGCCATGACAGGGTGCGGCCAAGGGGCCTGAGAGAAGGCAGGGGGAGGCCCAGGTGACCCTCCAGGAGGGCCCCGAGAGTGGCTGGGGCCCAGGAATGCAGGAGCCAGAGCAGGTCTGGCTGCTGGTTAGATCGCCATGGGGACTGGCAGCTGACTCACCTGGGCACGCCAAGGCTGGCGGGTTCTGCCCTCACCCGCCCGACAGTGAGCTTCAAGGCTGCCTGGGAACAAGGTAGCAGGCTAGGCCCTGCCGGGAACTTGCTGTGTGCTCTCAGGAAGTGGCCCAGCCTCTCTGAGCCAGCGAGCTGAAGGGAGACTGATGGGGCTGGGAGCCAGAGGCCTGGGACCAAGCCTCTGGCACAGGGTGTCTCTGAGCCCTCCTGTCATTCCTGGGCCTCAGTTTCTCCATCTGTACATTGGGTGCAGCCTGCTGCCAAAGTAACCTTGAGGGCTGAAGGGAGGGAGCGGGTGAGGAGGCTGCGTCCTGGACCAGAGGAAGGTGGGTTGGGGGCGGGCCTGGGGGTTTGGGAGGGGAGTACCCCTGCTGGGTCGCCCTCCGGTTAAGGTTCAGCACCGCCTCCCTCCCTCCCCCCAGGTGCACACGCCACATGTTTGTGCCTGGCCTGTTCCTGCCCTCTCACTCCAGGATGATGCCCACATCCCCTGGGCACCCCCAGACCTGTCCCCCAGCCTCAAATGCAACCTTCCCGCCACCCCACCAGCCGGGCCTAGCCTCTGGCCTTTCCTCAGGATGGCATGACTCAGTTTCCCAGGGTTAGAGGTCCCCCAGTGACCGGCTGCCAGCCTGGGTCTGTGGGACTCACCCCGAGGGGCCCCAGGAACCCCCATTTTATAGAGGCAGTGACTGAAGCCCAGAGAGGAGCAGGACTGTGGACGAGCCAGGCAGGGCCGCGGCCATTCTCGGCCCCACGGTCAGAACCGGGCAGGGGCCAGCCCCGTCGGGGAGAGGTGGGCAGAGTCTGAGCAGAGAGACCCTCTCCAGGGGTGGCCTCGGCCGGGGTGCTGGGGTTCACCCTTCCCAGCCTGCGAGTCACCTGCTGCGGGTTCTCTTCTTCCCACTGCCCGTTCCGCTCCCCTGGCATCCGTGCCTCCCAGCCCAGACGCAGGGCTGAGGTCGTCTCCTGGGGGGCCTTTCTGGTCCACCAGTTTCTGGAGCCGTGAGCGAGCGGCAGGTGGGCGTGCGCACCTGGAGCCTGGGCCGGGCTCCCCTGCGTTGACCGGGAAGCCCCCGCCTCCCTGGGGCTGGAGCCGCCTGGGCACAGAAGATGGCTGCGGCGGAGCTGCGCGCCTTCCCCTTCCTGCCTCTCCCTCCTGCCCCCGCCCCCCCCACAAAGCAGCAGGAAAGGTGGGGCAGGAATGCCGGGCCAGGCACTTGGCCAGAGCTCCAGGCACCCGCCCCACTCCACCCCAGAGCGAACTCCCTGCGAGTCATGGCTCTGCCAGGAGCCTGGGGGCCCTGTGGGGTCTGGCAGCCCCGGGCAGGGCACGGGGAGGCTGGGACCCCTTCCCTTTGCTCTTCAGGGCCTGTGCCCGCTGCCTGTCATCGGCTGCCCCACTGGCCATGCCCCCGGCTCCGCCCAAGCGTCCTAACTCCAGAGGCTCCGAGTGCCAGAGCCGGGCAGAGGCTGGACCTGAGGGTCTTGGGCCAAAAGGCCTTCCCACTCCCAGCCTCAGAGGCCTGATCAGGTCACCCGGCAGGAAACCTCCTCCCCCAAGGGACAGCCCCAAGGTCGGGGCGGGGGGCATCCAAAGGAGGCCGCACGCCCGGAGCCTGTGCTCTTGCGTCCCCCTATCTGCGTGCGGTGTCTTCCTCTCCACCCAGCCTTCGTGGTTCCGGCAGGAAGCCTCCAGACTCCCCTTCCTCCCACAGGCCTCTCCTTGCTTGCACAGCCCTGTCAGATGACCGGGAGCCCCAAGTCACAGCCTCTAGGACAAGGCTGGACCCCTCTGAGAGCATATCCCTGTCTCCAGAGACTCAACCGAGAAGAGTCCCACTAGAGTAATCAAAGTACCACTAGATGTTACCCTGGGCACTGGGGAGCCGCAGTAGGTGTTGGAGCAGGCCAGAATGGACTCGAGGAGTGTCTGACCTTTGGAGAAAAAGAAAAGAGATGCCCTCCTTGCGGTTCTAAGCCTTCTTTCTCGCTCTTCCAGCTCCCTTTAGCTGGGCCTAAAGGCAAAGAGGAGGACAAGATCAGCGGCCAGTCCAGGTGCCCTGGGCTCGGCGCTCAGTGCCGATGAGGAGTGGCCACGGGCCTGGCTTCCAGGAACCCGTCCTGAAAATGATAGGGCTGACCCTGCCCCGCTAACCTGTGTCCCGTACAGGAGGCCCTGGCCATGTGCAGCCCCGAGGAGGTGGCCCTGCTGCGGCTGGAGGAAGTCTTCTCAGCCACCCTCGCCCGTGTCAGCAGCCTCGTCCTTCAGCCCCTGCTCTTGGCCAGTGAGTCCGGGGTCTCCAGTGGTGGGGACGGCAGGCCCGGGCCCAAGGCCAGGACTCCTTCCTTACCACGCCCCCGAATCACAGGTTTCACAACCTCAGGTGGGGGGTGGTACTTGGTGTGGCGTCTTCTGATGGACCTGGGCCCTGGCCCTGGTTGTTGGCTGCCCCCTTCCCGGGGATCTGAAGGGCCATGTCGGGAACCCGTGTCCTGGCCAGACCCAGATGACATGCAGGCCAAATCCCACCCCATCCGGGGCACAGGCCTGGAAGCCGCCCTCTGCCTGCTTCCTCGTCTTGCTCCCACCAGGGCACCTGCTGGGGCCAGGGCAGGCCCCACCTGCAAGGCAGGTGTCTGTGTTTCATGTCACTGCTGAAGATCGGGTCCCTGTCTCTCGGGACCCCCGTGTGTCTGTGAAGTGGCAGAGGCTAGGTGACCCTCTGAACGCCACATTCTGGATCCTGGGAGTCCAAGGACAAGAAACCAGAGCTCTCGGGGTCTCAGTACACTGCATCCCTGGCTTACCAGCTTTGTTCAGTGAGGAGGTGGACACTGCCCCCTCTTCCAGCCTGCCCGTTCTCCACCAAGCCGGGGGACACCTCCACTCCAGGCCTGTCCCGAGGACCTCAGGGGTGGGGACGCGGCTGCAGGGCTGTGGGCTGCCACTGGCCCTCGTGTGGCTGCTGGGGCCTCCGTACTGCCGGGGAGGTGGGGGGACCACGTCCGCTCCTCACAGCGGGGCCGTGCTCCTGCCCCAGCGCCAGAGCCCGCGGATGCCCGGGCCCGGGAGTGCCTGCGGCTCTTGCAGCAGCTGCACAGGAGCTCCCAGCAGCTCTGGGAGGTGACGGAGGAGAGCCTGCGCTCGCTGCGGGAGAGGCTGCGCTGCCCCGACGCCGTCGGCCTGGACGGCCTGCTGCTGCTGCGCGGCGCCGACCGCATCCTGCAGGCCCACGTGGAGTAAGGGCCAGCGCGGGGCTGGGGCTCCCTTGGGGTCCGCATTGCCTGGGCGCGGGGGGTTAGCGGGGAGGCGGGCCCTCTCGAGAGCTTTGGGGCCTCCCCAAGTGCAAGCTTGAACCGTCTAGCTGGGTCGGCACTGGGGGTCACCAGCGTCCAGAGCCAGGCCACCATGCAGGGGGACCACAGCCGCTGGGGGGGGGTGGGATCTGGGGAGCCCACGGGTAGGAGCCTGGGTCTGGAGCGCGGGCCGCACCTGCAGGGCTCCGGTGCGCTGCCTGCAGGTACATCGAGGCCTACACGGGCTGCGTGGTGGTGCAGGCCTTCCAGAAGGCGGTCAAGAGGAGCAGGCGAGTCGGGGTGGGCTGGCGGGCCTCTGGGGGGTGGGGGTGCCTGGGAGGGGAAGCCTCGGAGGCCCCGTGGCCCCCCTGGAGCGCTGCTCCCGCTCTAACCTGCACTGATAAGGGCAGCCTGGAGGCAGGGGAGGGGGGTCATGCCTGCGCAGAGCCAAGGTTTGCCCGGCCTGTCCCGTCCTACTCAGACCCTGCCGCGGGGTCCGCCGTGTCGGCTGGGGGCTGGCCCGGGGGAGAGGGGGCAGCCGGGGCAGGGAGGCGCTGGCGGGGGGGCTGGACCAGAGGCGGGGAGCCTGAAGGCGTGTGTGCCCCCCAGCGAGTACTGGCGGGGCCAGCGGCAGGCGCTGCGGCAGCTGCTGGCGGGCACGGGCTCCGAGGGCGCCGCGGGCACCGCGGGCACGGCACTGGCCCAGGTCCTCCGCCAGCCGCTCGCCCAGCACCTGCAGCAGTACGTGCTCCTCCTGCTCAGCCTCAGCGACACCGTCGGGGAGGTGGGTGCCGGCCCCCGGCAGAGCCTGCCGCCCGCGGGGGAGCCGTTAGAAAGCAGAGGCAGGGCCCGGGCACGGGGGTGTGTGGGGGGCTCGGCACTTCCCTGGGGCCCTGCCAGGGTGAGGGGGCATCGGAAGACGTGGGTCTGCCTGGTGGTCTTAGTGGATCACAGCCCTGCCCCGGTAGACCCGGTGAGGACTGGGTGTGAGGGATGGTCCTGACTCCCCTGGGGGACCCCCACGCCCACCCCCTGGGGGGAGCAGGAGCGCCAGCCGCCCTCAGAGAGGAAGGGGCAGACTTCGCCGGGTCTCGGGCCTCCTGACCGGCTGCGGCCGGGGCGGGGAGGCCGTCACCGGGCGGGGAAGGGCCGCACAACCCCTCACCGGCCACCCCACAGCACCATCCTGCCCGGGAGCTGGTGGTGCGGGCAGCCGCGCTCTTCGGGGACCTCCAGTTGTTCATGCGGCAGGCGCTGGACCAGGCCGAGGCCACGCAGGCGCTCGGGCCCACCCTGGGCGGTCGGCTAAGTGTGAGTTCGGGGCCTGAGGGCCGGTTAGGGAAGGGGCTTCCCCGCTGCCCCCCGGACGCGGGCCTGCGGAGGGTGCGAGCTGCTTGCGTCGCTCTCCGTGCCTCAGTTTCCCCGTCAGGAGAGGGAGCGGGTGGCTGACACTGGTGGCTCCGGGTCCCTCCGTGAGCCAGCCTCACCCATTTGCCTGGCACTCCCGGCTGGCTGTCGGGAGGCGCGGTCAGCCGGGCCACGCCCAGAGTGGGGGGGGTGTCACCAAACACTTGCACCCCTGCATCGCTGCCCCCGTGGCGGGTGCTGCCTCTGCAGCGAGGAGAGGGCGTGGTCCTCAGGGAGCCCTGGGATGAGGCCAGTGGACAGTGGCAGGACAGGCAGGGTGGACAAGCATTGCCAGGGGGAGACGTGACTGCAGAAGGCCGGGTGGGAATTTGTGGGCGCTCGGTGGGGGCCGTGCGCAGGGACAGCGCGGGGCAGGCGAAGCAAAGCTGTGCTGCCCTGTGCGAGTGGCCAGGGATGACCCCCAGCCTCGGACCCCCTGTGCCCTGCAGCGGGAGTCCTGGGAGTCACCCCACTTCTGCAGGGGGCGGCCTCCGGGAAGGGTCTGGATGTGGAGGGCGGTGCAGGCGGCGGCATGGCCGTCGGTGGTGCGGCCGTCGGTGGCGCGGCCGTCGGCTTCCGGGGCAGGGGTGCTGAGCCTTGGGCCTGCTCACCCCCCCAGGATGTGCTCTGCACCCCTGCCCACCGACTCTTACAAGACAGCCAGGACGTGCCCGTGACGGTGGCGCCGCTGCGGGCTGAGCGCGTGCTGCTCTTTGATGACGCCCTCGTCCTGCTGCAGGTTGGAGCAAGGCCTGCCTGGGGGCTGGTGGGAGGAGGGGTGGAAAAGGGACGAGCCCCTGAGAGCGAAACTTGGCCTTGGAGAGCTGGCCGGGGGCAAAGGCCAGAGAGCTGGGCTGCGGGCGGCCAGCTGGGAGCCGTGGGCGCTTCCGGAAGGAGCAAGGGCCACGGCAGGACGCTGCCCTCGCCCGTCCCGGCTTCAGCCCCTCCCAGCTGGCATCCTCGGTGACCGTCTTCACTTCGGTTTCCTTATCTGAAAATTGTTAGTTTCAGGGATGCACAGAAAATAACTACCAGAGGATAAGTGTCAGCCAGTTGGTCCTACAGCAAGTAGAACCCTTCTGCCTTAGACAAGAGGGGAGCCCGCGGGAGGTCGTGGGCGGCCTGCGGGGGCCGGGGAGCCTGGACCAGCCACGCGGGGCTTGGACGAGGCTTCTGGAGCGCGGCACCATGTGGGCGCAGGGCCTGGGCTCTCTGCTCTGCAGCGCTCAGGAGGGAGCCGGCCGGGCTCCGGCCGTTGCCACCTGGCTGTGCTCAGGTCCCCTGCGTGTGCGCTGCCCTCGCGGCACCCTTATGACTCCTTGGCCCGCTAGCAAGTCAGTCTGGAAGTCCCTGCTGTTGTGGTCGGGAGGCCCAGGAGGGACCTGAGTCTCCTGGTGCCTGGTTGGGGTCTGTCCCGGTTAGCCTAAGCCTCCTCACTCCTGCCTTTGCACTCTGTGCTCCACACGCGCCCAGGAGGTTTTGAACGCTCCAAGCCCTTCTGCCTCTGGACCTTTGCACCTGCTGCCTCCTCTGCCTCACTCACCCTCGCTCTCGGCCTGTGCCTAGGCCTGCTGCCTCCTCCTCCGGGAAGCCTTCTGCGGCACCGGGGCCGTGACCGAGCTGCCCCGGGCCAGGTGGGAGGGGGACGCTCAGGCCACCTCTTAGAGCGGGGTGGCACGGCGTTGAAGGAGCAGCCAAGCAAAGGTTCAGGCTGAGGAGCGTCTGGGGCAACCCCGGAAGGTGCGGCTGTGACGTGGGGCTGTGAAGAGGGCCCAGAGCCCAGAGTCCAGAGCGGGCCAGGAAGGCCTTGGCGGTCAGGCTCAGTGCCGAGGCCTCCACCCCCGCAGCAGGGCGTGGCGAGGTTTCCGGCAGGGCCGACGGCCTTGGAGCTGTGCTTCCAGGAGGCCACTCTGGTTGGCAGAGGGGACGGGAGGGCGCGGGCTGGGCCGGGCAGACATGCCGGGGCCTCGGGGCTGGCCCGCCGGCCTAAGCAGCCCGGTGCCTGCGTTGGCCCGGCCCAGCGGTGCCATGAGCAGCCGACTCGATGCTCCTGCTGACCCCACGCTCGTCCTCCAGGGCCACAGCGTCCACTCCTTTGACCTGAAGCTGCTGTGGCTGGAGCCTGGGCAGGACGGGTGAGCCATCCCCTCCGTGGGCTCCCACCTCAGGGCTTGGCCCCCCACGCTGGGCAGGGCCTGAGCCTGCGCGTTGCCTCCGTCCACCCAGGCGTGCCTTTCGCCTCGTCACACCTGAAGACGAGTTCTCCTTTTGCGCCAAGGACCCCCAGGGCCAGGTGAGCGAGGGTGGGCTGTGGGGGGTGAGGGGAGGCGGCAAGGGGGCAGGGGAGGGCAGACATGTGCAGCCTTGGAGGGGCTCCGCGGGTGCAGGAGGAGGGGCTGCCAGGGCTCGGGGGTCAAGGGCAGCGGGAGCTGGGGCCTGCCAGGGGTCAGGTATCAGAAGAGGAGCCAGGTTTGGGACCTGGTGGTTCCTGCCCCCTGGGCAGGCCCAGAGGCTGTAGGGGAGGGTCAGGCTGGCCGGCCGGCCCTGGCCGCAGATCGGGGAGCTGGGGAGGTCACCCCAGGCGACAGAGTGGGGGAGGGGGCCGGGAGGCTCGCGGCCTGGCCCCGCAGGCTCCCGCCCCGTGTCCCTCCTCACAGGCTGTCTGGCAGTGGAAGGTGGCCCAGGCAGTGTGCCAGGCCCTGCGTGGGAAGAAGGACTTCCCGGTGCTGGGGGCCGGCCCGGGGCCGCCCGAGCCCCCCGCCTGCCGCTGCGGGGCGTACACCTTCCGCGGGGAGGGCCGCCTCTGCCAGGCCACCTACGAGGGCGAGTGGTGCAGGGGCAGGCCGCACGGCAAGTAAGTGGCCGGGGCCCGGGCTGGGCGAGGCAGGCTCCCCCGGCCTGCGGGTTCCTGGCCCACCAAGGAGGCACGATGACCCCACCCCCCCTCTGGAGTTGTCCTGACCCTGCACCCCCGCTAAGGCCGAGGTACTCGGTCCTGCCCCTATAGGTGACCTCACGGGGGCAAGCTGGACCCCCCAGAGCCACTGACCAGGGCATGCTGTCTGTCCCCCAGAATCTCCATGTCCACCTGGGGACTTTTTTTTTTTTTTAAGATTTATTTTATTTTCTTTCTCTATCCCCCGCCCCATGTCCACTCGCTGCATGTTCTGCTGTTTCTGCTTGCACCCTCGGTGGCACCAGGAAACCGTGTCTCTTTTTGTTGCATCACATTGCTGCGTCAGCTCTCCCTGTGTGTGGCGCCACTCCTGGGCAGGCTGCACTTTCTTCCCACTGGGCGGCTCGCCTTACGGGGCGCACTCCTTGTGCGTGGGGCTCCCCTACACAGGGGACACCCCTTGTGGCACGGCACTCCTTGTGCGCATCAGCACTGCTCATGGGCCAGCTCCACACGGGTCAAGGAGGCCCGGGGTTTGAACCCTGGACCCTCCATATGGTAGGCGGACGCTCTACCAGTTGAGCCACGTCCGCTTCCCTGCCTGGGGACCTCGATGCCGTGGCGCTAGGGGCGGGGCAGGCCTCAGGTGTGGGCCTGCAGCGCCGACCAGTCTTAGGGGACGTGGCAGTTCTCACCGACGCAGCCCTGCCCGGTGGGGCAGAAACGGCTGGTGCATGTTCTCTCTCCGTGGGCCTCACGGGCGCCTGGGGGAGGGTTGTTGGCCCATTTCAGAGTTGCAGAAACTGAGGCTGGGAGCCTGGCATGGCCCATGGGCAGGGCAGGCGGATTTTAAAATAGATGCTCCCTGCCTGCTGCAGCTGGGAAAACCGCGCGTGGCGGGGGGGGGGGGTTGCGCTCCCAGTACCCGGCCTGCTTCCAGAAAGGTCGTAAGAGGCCTAGGGGCAAAGAGCAAAACCCATGTCAGAAGGCGGGGGCAGTAGAGAGCCCCCGACCAGCCTTTGCCACCGGCGTGAGCAAGCAGGGGTGCCGGGCTCCCCCGGCAGGGGCCGAGCCCCACGTGGCGCTGGAAGAAGGGCTCAAGGGGCATGTGGGGGCTGGGTGTTCAGCCAGGGAAGTCCAGGGGGGCACCTGGCAGTCAGGGAGGGGAGGCCCCCAATTAGAGCCTGAGACTGAGGCCCTCTGGGGGTCCTCGAGGGGGCCGGGAGGGCCTGGCGGTCTGAAGCTGGGACCTCCCCTCGTTCCAGGGGCACCCTGAAGTGGCCGGATGGGCGCAACCACGTAGGGGATTTCTGCAGGGGCCTGGAGCACGGGTGAGGCCGGGCGGTGGGAGGGTGTGGGCCGCTCTCCCTCCCGCCCTGGTCACCAGATCCCCGAAGCTCAGGCAGGAACGGGGAAATCGCCTGGTTGAGGCCCCCTCGGTGTACACAGGGGAAACTGAGGCCCTGCATGGGTGGGGGGTTCTCAGCTTGAGGTCAGGGAGGGTGGTGGTCCCGGGAGCAGGGGAGGGGGGGCTGCCCTGAGAGGGGCCCCTGGGAGGAAGAGGGGGACTCTCTCCGTCCCCCGAGAAGGCGCCCCGCGGTAGGGGCGGGCTGCGGCACGGGGCGGGGGGTGCGGCGGGACCACCCAGCCATGCTGACGCCCTCCCCGCCCCCGTGCCCGGCAGCTTTGGCATCCACCTGGTGCCCCAGGCTTCTGAGGACAAGTTCGAGTGTTACAAGTGCCACTGGCGGGAAGGCAGCATGCACGGCTACGGCATCTGTGAGTAAGTGACCCCGCAGCCCGTGGTGTGGGGGCTGGTCCTGGGTGGCTCGTCCCCTGGGCTGGGCACGTCCCCTGGCCTGGGCTCCATGAGGCAGGGCTGGCTGTGACTCTGCAGGTACAGCACCGACGAGGTGTACAAGGGCTACTTCCAGGCGGGCCTGCGGCACGGATTCGGGGTCCTCGAGAGTGCCCCGCAGGCCCCCCGGCCCTGCAAGTACACCGGCCACTGGGAGCGGGACCAGAGGAGCGGCTATGGCGTGGAGGATGACAGAGAGAGGCGAGTGCCCTGCGGCCACTGCCCCTCCCCAGCACCGCGGGCCGCAGTCCACCCTGGTGGGGGGGTCCTCTGGTCAGCAGGCCATCCTGCTGTTACCCAGGGCCTCTCGGGTCCCCCCTCTTGCTCCCCGCTCTCTGGGGCGTCGCGGGCTCTCTGCTGGGGCACTGGGACCCCGTCTGCGCCCTCTCCCGCGGCCGGCCCCAGGGACGGGTGTTCCCGGCCTGCGCCGCCTCCCCCTTGGCCATCGCAGCCCTCCCACTTGACCTTGTCCTTGGCCTGGCCCGCGAGGCCCTGCCGGCTCCTCTGGCCTCCCTGCTGCCCGCTTCCCACGGGCCTCTCCGTACGCCTCCCGGGGCGCGCACGCCTGGCTCTGCGCGTGTGTGAATCGCACCCCCGCTCCACCTGCCCCTCCTGCCACCGCCCTGGGGACGCGGCCCAGGGTGCTGTCCCCCCGCAGACTCCCCCCTGGGGTCCCCAGCCTCACCTGCCCCTGTCTGAACTGAGTGGGTTCGGCGAGGCGTGCGGCCGGTGTGGGAATTCCCGATCAACGCGGCCGCGTCCCCTCCTCCCGCAGGGGCGAGCGCTACATCGGCATGTGGCAGGCTGACCAGCGGCACGGCCCGGGGGTGGTGGTCACCCAGGCGGGTGTCTCCTACCAGGGCACCTTCCAGGCGGACAAGATGCTGGTGAGTGACCCGTGTGTGGCCTGAGCTGCTTTTCCCGCTGTGCCCGGGCCCAGGCATGAAGCTGCGCAGTGGTCTTCCCTGGTCCTGGGGGCAGCCGGAGCCGGGCAGGAAGCCAGCTCTGCCGCCCACCTGTCTTGGCTTTGGCCGAGTTCCTGCCCCTCCCAGCCTCAGTTTCCCCGTCGGTAACCCAGGTTAGTAGTCCTTATCGCGGCGCAGCGGAACAGTGGGGTGACGGTGGTGCCCACTGCCTCGACGGCTGGCCGCGGCTGAGCCCCCAGCGCCATCTCCTGTGACCCTCCCAGGAGCCCTGCAGGCCGACGCCCTCGTTCCTGGTGGACGCGTGACGCACGCGGGGCTCGGGGGTCAGGGCCTGCCCGCTGTCGCACGCGACTGGACGGCAGAGCCGAGACGCACCCCCAGGCGCCCGGCGCGTGCCTTGTCTCATGCACCCCGCATGGAGGAGGGCTCGCGCCAATGGCGCATGTTGGTTATCTCGGCTGGCTTGTTTCTGCCCTGCTCTGTTCTGGGAGGAATTGGAGGAGGACTCTAAGGAACGAGGGAAAAAGGGCAAGAGAAGGCACCTAAGATAGGTGCAGAAATAAGTAGGCACAGCAAACTGGCTCTGAGCTTCCTGGTGGCCAAGGCAGCGCGGGCACCTGATGAGATGTGCCCCAAGGCCAGTGAGGGGGAAGCAGGGAAGGTTCCAGAGAGGGTCCAGCACTCCCGGGTCCCAGGTGCTAGGAGAGGCCCCGGCGGTGAGGAGGCCCCGGGTGGGACTTAGGGTACCCAGGGACAAGGTCCTGGGCCGCGGTGCCCCAGACCTAGCCCCGGGTCCCTCTGCCCATGGCCGGTGCCCCCTCCCCCTCCTGCCCTGCCCCCAACCTCCCTAGAAGCCCCGACGCGCCCTGCTTCCTCCCCAGGGCCCCGGGCTCCTCCTCTCTGAAGATGACTCCCTGTACGAGGGCTGCTTCACCAGGGACCTGACCATCACGGGGCGGGTAAGGGCCCCCGAGCCCCCGCCGCACACGCGCCCGGCCCTGGCGGGGGTCTGTGCCTGCGCCCCTTGACTGAGCTGACCCGGGGGGCGCAGTTAGGTCCCCCTGGGGCCCTTGAAGTGGGGGGGCTGTTTTGGTTTAGAAATGATGGGGGACACAACCGGCATCTAACGGGTGGAGGCCGGAGGGTGCTGTGCCTGGGAAAGCCCATGCGGCAAGGAACTGCCCCCCAGGCCTCCCCCTGCCTCGGGACCCCCTCCAGCCCCACGGTGGTGGCTGTCCCCACCCCACTCTGTCCCATGGGTCTCCTCCCCCTTGCCACTCCCCCCATCTCAGAGCAGCCACTGGGTGGTGGGCACAGCGTTCGGGGGCTCCTGCCCCTCAGGGCGGGGCGGATGGGAATGGATGTGGGGAGCCCACCCGCCGGCCCCTGGCCTCTGTGGCCGGATGGGGGGGCCACTGGACAGACGGCCAGGCCGACAGAAGGCCTCCTTGTGTCCCGTCTGGCCTCCAGGGCAAGGTCACTTTCCCCAACGGCTTCACCCTGGAGGGCTCTTTCGGCGGCGGGGCAGGGAGAGGACTGCACGCGCAGGGCGTGCTGGACACGGCTGCCCTCCCCCCGGACCCGGGCAGCACCTGCAAGCGGTGAGAGCCGGGGGATGACTCGGGGCTCATCGCGCGTCTCGTCTCCGCCTCCTCTTGGCACGTTAGCGAGCCCAGAGAAGGCCACAGGAGGCACACGACCTTCCACTCAGACTCCTGGAATCGAGGAACCTGCATGCCACAGAAAAATACCAGTTACTGGCTTTGCATAGATAACTCTGCTTTTTTTTCCAGGAAGAATATGAGGTATTTTACAAAACAAAAAAACACCAGTAAAAGAGGAAATAAAAGTAGGAGACAAGCTTAAAAGGAAGGCAGGCAGCAGTTATGATTGAGCATTTGCCTGGCTGAGTTCCCTGCCAGCCAAGGGGAAGAAGGAAACTTACCAAGTGGCATCACTGTCCTCCCTGTCGTGGGGAATTTGAGAGGGCGATAGACTTCTGTTCCTTTGGGGACAGCGTTCCTCCTCGGAAAACTGTAGTTCAGGTGTTGATTCTTGCCATGTCCCTTGAGGAAGGCCTGGCGTTGCACCACGGAGGGAGCCTGTGTGGGTGGTCCTCGCGTTGCCTGGCCGCCCAGCGTTGCAGATGTGGGGACAGGGTGCGACTGACTGCTTGCTCCATCGTCCCCACGGGCTTCCCTCCCTGGCACCGGGGGCTGGGAGTGGATGGCACACCTTAGGGGCGTGATGACAGCCTGGGGGGGCACAGGTGTGGGATGACCTGTGCGTCCCCCATTGGGCAGCGTGACCTCCGTCCCCCAGACACAGACTCCTGGGCCTGTCGGCCAAAGGGGACTCAGCCTCAAGAAGTGGGGCTCACGCCTCCAGGTCTGGTGGGAAGGCAGAGTGGGGTGTCATGACAGGGGAAACCTGGACTTGGGGTTCTGGTCTCTGAGCCCAGGCTCTGCTCTGGACTTGGGGCCCCAGCTCCCCAGGGCTGCTGCCTTCCTGCCTCCAGCCTTCCCGGGGTCTGTATCCCAGGCTCTCTTCTCCGTCACGGTAGATCCCCTCCCTCCTTTCTCCTCCTGGAGCCTTCATGGTCAGCCCCACCCACCCATTCTTGCCGGCTCTGGACCCTGTGCGCCAGCTCCGTCTCTCCCGCCCCCGCGCAGGCAGCTGGGACGGGGTGTCCTGCCCGTGGAGAGCCGCTGGCAGGGCGTGTACGGCCCCTTCCAGGACTTCGTGCAGGCCGGCTGCCCCGGGGAGCTGCAGGAGGGCCTGCTGGGCTTCCACGTGCAGAGCTCCAGGGAGCTGCGCAAGTCCCGGGAGTACCTGTGCTGCGACAGGTGAGGCGCGGGTGTGCGGGCACGCGCCCGCTGGCTGGTGTCGGGGTGGGCGGGGGGTCCTCCCGGGGGAGGGGCCGGGCCAGGCATGGGTGAGGGACGTGTGTGGTGCCCAGGACGCCCCATGAGGACGGCCCGGGCAGCGTGGAAGAGATGCTGGAGGAGCTGCTGCGGCACCGGGAGCCCAGAGCCCTGCTGCAGTACCTGGGGAAGGTGAGGGCCTCGGGGAGGGCGGCCGAGGCGAGCTGCTGGCCGGGGGCGCGGCCCGTGGGGGCCTCGGGGTCCCCGCCGGTGGGACGGGGGCAGCCGTGGATCCTCGTCTGGGCGCGCGGGCTCCAGCCCCGGGCGTCAGGCGCCTCGTGTCGACGCCCTGCACCAGGCTCTGAGCAACGCGCTGCACCCCCTGGGGAAGCTGCTGCGGACCCTGACGCTGACCTTCCAGGCCACCTATGCAGGCGTCGGCGCCAACAAGCACCTGCAGGGCATGGCCCAGGAGGAGGTGAAGCAGCATGCCCGCGAGCTCTGGGCCTCCTACAGGTGAGCTCCGTGGCACCTGGGGACAGCCGCCACCCCGCACCCGGGCAGAGGTGGTACCTCCACCCTAGGGTGGGTGACGAGGAACCAGAGGGTTGGTCAGTGAACAGAGGGGTAGAGGGTGGGGAGATGAGAGCGAGGACCCGGTCGCAGCCCTCGGCCCCAATCCAGCCTCCAGCCAGTTCCTGGACTGAGCCCTGATCCTCAGGGAACTCTATCCCCACTTGCACTGTGCCCTGATCCTCAGGGAACTCTACCTGCACTGCAGGCTGAGCCCTGATCCCCAGGGAACTCTGTCCCCAGTGCAGGCTGAGCCCTGATCCTCAGGGAACTCTATCCCCACTTCCACTGTACCCTGATCCTCAGGGAACTCTACCCGCACTGCAGGCTGAGCCCTGATCCCCAGGGAACTCTGTCCCCGCTGCAGGCTGAGCCCTGATCCTCAGGGAACTCTATCCACACTGCAGGCTGAGCCCCGATCCTCAGGGAACTCTATCCCCACTTCCACTGTGCCCTGACCCTCAGGGAACTCTACCCGCGCTGCAGGCTGAGCCCTGATCCCCAGGGAACTCTGTCCCCAGTGCAGGCTGAGTCCTGATCCCCAGGAAACTCTGTCCCCACTTCCGCTGTGCCCTGATCCTCAGGGAACTCTACTTGCACTGCAGGCTGAGCCCTGATCCCCAGGGAACTCTGTCCCCACTGCAGGCTGAACCCTAATCCTCAGGGAACTCTACCTGCACTGCAGGCTGAGCCCTGATTCCCAGGGAACTCTACCTCCACTGCAGGCTGAGCCCTGATCCTCAAATCAGATCACATCTTAGGCCCAGGCTGAGCTGGGACTGGGACTGATGTGACCCCATCAAACATATTGTAGATAGGAACCCTGCTGCCACCATTCCCTCTGTTGCTGGGGTTTGAGGATTCTCTGTGCTGATACGCTGTGTCTGGGAGGCTGGACTCTGCAGGGCATGCTCCATGGTTCCGAGAGGCAGAACCCCCCGGGCTCTCCTGTGGCACTAAGAGAGTGGACCTCCCACTTCCGTGGGACGTGGCAGCGCGCCATCCCTCTTCTGCTTTGCAGGGGTCTGCTGCGGGTGGCCTTGCAGCGGAAGGGCCAGACCCTGGAGGATGAAGACGCAGAGACGAGGTGACCAGCCCAGGCCCCGGGGTCTTTGCAGGGTCTTCTGTCCGGGTGCAGCCGGACCTAGTTCCAGGGAGGCCTTGTGCTCCTGGGGCTTCCCTCGGGGGGCAGGGAGTGCCCCTGGGGAATGGTTGGGGCCCGTGTTGTCGGCCAAGTCTTGCTCATGGCCCATTTGTGGATCAGCCTGGCTTGTGACCCGACGCCTGCCCGTGAGCAGCCAGGGAGGGGCACGCCCAGTGCAGCGGAAGCACCTTTATTTTCAACGCGTTACCCCAACCTCATCTCTTGGTGCTTGGAGAGTGAGAGCCCTCCAGGCCCCTCCTCCCCGCACACAGATTGGAGAACTGAGGCCTGGCCGGAGTGTGCCTGAGGTCACAGAGAGCGGCGGTTAGGCGGGTCATTGAATCTGTCCCCTCCAGCCCCCGGACACTGGACCCCACAATCTGCCTTCAGACCCCAGCCCCAGAGATGCCCCTGATCAGACAGGCCTTTCTGTCCCTGGGCTGCAGAGGGGAGGGAAGGCTAGACGTTAGAGAGAACTGTCCCCTGGAGTCCTGGGGAGCTCGGCAAACCAGGATGGCTGCTGAGCGCTTTGCTGGGGTCACTTGTCCATCAGGGGCTTTGCATTCGGACAGGAGGGGCTCCAAGTCCTGCCCCACCTGCTGTGTTGGTTTTGAACGTCCAGTGAGCGTGGGCGGCCGCAGCTACCAGCTGGAAGAGTGATGAGCGAATGAGACTGGGCTTGGGAAGGGTGGCGTGGAGGGGGCTGGAGGCAGGGACCCTGTTGGGGGAGCAGGGGTTCCGTGGGCTCTTTGAGAGGTGGCCCCATAGAGAGCGCGCCACCCCCTGGGCCCGCACCCTGCCAACCCCGGTGCCCCTCCCCCGGGCTCTCGTCCAGGGACCTGCGGGTGCACGGATTGGTGCTGCCCCTCGTGCTGCCCAGCTTCTACCCGGAGCTCTTCACGCTCTACCTGCTTCTTCACGAGAAGGAGGACGGCCTCTACAGCCAGGGCATTGCCAGCCTGAGCCTCTTCCCCGACACCAAGCTGCTGGAGTTCCTGGAAGTGCAGAAGTAAGACCCTCACCGCCATGCCACGTTCGCCAGGGCTCTTGGGGTCGCAGAGAACACAGACTCAACTCAAGCGCTTCAGTTAAAAAGGGGGAAGGGTGCTGAATGCGCTCCTGAGCCTGGGAGGCCCCAGGGGTTATGCGTTCAGGTCTGGCTGGATCTAGGTGCTCCAACACAGGAGACAGGGGAGCGCCCTCTGTTCCTCTGGCTCCCGCTTGCGGTGACAAGCACGGCAGCGTTCAGCCGAGTCTGCTCTCCCGGCGGGCCCTGGCGCCTCCGCCCCAGCAGCTCCGCAGAGCGCCTGGACGCGCTCCGGCCTGGCCTGGGTCCTGAGCCCGCCTCCGAACCCTGGCTGTGGTTCCCCCTGGCTGGGCCTGCCCGGTGCCCACCACTAGGGCTGCGGCAAGGCCCCCTCTCTGGGCCCTTGGACTGAGGGGGGCATGGGGAGGTCCCCAAAGGGCTAGTCCAGGAGAGGGTCAGGCGGGCGTCCACCACATGCAGGAGCAGCACCTCCTGCTGGGCCTCCTTTCCAGCCTCAGCCCAAAACCCAGCGTCCCCGCGCCCTGGTGCTCGTGTCCCTTTTGGTGCCCATGCCCTGCCCCCTGATGCCCATGCCCCACCCTCTCATGCTCGTATCCCCACCCACTGGTGCCTGTGCCCGCCCCCTGGTGCCCATGCCTCGCCCTCTCATGCTCGTATCCCCACCCACTGGTGCCTGTCCCCGCCCCCTTGCCTGTGCCCCGCCCCCTGGTGCCCATGCCCCGCCCTCTCATGCTCATATCCCCACCCACTGGTGCCTGTCCCCGCCCCCTTGCCTGTGCCCCGCCCCCTGGTGCCCATGCCCCACCCTCTCATGCTCATATCCCCACCCATTGGTGCCTGCCCCTGCTCCCTGTGCCTGTGTCCCCGCCCCCGGTGCCCGTGTCCCTGTCCCCTGGCACCCATGACCCCGCCCACGGGCACCTTGCTCCGCCCACTGGCACCTTGCCCCACCCCCTGGTGCCCATGCCCCGCCCCCTGGTGCCCAGTAGCCTCCCTGCCCCCTGGAGGACGCCCCCGTCCCTCCACTCTCGCGTCTCCATGGCCACGTGCACCTTCACACCCTGCTCCTTCTGTCTCGGTGATGCCTCCCTGCCCGCAGCCCCCCAGCTTCTCCTCCCCCCCCTTCCCGCTGCCCTGGTGCCCCTCCTCCACGCTGGCCTCCCGGCCCCGCCCCCTGGCCCCTGCCCCTCGTTGCAGCCGCTGCCATGCTTCTAGGCTGCAGTGACGGCCGCATCCCTCCCTGCCCCCTGCGCCGGCTGCCTTCGCCTCCGGAACAGTTTTTGCCCCCCAGCTCTCTTGGCGCCCGCCGTGACTGTGCCCGCGCAGGCCCCAGGCTGGAGTCCTGCCCCTCCTCGTCCTCGCCAAGTTCAGCGCGTGGTTCAGGGCCAGGGAGGGCTGCTTCTCCAGCAGGGTGCCGCCGGGCCCTCCCTCCCCTCCCGGCACTCACACTCGGCACCGTTGGGGCCTGCTCTGTCAAAGCCTTCTCGTCCCGCTGTCCCACCCTTTTAATTTCAGGCACCTGTGGCCCCTCAAGGACCTCACTCTAACGACCAATCAGGTGAGGGTTGGATCCATTACCTGCACCAAGAAGGGGGCGGGGCAGGAGGCCTGAGCCGGGGCTGCAGCCGAGAGGTGGCCCGGGGCTTCCAGGGGTCCCCCCGCCTCGACGTGGCTGGTGGGGGCCGTGGAGGAGCCAGGCAGGGGCAGGGGTGAGGGGAGATGGGGGTCCACCCCTTTGCCGGCTCCTCGCCTTGGGCCAGGTGCTTGCTCTCGGGTCAGCGTCCCCTGAAAGAGGCCACGCAGGGGCTGCCTCTGGGGTTGGCAGAGCGGGCAGTGGTTCTCCATGCCTGCCTGACCAGCATTGGAACCTGCTAGAAAGGCAGGCTCCTGGGCCCACCCAGACCTCCTACCCAGGAGCCCACGGGGTGGGCCCAGGAACCCTCAGGGGACTGAGAGCCCCTGACTGGGCACTCAGAACAGGTGGCACCCCGTGGCCATCGGCTGTTATGGTTATCTTCCTCTTGGAGGTCGGTTACCCCATTTCACATTTGGGTAAACTGAGGCCCGCAGTGGCACTGTGACTTGTCCTGGGTCACTCAGCCCTTGGGCCCAGGGCTCCGCTGAAGGTGTGGCTGGCAGGGTCCAAGCTAAGGGACCAGGAAGGGGTGGGTGGCAGGGGACTCAAGCCCCAGGAGGGAGGGATGTGACAGATTTGGGGGGCTGCGGCCCCCTCCAACCTGCCTCCCCCCTCTCCCCCCCTGCAGAGACACTCCCTGGTCAGGGACAAGTGCTTCCTGTCGGCCACCGAGTGCCTGCAGAAGATGATGTGGGTGCGGCCTGCCCGGGGCGGGGAGCGGGGCGCGGGGGGTCCGGTGGCACGAGCCCAAGGGCCCACTCGCCCCTGCAGCACCACGGTGGACCCGCGGGAGAAGCTGGAGGTGCTGGAGAAGACGTACAGGGAGATCGAGGCCACTGTGTCCCGCGTGCTGGGCCGGGAGCACAAGCTGCCCATGGACGACCTGCTGCCGCTGCTGCTCTACGTGGTGGCGCGTGCCCGGTGAGCCCCCTGCGTGGCGGCGCGTGCCCGGTGAGCCCCTGTGCTCCCCAGCCGGGGCCGCGGGGCAGCGGGGAGGGGAGGGGAAGGAGAGGAGGGCAGGGGAGGGGAGGGGAGGGCAGGAGAGGGGAAGGGAGGCTGTGGCTGAGGAGGGGAGGGGAGGGGAGGGGAGGGGAGGGGAAGGAGAGGAGGGGCGGCTGTGGCCAGAGAGGGGAGGGGAGTGGAGGGGAGGGGACGGCCCACCCCCTGGTCGCCAGCCGGACGCCCTCCCAGCTGCCTGTCCCTGACTGCCCCCCTCCCACTCCCCCTCCCTCTCTTGGAGGGGTCACTCCCCAGAATCCAGCACTTGGGGGCCGAGATCCACCTGACCCGGGACCTGATGGACCCCAGCCACGCAGGGGGCCTGTACGACTTCCTGCTCACAGCCCTGGAGGTGAGAGGAAGAGCCTTCCCCGGGACCCCCCGGTGCTGCCCCTGTTAAAAGGACGAGGGAGGGGCGGGGGGGTCCACCCTGGGCCCGGGAGAGGCGTGAAGGGGCCGCGCCTGAGCCCGCTCTCCCCACAGTCCTGTTACCAGCACATCCAGAAGGAGGACATGCGGCTGCCCCGCCCGGGCCGCCACCAGCCCTGGGAGGCCTGGTAGCTGCGCGGCCTGCGGGGCCCAGAGGGACGTCCCGGCCTCCCGTGGGCACAGCCCCGGCCCCTCACCGCCCCGGGCGTGGGGGGCAGGACAGGCCCCGGCAGGCGGCTCCCAGAGGGGGCTGGACGTCGTGTTCCAGGCAGGAAGACTTCGCTGCGGCCCTCCGTGGGGGGCGGCCAATGCTTGGGACCCCCGCCGCCACGCGCCACACCGGCCCAGGAGAAAGACGCCGTGGCCTGTGGCAGCTCGCGGGCCGGGAGCCCCTGGCTTCTAGCCTGAGCCTGGCTCCCAAATCACTTGAGTCTGGGGGCTTCACTGCCACCGCCTGTGAAGTGGCCGCCAGGACGGTCCATAAAGGTCTGTCCTGCCGTCTCGCTGGATTCTGAGGTCCTTCGGGAAGTCCGACTTCGTCTTTGGGTGTCACTGAAATTCTCGTGTCCCTGTTGGTTGCCTTCTGTGTCTCCATTCGTGGTCAAAAGGCTCCAAGCCACAAGCGACCGTCCCCTGGGGCTGCCTCCCGGGGGTGCTCTCCTGGGACCCGCCGCCCCCAGCTCTGCCCGGGGCCACGCTGGCCTCCCAGGGCCGCGGGGCAGGGAGAGCTCCGGGCCAGCCCTGCCCTCGCCAGGGGTGCGGGTGAGGGGGCTGGAGGTCTCGGGCCGCAGGCCACTCTCATGTGGGGTGGACGGCAGTGCTGGGGCAATGGGAGGGGGACAGGCTCGCCCTGCTCGACCGAGCGCCAGCAACGCGGCGGCACGTGATGCCCGTGACTGCTGGCACATGTGCGCACGAGGCCAGGTGGGCTCGGCGGCTCAGGACCCTTCCAGCTGTGGCACGTGGGGGCTCCGCTGGGAGGGGGGACTTTATTGAAACAGTGGCTCTAGCGTGGGGCCGAGAGGTGCAGGGCTGGGTCTCCGGGCAGCTGCGCCCCTGCCGGGCCTCGGTTTCCTTCTCACCTGGAGGGGCTTGGGCCAGGGGCTGCCCCTGCCCGACCTGGAGCTGTGCGGCCGTGTTCTCGGACGGTCGGGGGTGCCGGGGTGTCGTGGCTCCGCAGAGGAGCCCCCAGGGAGTCGGGGCCTGGCTGCCGGACCCCTTCCTGCCACCAGCCCGCCCTGAGCTGGAAGCACGTTGGGTCTTTGCTCTCGCCTCCTGGTGGCCCTTCTGGAAACGCAGCACCGGCTCCCTCGGGCTGAGGGAGGCTCTGAAAAAGCCGGAGGCTGAGCCCTGCCGGGCAGAGCCTCAGCCGCGGGGATGGTGTGGGGCAGGGGGTGCAGAGACCCGGGGCGGGCGGCGTTCCCCGGCTGGCCCCACGTGTGGCCGTCTGCACGGAGGGCCGCGGGCTCCGGCTCTGCCAGTCCCTCGGGTTCGGCGAAGCCCCCCAGGAGGTGGCGGGAAGAGCCACGGGCGTTCCCGCTCACCCACGACTGTGGCACCTCGGCCGTGTTTTAATCCTCCGACCCGGTACCTGCCCGGGACAGGTGGGACGAGCCTGTCTCAGCGCGGCCCCGAGGCAGGCTGCAGCCCTGCCCTGGAGGCCCTGGCTGCAGTTTAGATCTGCCAAGACCCCTCCCGCCTGCCCTCTCCCCGGGCCCACCCAAGACCAGCTGAGCTGGACCTCTGGACGGGGCCGAGGGAGCTGGAGAGGTTGTAGGGTCCCGGGCGATTCCAGCCGCAGTCCCTGCCAGCAAAGCCCCTAGGGCAGGGGGCAGCTGAGGAAGGGACGACGCTGGGCTGTCAACCGGGCCCTGCCTGCCTGCCCAGGCCCCGCCTAGTTCTCCAGGATGAGGGCCCTCCTTCCAGCTGCGGGGCCCAGGAAGGGGGCGGATTCTGTATTATCCTGAACAGGGCTTTGCGACCACCCAGGGCCACCACGGCGGGAGACTCTGGCTCGTTTACAACCCATGGTGCCTTTCCCACGGCCAAGGGCTGAGCCCCAGGCTACGGAAGGACCAAACCCCGGCCCTGCCCTTAAGGATGGACCTGGGGCTGAGGATCGGACCCCAAGAGGCTGTGACCTCTCAGCAGATGTGTGGAGTCCCGCAGCTGCCCCCCCAGCCCCCCGCAGCCCTGGCCCCCCCATTCACCCTCTCAGCCCCCGCTTCCCCCACACCCACTCCTTCCCTTCCCCAGCTAAACCAGTGCCACTGCCAGCTCCGTCATTCTGTCCAGTGGAGCCTCCAGCAGCCAGCCAGGCCCTCGCTGGCGCAACTCCCAAACCTCCAGTCCCCAGGCAGGGGCCGCCCCGCTCCACGGCGCTTTCCCAGGGCCCCCGCCCCCCTGCCATCCCATTCTTTTGGGGGGTCCCGTACTCGGGTGTGCAGCTGCTTCCCCTGCCCTCTGTGCACACCTGAGCAGGGGCACCCGGTGCAGGGGGAGAGAGGGTAGAACCAGCTGGGCAGGAGGAAGGCCGAGCTTGAAGGGCCTGAATTCCAGTCAAGGTCAGCGGGGGCTGCAGCTGAACAAACAAGTTCCTTGGGCGTGGCCAGGACAGATGGGGCCTGCGGGGAAACCGGGCCTGGCTGGACGCAGGCCGCGAGGAGGCAGGAAGTTGGCAAAAAAAATATCCTCAGGAGGCGGGAAGGAAAGACGGACATCCTGGGCCCCTGTTTCCAGGCCCACACTGACCCGTCCTGGCCCCAGAGGCTCAGGCCTGGTCTCCGGGCCCAGGCTGTGTCCGCAGCTGGCAGCGATGACAGTCCAGCCTCTCTCTCTTCCTGGTCTCCGGCTGTGGAAGTGCTACCCGGGGGCCGGGTTACCGCCGGTAGCAGTTTGATATGGTTATGAATTCCAAAAATAGATCCTGGATTATGTTTGCAATCCGGTCTGTTACTGGGCATGATTGAGTTATGATTGGGGCTTTGACTGGGCCACATCGTTAGGGCATTGGGCCCCCGCCCCTTGGTGGGTGGGGACTCACAGATAAAAGGCGTGGCAAAGGACAGAGGTGGAGCTTTTTGATGGGAGGGTTTTTGATGTTGGAATTTTATGCTGAACTGTTAAGCTGGAGCCCCAGGAAGAGAGGGACCCTGAGCCCAGGAAGAAGCAAGCCCTGGGAAGGAAGGGACCTTGAACCCAAAGAGAAGCAAGACCCTGGAAGGGAGGAACCCAGGAAGCCTGAACCCTGGCAGCCGTCAGCAGCCATCTTACCCCAGCAGGTGAAAATAGACTTTGGTGAGGGAAATAACTCATGCTTTAGGGCCCAGTAACTGTAAACTCCTACCCCAAATAAATACCTTTTATAAAAAACAACCAATTTCTGGTATTTTGCATCAGCACCCCTTTGGCTGACTAATGCAAAATTTGGTACCGAGAGTGGGGAAGTGCTGTTGCAATTACCAAAACACTATAATGGTTTTATAAATGGGTAAGGGGTATTTTTTGGAGTAATTATGAAATGCTTGGAAGAAAAGACCTACAGTGCTTTGAAGAAATTGTTGATAGTAATATGGATGCTAAAGTGACTTATTATGATGCCTTAGGAGTAAATAATGAAACTATTATTGGAAACTGGAGGAAAGGTGATCCATGTTTTAAAGTTGCAGAGAATCTAGCAAGATTAACTTCAGGTGTTTTATGGAAGACAGAGTTTGAAAATGGCGAGCCTGGGCATTTAGCTGAAGAAATTTCCAAAGTAAACCCAGAGAATGCAGCTTAGCTTCTGCTTGCAGCTTAGAGCAAAATGCTAGATGAAAGAGATATGCTGGGGACGGAACTTCTGGGTACAAGGAAAACAGAAACTGCATCTAGAAATTCCAAGCCTCTGGAAATCAAGATCCCAGATGAAAATGCCCCATTGGAGGACTTAACTAAACTTGGAACTTGTAAATCAGGATTGAAGAAGCAGTTATCTAGGAAAGACTTGTGGAAAATCTTGCTGTCTGATGGCTTGGACTCTGGCTTCTTGCATGCTAAACCAACAAGGTTTTTGAGAGAGCCGTATGAACAAAACCACTGTCAGCCTGGAATAAAAAGGACATGGAAAGGAGAGATTGAAGATGAAAGAGCTTTAGGAAGAAAATCATGGAAGCTGAGATCTGGAATTCAGACATCACCTTGGGCCAAGAGAGGGGGCCCACCCATGGGTACAGAGAGGCTGAGTTTGCCCCAGCAGTTGAAGAGGGTGGATGTTCTTACCTAATGTTCTGGGACAGTTTTGCTGCCCCAGGGTACAGAGAGGGTGGAGCTCATTCCCCAGGATTAGGGCAGTTAAGGTCAGCACCCCACATATCTGAGAGGGGTGGACTTGTCCCCCAAAGGTTAGAGAAGGCCAGGTGGTCAATGCATTGCCCTGAGAGGGTTGAGCCTGTATGCCAAAGGTTACGGGGAATGTTGTCTTCACACCACTGTACTAGGGGGTTAAGACTCTAGCCCAAAGATTGGGTGAGGTGTGGCAATCACCCAACACTCTCGGAGAGAGTGGTCTGGAGCTTGGTCGACACCCAGATGCTGGATGAGGGTGGAACCAAGAAAATGGCCTTTGGACAAGCATGTGGAAACTGGGTTCCCATAAGACCCCAAGGAGAAGAAACCATCATCTTAAGAATGACTCTCCGACTGAAATTGAATGGAGGATGCCCTGCAGGTTTACCGAACTGTAGAGGACCCGTGACTCATGTTTCCCTCCCAATTTCTCCTTATTGTAATGAAAATGTTTATCCTATGTCTGTCCACTTGTGTACTGGAAACAGAGAAATTGTTTTGTAAGTTTCAGAGGTCTAGAGCAGGCAGGACTTTGCCTCAAGACAAATTGTGTTTCTTTAAATTGATTGTGATACAATTTAGTACTTGCATTGTTACTGATTTGAGTTTATTTGAATATTGGAATGTCTTTTTGGAATTCAGAGGGTGGAGGGTAGCACTCCACCATTGGCCGCTGGCCCAGTTGTGGTTGATGGAACTGGTGTCTTTCCGAAAGGAACAAGAGCACAAGGTGACCCCGTGAAGCCCGCTGTGGGGACCGCCTCCCCTCAGTCAGCTTGGGGGGTACTGTCTAAGCAGGATGCATGTGGTCCCAGCCGCCTTCGAGGGGAGGCTCCCCAAAAGACCCCAGCAGACTGCTCGCCAGCGGAGAGGAGGACGCTGGGACTGGGCTAGATGGAGCCGCCGCCAACCCAACGTGAGCCCTGCCCGGGGAGCGGAGAGCTGAAAGTCTCTGCTTTTTGGGTCACCGCTGAGGGTGCTGGGGCCTGGGGCATCCCCACTGTATCGACCCCTTGCCCACGGCTGCCCCAGTTTAGGCTGGAAGTTGTGGGAGTGTTAGGGGCAGTCGGGAGGGTAACGGAGGGGGGGGGATCGAGGGGCCCTCGGCGACCACGTGACACCAAGGGTCCTTGAGCAGGGGCCTGAGTCTCCTTTCCCGGCAGAGAGCAAACCGACCCAGCGCTTCGGAGGAAGGGCTTGGCCGAGGTCGGGGAGACGTGGGGCCCTGGCGCCTGGCCTCGCACCCAGTTCTTTCCTTGGCAAGAGGAAAAGACACTGCTCACGTCTGCACAAGCCTGGACAAAGCTGACCAGAACCCCCACGGGGTTTCCTCTTTGAACCGTCCTCGGTTACTTAGAAGTGTGTTATTTGACTTCCAGTCTCCTGACTCTGGAATTTCTAATCTTCCAAGTGGCCACCCGCTGTGCCCCAGCTCCGATTCTGCTTTCTAGTCCTAGGGATTTGTGGTCTGCACAATCCCACGGCACCCCTCCCTCACCACGTGCCTCCACCCCCCAGCACAGGCCCCTCCGTGTTCCCTCCCTTTTTGGAGCTTCAGAGACCCTCCCCGGATGCATCCCCCCTTACCACACCCCATCACTCCCTTGGAGCTGTGTGCATTGCCCTCTTCAAGATGAGCTTTACCCTTCTCCGCCCCTTCCCTTCCTCGCCTCCGCCAGGTGGCTTTAGTGTAGGGCGCCCTCGCCTCGTCTGCAGAAGCTCCAGGCTGGCCTTGGCACCTCTGCCTTTCACCTCTCGCTGCTGGGTGGCCCTCTAGAGCCATGGCCACGGGGACCCTCCCTGCCAACACTGCTCAGTGGCTTCCCATATTTTTTTTTTAAGATTAATTTTTATTTTTTCTCCCCACCCCCTCATTGTTTGCACTTGCTGTGTCTGTTCATTGTGTGCTTGTCTTCCTTTTTTAGGAGGCACTGGGAACCAAATCCACAGAAACTTCCATGTGGGAGGGAGGCACCTAATCACTTGAGCCACCTCCGCTCCCTGCTTTATTGTGTCTCTCATTATGTTTTCCTCCTTGTGTCTCTTGTTGTGCTAGCTTGCTGAACCAGCCTGTCACATCAGCTCACTGTCTTGCTTGTCTTCTTTAGGAGGCACTGGGAACCGAACCAGGGACCTCCCATGTGATAGGTGGGACCTCAGTCGCTTGAGCCACATCTGCTTCTCTTCCCATGCCCTTAAAGAGAAGCTCAAACTTGTCAGCAAACAGGCCCTGTAAACTGACTTCTGCCGATTCAGCTTTTGCTACTGGCGCTTCTCGCTTTGTTCTAGCTTCACTGCATATATTCCTTCAAGGCACGGGGGACCTGCAATCCTCGGCATCTCTCACCGTCACCTGGACCATGCTGACTTGAGCTTACCCAGCCTGTTCTCACGAAGCTCTCGCTCGGCCAGGCTGCGCCCCTAGGGTGGGCACTGCTGCTGGTGGCCCCGTGCTCACGACCCACACACCTGATTCCTTGGCTTGTACAACTTCTTCCTTAGGCAGCCTCTTGAGCCAGCAGCTCTGATTTTCCTTAGCCATGTCCCGGTTGCCTACCATAGTCCCGGCAAACATAACGAGTAAGTGAGAGATGGAGTAGAGAACCAGAACTTCCCTGTGGTTTCCTCCTCCACAAGGACTTCCCCACCCGCATTTTCTGCCTCACTCTGCTCCGTTTAGATTCCAGCAGCAGGTTGTGCGGGTCTTTGCTGCTGGATGCCTCTCAGCCTGGCAAGCCGTCTTCTCCTCTCCCTCTATTTTTTAATTTTTAGGCGGCCCTGGGGATTGAACCCAGGACCTCTTACATGGGAGGCAGGCACTCAGCCACTGAGCTACATCTGCTCCCTTCTCCCTCTATTTAATTCCTATTTTCTTCCTACACCCAATACAAATTCCTCCAACAAGATGCTCTCAGATTTCCCCAGCTGGAATCATAGTTTATTAGTTGAATTGGATCCCATAGTGAGAGGGAGGGAGGGGTCCGGGCCCCGTTTCCTGGGTTGTGAAGCATGGAGCCTGGGAAAATGCTCCCCCAGCCCTTCTGGTCTCCTGGTGGGTCCTGCTGCCCCCACAGAAGCCTCGTGGGTCCCCAGGAGCTGTGGGCAGAAGCACCTTATGCCAAATCAAGGCAATGGGCGGGCTGGCACACCACACCCTCCACCGTGCCCAAATCGCCCCTACCCTGCTCTCTGTGTCTCCTGCAAACACTGCCCTGGGCGTTTAAGGCTTCACAGGTTCCACCAGGACTTTCTCCTGTGCATCTCTCTGCTCCTAACCTCAGGTTAAAAACTGTTGCCCCAGGCTCAGTCATACCCCACTCTCCGAAGCACTATTCTGGACTGGGAGTGACAGTGACGCTTCAAAATCCAGAATCAGTCTGGTAAGCAGACGTTGTTTGGGATGGCCGGACGTGCGTGAGCCGAGCTGAGGGAGAGCCAACCAGTGCACATGTGCAGAGGTGTAAAATAGAGCAACAAAGTGAAGAGTGCCTACACCAGCGACGGCAAGACAGCCGGGTTGATTAAAATTATCCTGATTTTAACCAAATGGTGCTAGCTAAGCATGTTTCAGAAAAGGCTAATTGAATTCACATGAAGAAAAAAGACTATTTGGTCAATTGACTTTCAAACCTGATTTTAATGACTATTTACAATATTTGTGTTTCTACAGGTAGGTGCATTTTCTTCTCAGAATAAGAAAACAAGAGAAATGACAATTTTCTAGGAAACCTATGTGAAGCAAAATAATTATTCACTGTCTCCATTTTTGCCATCAAGATCATTTCCCTTGGTGCATTTGGAAGGTAAAATATTTGGATCTCAATTAGAAGAGAATTATGTGGAGATGAAGTATGTTTCTGGAGCTTTGATATTAGACAAGCTCATCGTTAGAGATATTTTGGATGATGTCTGCTTGTTTTGTACGTGCATATCCATGTGAAGAGGACTGGCTTGGAAGGCTCCCCTGTAGCCCTGGGAAGGGCTTACAGGTGCAGCCTGTGGGTGGGGCAGCAACAGCACGAGATCTGTTTTGGTAAAGCGAAGGGGCTCAGGGACTTGCACGGCTTCTCCTAGCAGCGGGGCTTGAGTGCTTCGCGTGGGCTTGCGCTGACAAAGCGGGAAGCGCTCAGCCAACATTTGCCCGCTTTTCAGCCTCATCTGGATTGTTCCGTAGCCTCAGCCTTGTTTCCAGCTTCTGCTTCCATTCTTCTCTGAGTCTGAAAATAGAAACAAAATATTCACAGAGGGAACATCCGTCTCCACAGCTGTTGGTCCAGGGAAACTTCTCAAAGTTCTGGGGGAAAAAACCTCTAGAATTCCTTACTTAGCAAAACTCTTTTTCAAAAACAGAGGTGAAATAAAGAAAATTTTAAAGACAAACAAAAACTGAAAGAATTCATCACCAGCAAACTGCCACTCTAGGACATGTTAAAGGAAGTCCTTCAAGAAGAAGGAAAATGACACCAGATGGACATCTGGAGCATCACCATGGAATGAAGAGACCTGAAAAGGCAACGGTGTGAGTACAAATTAATATTTTTTCTTACCATTTAAATCTCTTCTTGGCTGGATTATATGCTTTATGAGTATGTATCAATAAAATTGACTTTAAAAGATAATCAATTGCTGAAAGCAAAAGTGTTGATGATGTACTGTAGGGTTTAAAATACACTAAGCACAAAAATTATCCTTTGCGCAAAGGACAGGAGTGGAGAAATAGTAGGATACTATGGTAAGGTTCTTACACTATATGGGAAATGATATGTCACTTGAAAATAGACTGTGATAAGTTACAGATGTAGATTATAAATCCTAAAGCTAGCACTAAAATAACCCAAGTAGCTATAGCTAAGAGCCAGTAGGGGAGATAAAAAGGAATCATTAAAAAAATCAAAACAAACAAACCTCAAACCAAAAGAAGGCAGAAAGAGAGGGACAAGGGAACAAAGAAAAAACAAATAGCAAGATCGCAGAGTTAAACCCAGTCATACCAATTAATGTTAATGGTCTAAACATCCCAGCTGAAACAAAAAGATTGTCAAATTAGATTTTAAAAAATAATACTCAAATGTATGCTGCCGAAAAAAGAAACCCACTTTAAATATGAAGACACAAATAGATTACGATATTAAAAAGATATTGTATGGGGAGCAGATGTAGCTCGACTGGTTGAGCACCTGCTTCCCATGTACAAGGTCCTGGGTTCGATCTCTGGTACCTTCTAAAAAGGAAAAAAAAAAAAGGTACTCCAGGTTAATCCTAATCAAAGACAGTTGGAGTAGTTATATTAGTAGTGGACAAAGTGGATTTCCTGGGAAAGAATATTACCAGAGAGAAAGTCATTGCGAAATAAAGGGGTTAGGTCATCAAGAGGATATGATAATCACAAACAATTGTGCATCTAATAATAGAGCTTCAAAATACATGAAGCAAAAGGCGAAAGAACTGCACGGAGAAACAGAAAAATCCACAATTATTGTCAGAGATTTCAATTCTCATCTTCCAATAATCGATAAAACAAGGAGACAGGACATCAATAAGGATATAAAAGACCTGAGCAACACTGTCACCCAACGACACAAACGACATGTACAAAACGCTCCACCCAGCACCAGCATAATACGTCGCCTTTTCAAGCACACATGGGGCAGTTACCAAGGTAGACAACGAAGTTAAAAATCCTCAACAAATTTAAAATGATCCAAGTCATAGGAAGTATGTTCCCCGACCATAAGGGGATTAAGTTAGAATCAATAGCAGAAAGATATCTGGAAACTGTCCCCAACTTCGGAAATAAATAACACAATTCTAAATAATCTAGAGCTCAAAGAACTGGATTTCAATATACCAGCAACTATCAGAAATTAAAATAAAAATACTGTTTATAATATCATAACAATATGGAATGGGGATAAATCTGACAGAAGATGTACAAGACCTGTATGCTAAAAACTACAAACCATTGTTGGGAGAAATTAAATTCGACCTAAATAAAAAGAGATATAGGTGCGCTCATGTATCAGAGATGCTGAATATTATTAGAATGTCACTTCTCTCCAAATTGATCTATATATTCAACTCCATCCTAGTCAAATCTAGCAGGCTAATTTTTTTTAAAAAGTCGAAATTGATAAGCTGATTCTAAAATTCATAAGTGAAAAGGACTTAGCCAAAAACAAATTAGAAAAAGAAGAAAAAATTGGAAGACTTAGACTACCTGCTCAAGAATTATGATAAAGCTAAGTAACCAAGACAGGGTAATATTGGCACCAACATAGACAAAGAGATCAATGGAACAGAAGAATCCAAAAACAGATACACATAATTGATTTTCAGCAAAGGTTCAAAGACAATGCAGTAGAGAAAGTTTAGTCTTTTCAGCAAATGGTGCTATGAACATTGGTGTTCAAATATCTAAGTCCTTGTTTTCATTCCTTTTGGGTATATACCTAGAAGTGGGAGTGCCAGATCTTATGGTAGTTTTCGGTTTAACTTTTTTAGGAACTGCTTTGGTTTTCCCCACAACAGGTGCACCATTTTACATTCCCAGCAACGGTGTGTTAGGTCTCTCTTTCTCTGCATCCTCACCAGCACTTGCTTTTTTTCCTTTTTTTTTTAAGCATTAGCCGTACTAGTGGGTGTGAGGTGGTTTTGATTTGCATTTCCTAATGGCTAATGATGTTGAGCATCTTTTCACAGCTTTCAGCCATTGGTATCTCTTCTTTGGAGAAATGTCTATTGAAGTCCTTTGCCATTTTTAAATTGGGTTGTCTTTTTATTTTTGAGTTGAAGGAGTATTCTGGATATTATACCCTTATCAGATTATGGTTTCCAAATATTTTCTCCCATTCTGTTGGTGGTCTTCTCACTCTCTTGGTACTGTCCTTTGAAGCTGTCTCTCTTTTGGATGTTAGCCGATGTTGAGGATCATTTCTTAGATCTAATATATTTACTTTAGGTGTCAACCCTGGGCAGGGAGGGTGCAGGGAAGAGTCTGACATCCTCTCATCCCCAGCACCTGTTTCTGAACCCCGCGAGAAGCCAGAGGACACAGTGGTCCAGGGGTCGGCGAGGGAGGACGGGCCAGTGGAGGGAGGAGAACTTAGGGATGAGAGGGTTAAAAGAGCTGGTCCAGCCCAGCACGGGAAAGGGTCCTGGCTCAGAATAAGGACATGGCCGTGGCCCGTCCAAGACACTTCCTTCGTTCTCTTGAATACAGGAATCTCAAATCATGTATTTCTTGAGCATCTATTATATGTTCAGGGCTGTGGTAGAGACTTAGGAAATTACAGAAGAAATAGATAAAAATGCCTGTGTCTCTGTCCTACCATGTGGCAAGCTCTTCCCTGCCTTAGGTCATTTGCACATGCCATTTTGTCCCACCCTCTGTCTTGCCCAGCTCTCCCTGTCCTACAGATGTCAAGGTGGAGGTTGGATGCTAGAAAACTGGGGAGCCAAACCTCAGAGCGTGGGTATCAGCTTGGGCTGGTGACCCCAACATGCCAGCACATCCACGTGCCAGCTCTACAAGCAGCTGCACACCGAGCGCCAGGTGAGCCAGCCCCAGGGCCCGGGCTCCTGCGAGACCACAGAAACCAATTCCTGGATGCTGGAGCGAGTAGATGGACGTCGGCTGCATCCGGGCCGGATCTCAGGCCCAAACGGGCTGCTCATGGCACACACCTGGCTCGCCAGGAGCCGCTGCTTCATCCACTAAGGAAAGGAAGAGCCCAAGGGCACACTCGCTGTTTCCTCAACGTGCCTGCCTTCTCTTAGTGTCTGCTTCTCTATGGTAAAAGGAACGACGAGGAAACTGAGGCACAGAGACCCTTGGCAACTCACCCATAGGCTGAGGGGCCAGCTGAGGTTGGCACCCTGGTAGCCCGCCCTGCGCTGGCACTCACTGCCCCCCACGCCTGCCGCTGTCTTGCCCCCTAGTTTTCTCTCCTCCGGGCAATGTATCCCTCTGGCCTCTTGCTGCCCCGCTCTTCGATCCCGCACGAAACAGGAGCTGGGGCGGGAGGGGCCAGCGTCCCTGCACCTCGGGCCAGCGCTGTGCCCGTGCTTTTGGGGCATTTTCTTGGTTACACCTCGTGGCCACCTAACGAGTTGGGAAGTGTCTCCGCCACTTTGTGAAGGGCCAATGTAGAGCGGGGATGCAGAGCAGACCCCCTTGCTCAGGCCACCTGGGTTCAAACTGGAAAGCGGGGAGAAGGATGGATGACGCGTTCCAGGTCTCCTGCCAACTCGCCAACCACAAAGTGTGTTTTTTGGTTGTGGGGCCTTCTCCAGGACCCTGTATGTGGGAAGCTGGCGCTCACCCAGTGAGCCACATCAGCTCCCCTGGGTTGATTTTTCTGCTTGTTTGTCTGCTCTCTGTGTCCATTCGCTGTGTGTTCTGCGTCTGCTTGCATTATCCGGCAGCACTGAGACTCTGTGTTTCTTTTTGTTGCGTCATCTTGCTGCATCAGCTCTCCGTGTGTGTGGCACCATTCCTGAGCAGGCTGCACTTTTTCCACACAGGCGGCTCTCCTTAGGGGGTGCACTCCTTGCGCATGGGGCTCCCCTACGCAGGAGCGCCCCTGCATGGCACGGCACTCCTTGTGCGCATCAGCACTGCGTGTGGGCCAGCTGCACACAGCCCTGGGGCTCAAACCCTGGACCCTCCATATGGTAGATGGACGCCCTATCAATTGAGTCACGTCCTCTTCCCTTGTTTGTTTGGTTTTTTGTTTTGTTTTATGGAGGCATCTGGGACCGAACCCGGAACCTCCCATGTGGGAAGCAGGTGCTCAACCACTTGAGCCACATCCGCTCCCCATTGGAAAGTGTATTTTCTTGCAGTCTTTTGTTCTGTGCCCATCTACATCTTAATGCTTTAACAGATGGTGCAGTTTGTTCCAGAGCCTGCTCTGCTCGCCCCCTGGCTTGCATGCTGGTGAGAGAATGTACGTTAGCCGCCGTCTGGCCCCTCACATGCCACCCCCTCGCCGCACACCAGCAGGGCCTTAGCCAACAGGGGGCTGGCTGAGCTGCTCCCGTGGAGGGGACGGAGAGCCCAGACACGCCGGCCTCACCTGGCCTGCAGCGGGCTCCTGCAGCGGTGGGGAGGTGGCGTGGGGGGCAGGCTGGAAGCTGGCCCTGTCCAGCAGTGGCATTGGCTCTCACCTGCCCGTGAGAGCCACTGCTCTCCTCTCTGCAGACTCAGTCGGCCATTGCAACAGGGGTCCTGACCGGAGCGGGGGAGACCCCCACGGCCCCCCACCTGTGTGAACCCCCGCGCTCACCCAGCGAGCACCGACACCCTGTCTCCTGCGCTCCGCTGCCTTTCACAGACACATCTGGTGACCTACGCCTGAATCCAGGGTGACGCTCGGGTGCTAGCAGCGGGGACGGAGAGGCGGGAGGGAGAGGTTTTTCAGTTTGTGACGACAGGCCTTAGCGTGCCCACCTGTTAAATGAAAAGGATTTTAAAACTTATCGCCCACAGCTGTATTTGGACTGTGTCCGTGGACTAGCAAAGGAGTTAGTGACCTCGAAGGCGCCCCCGGGCATTTTTCTGGGGACGTGAGTTTCGCTCCTGCGGCGCGCAGAGGCGGGCCACCTACTTCCTCAGGGCGCTCCTGCCCAGGCGGCGCTCCTCCCATTCCCGGTAGCAAGTCTGTTTGCCGATTTCCTGTTCCCAGAAGCGCCGGAGCTCCAGACACGTGTCCCGGCAGAGCACCTCGCGGCGGTCGTACTGCTTGTTCATGCCCTGGAAGAGGAAAGGACAGCGCCGTGGACTCGGCCCCCGCCCGAGGTCCAGGCCCCCCGCCCACCCGCCTGTGTCCTCGTCGGCCCCCGGGGGTGACGCGGCCCCTCCCCGCCTGCCCGGGCCCGTGACACGTGGACGCGGTCGCGCCCCTCGCGGAGCGTGTTCTCCAGACCCGCTCCCGCTGACTCGGCGGCCGCCCGGCTCCGCACGCAGCTCCTCCGGCCTTCAGTTTCCTTGTCTTTAGAATTTCTCTGAAGATCAGATTGGGCATGCGTGAATGGGGACATTTTCGGGACTTGGAGTTGTCCTAATGATATTGTGGGGACAGATGCAGGACATTGTATATCCTGCCATAACCCCCTGCATGGACTGGGGGAGAGTGTGAACTACAGGGTAAACTGTTATCCATGTGGTGCAGCAGGGCTCCAAGACATAGTCACCAAATGCAGTGAATGTGCCACGATGATGAAAGAGGGTGTGGATGTGGGAGGGGTGGGGAGGTGGGGGTATATGGGGACCTTTTATATTTTTTGAATGTAGCATTTAAAAAAATAAAGGAAGAAAAAATAAAAATAAAAATAAATCACATTAAAAAAAAGTCCTGGCAATTTACCAAGTTCTGCATACATGTAACTTTCGTGGTCCCTGACCCTAAATCGCACAGAGCGCAGGACTGTCGCCCACAGCGTCCGCGGTAACCTGCCCCAGCGCTCTCTCCTGTAGACATGGAAACACAGACCCCGCGTCCCTTCTCCTTCCGCCTGGACGGGAGGTGCTGACTGTGGCCGCCCCTGGGTCTCTTGGGCACGTTACACGGAACCGGTGCAGGGCCCGGCGCCAGGGATTCCAAGTCGGTGGCCTGGGCCGTGGCACCAGGGGGTCTTGACGCCCCCCCCCCCCCCCCCCGCCTCTCGCGGGCAGCCAAGGCTGGGGGCTGTAGTCCTGGGTCACATCCCTGGAGGCGCACCAGCTGCAGGGGGGCCGAGGGGACGAGGCCGCTCAGTGAATATTTGTTGAATTGAATTCAATGACTCTCCTCTCCCCAGGTCACCTTGATCCTTCCAGGCTGCCCAGAAGCCGCGAAGGCCCCTCTGGCAGTGCTCGGCGCACAGTGGGTGCGGTGCCCTCGAGTGACCCTCCTGCCTGGTGCCCAGGCTGGAGCTCCCCAGGGCCTCTCGGGGCTCTAGATCAGAGCACGAGGACCCCCTGGGCCCAGGGGCTCCCTGGGCTCTCCTTAAGAAGCCACTGCTCAGGCAGAAGGCTGGGGAGGCATGACGCTGCATTTCTAACCGGAGCGTGGGGATGCCCGGGACACTGAGCAGCGAGGACCCCCGACCCGGGCACCGGGCTGCGGCTCCTTCTCTTTCCAGCCGTGACGCGGGTCCCATGGGAAATGTCCTCAGCACCGTGCCGGAGGTAAGTTTTCCTTTGACCTTTCTGGGGGCATGTTCAGACCATTCCAACTTCATGGGAAGTTTCTGGTATTTAGCGAAGAGACATTTTAAGGAAGCGTGTGCTTATTAGAATTCTTGTTTGCACAAAATTTAGAGTTTGTTTTACTCTTGAAGTGCCTCTTTAAGAAGAATCTAGAAGCCTGAGTCTGAATGGAGACTCATTGTGTTTGGCTCTTGAGAACTGCTCCTCGGGATAGACCCCAGAGCTCCAGGCTTAAAGCAGAGGACAGCTGGAAACAAGGGAGGCCTCCACAGCGGAGGAGACCCCACAGGGCGCGCCCAGGAGATGGCAGGTGGGACGCCCTGGAAACCTCCCGTTCTGTGCCGGCATCAATCCCCTTTTCTGCTGAGCTTCTGGGGTTCCAGGCCAGGGGAGTCACCAAGCACAGGGGATGTCGAGACAGACGCACAGGCTAAACACTCTTTTTTTTTTTAAGATTTATTTTATTTATGTATGCACTCCCTTGTTGTTTGGCATTGCTGTCTGCTCTCTGTGTCCATTCGCTGTCTGCTCTCTGTGTCTGCTCGTCTTCTCTTCAGGAGGCACCGGGAACCGAATGTGGAACATACCATGTGGGAGAGAGGTACTCAATCGCTTGAGCCACCTCAGCTCCCTGCTTTGTTGTGTCTCTTATTGTTTTCCTCTTTGCATCTCCTTGTTGCGTCAGCCTGCCTCACCAGCCGTCACATCAGCTTGCCTTCTTGTTCATCTTCTCCAGGAGGCACCGGGAACCAAACCTGGGACCTCCCATGTGTAGGCGGGAGCTCAATTGCTTGAGCCACATCCGCTTCCCCAGACTGAACACTCTTGGGACCAGGTGAGCTTCAGATGGGAGTGAAGCAGCTGTGTCCAGCAGCAGGCAGTCGAGGGGCGTCAGCGCCCAGAGAGCCCATCATGTGTCTTCTGAGGGCTCCAGAAACTGTTCCTGAGACTCTGCTGGCAGAAGGAAAGACGGGTCGGGGCCAGACTCAGCCATCCATTTGCAGCTCCAAATTTAATAGTGTCACGTGCCCCCGTGGAGGAAGTGTCCCCAGGCCTGTCCCCAGCTTTGGAGATGCCAACCCCTGCCTCGGAGCCCCCCCGCGGTGCCTCTGCGCTCCCTGGCTCTCTGGTTACCGGAGAGACTCAGGGTCGCTTTTGTCTCCACCCTCCCCAAGCCACAGGCCCCGCCTGGACTGCAGAGGGTCACGCTGGTTTGCTGACCTTCCTGGCACCCAGCAGCACCTGGAATTGAACGTTCTTCAAGAACTCTCACCTTGCCTCTCACCTGTGCAGACGCATCTGCCCTGTCTGCCTATTGCCATCTGCTCCCTCCCTCCCTCCGGGGCCCAGAGTCGCGGTGTGACAGGCCAGGAGGCGAGCATCGCAGGGGAAGCATGCCCCGCGTTGTCACCTTAGAGCTTTGGGACTCTGGGCAAGTACATGTTTTATGTGTCCTGCACCTCAGTTTTGTCATCCATGAAATGGGGCTGCGAGGAAGATGCAATCAGGCCGCATTCACGAAAATGCTGAACGCACAATCTGTGAAGCATCGTCCTGCCTGCCTGGCCCCAGGGAGCTTGGCCCTGGCCTTCTGGGTTTTTCCTGGCACGAGTGAGGCTGTGAGCCAACGCTGGCGGAACGTCATCGACAACTCCAAAGTGCCAGTTTTCCTTATTTATACGTAACGTAAGTGTCTGGCTCTTTGGGTATCTTTATCTCCGTTGTTGGCCCGTGGGCCACCGTTCAGAGTGCTCGGATGACAGGAGAGAAGTCTGTTCTCAGGTGGCACAATGTCCCACGTGGGACTGTGCCCAGAGCATTTGGTGGCAGCTTCTGGTTGATTTTGTCCCTATGTCCTGTCGCCTCTGGTGGTAGCTCAGAGTCCAGCCTCGGCACGGCCGTTCACGGGAGGCGTCTGGCACGGGTGAGAAGGAAGGTCCCTGCTTTTCCAAGGGATGCCGGAGCACCCACTGGGTTATTCATGATATTAAACACAAGCTGAGCAATGTGAGAGTTATTCAGTGTTAATTTTTTTCTTTTTTTACAGTTTGGGCTCACACTGGCCGTTCTTCTGACTCTTGGCCAGAGCGGCTCATCACACACCAGCTGACCTGGCATAATGGCCAGCGTACTTCACACATGTCCAACCCTTCGAAGGCAGCTGTTTGGGGCAATTTTCGCCATATTTCAAAAAGTACTTTTTAATCGTTATCAACATGTTTTCTTTATAATCGTAGCTTGAGACAGAACAGACGGTTCCATTTCCAGACAAGATGAAGCAAGCACATGCCATTCTCCCAAAGAATGCTGCTCTCAGGCCTGCACGGCAGGCACGGCCCCCTGCGGGCTCAGGGGCACACAGCAGCCGGCGGGCGAGGGAGGCCGGAAGCCCAATTCCGGTGTGTGGCGGCAGGTTCTCCCTTTCACTCTGGCACCCTGAGACCCAGACGGGGGCAGAGAGCACTCCGGGGGCCTCACGTCTAACTGGGGAGTGGGAAAGGGGAGGCGGGGAATGGCTGGACTTTCCTTTCTCCTCTCCTGCCTCTGAGGTGACAGTTCCAGGACTGGCAGCAGGGCCTGCGGAGACAACACGCGGAGGGCAGGGGCATGGACTCGCTCTCTCCCCGGAGCTGCCGTGGCCCTGCCAGGGCACAGGACCTTGCTGCCGTCTTCCTCTCTCGAGCCCCCTGACGCTTGACTCCAGATGTGGGTGCAGCCGTGGCCGGGGCTCGGCAGAGCGGGACCGTCGTTACCCATTTCGGAAACGCAGCTAAACCTTGGTGAGACACCACCGTGCCCCTGTAACAGTGGCAAATAAAAACATCGACGATACCAGGTGCCAGAGATGACGGGAGTGGAGCACCTGGGGCTGCCACGCGTGGCTGGTGGCACGTAGACGTGGCCCAGCTGCTCTGGACGACAGCCTGCAGCTCCTCGTAAAAGTGAACAGGCACCTACCGTATGGCCCAGCAACTCGCTCCTAGGGGGAGGTAGCCTAGAGAAATGCAAACTCGTGCTACGCACACTCCTGCGCGCCTATCTATGGCTCTATGCATAGCTGCCCAAAACTGGAAACCATCTAGTGATCCTTCGATGGATGAATTCATAAACAAACTAAACATCCACCCAGTGGAATACTATCCAGCAATAAAAAGAAACAAACTGTTGAAACATGCAGCAACTCGGATGACTCTCAGTCTTCATGCTGAGTAGAAGCCAGTCTCTACAGGCTTGTTTCTGTGCGGCGTTCTTGAAGGACGAAACGACAGCGAACGCCCGGGGCTGGGAGCCGGGGAGGGTACGACCACCCGGCACAGCGTGAGGGGGTTTTGGGGGTGATGGAAAAAGTTCTGGGGTGCTGACCGTGGTGGTCACCGCACGAGGCCATGTGTGTGTGAAAATTCTACAGCCGAATATACACAGAAGGACCTTTTTTCCCTGCGTGTCGATTTTAAAGGGAAATTTAAAATAAGAGCAGAAAACGTTTTTAGCAAAATGTGACTTTTTTGCCACGCTTGTAAGATTCAAGTGACTGCAGCCCCAAAGATGATTTTCCATCCCTTAAAGACCTCTGCACCTGCTCCTCAATTGGTGCATGCGCCAGTGGCCCGGGACCCCCTGGGGGCTTGCTCCAGATGCAGAATTGAGCCAAGATCAAAATCGGAATCGAAATCTGCCTTTCAGTCAGACCCCAGGGCGGTTCACGGGCACATTAGCTTTTAAGACGCTCTGCTTCGGCGTGACAAAGCCCAGAGCTCAGGTTCTGCAGGGTCGTCTAGAGGGAGCCTCTCCGTGTGCGTGTTCCCAGGGGGCGCGCGTCCCCCGGGCTGTGGCGTCCCCGGGGCAGGGGGTCATGGTTTCCTTGACTACGTTTGGGGTTTCTAAGTCCTTACCGAGCAGACGCAAGGAGCGGGTTTGGAGCAGCAGGGAAGCCCGCGGCTGAAGAGAGGGGCTTACCAGGGGTACAGCACTCATCCCCAGAAGCCAGCAGGGACGCCCCGCGCGCGCTTTACCTTGGCGCAGAGTCTGCTGCCGTGGAGGGGGGCACCCCCGCCAGCGCCCGTGCCCTCAGCCGCGCCCGCCGCCTGGCCCCGGAGCCTCAGCACCTCGGCTTTTTATCCGCGGGGGCAGGTGTCACCGGAGGCCTCCGGCTTTCGGGGCGCAGCCTCGCGGCCGAGTCCGGGGCCTCAGCGGCCCCCTGCCCGGGGAGGGCGCGCTCCCTCCCCGCGCCCGGCGCCCTGGCAGCCCCGCGGGGCCGTGACTTGGCCGGAGCCGGGGGCCGGAGCTGGGCGCAGGCTGCGATTATCTGCGCAAAGCCGCCCTCCAGCCCCTGGAGGGCCAGGGGAGCCCGGCGAGGCGTGACAAGTCACACTCGGGGTCGCCTTACAGGATGACTTAGAGGCGCTGAGCCCCGGGGGGGCTGGGCAGTGGCCTTTCGCCGGCACCGAGCCCTCCCCGTGGGGCAGGAGCTGCCACCCAGACTTTTCCGGTGAGAGGCCTCAGGTGGAGAAGGGCCTCGGGGTTGGAAGGGCCCGTGGGCCACCCTGAGGGGCACGTCCGGCTCCTGGTTCCACCTGGGGACGGGCTCTTGTCTGTGACCAGGGGGTCTGTCGCCGACCCCCGCTGGGCCACCTGTGAGCAAACGTAACTCAGACCCCAAGGGGCAGAGGCCTCTGCGGGGAGCGCTGAGGCGGGGCGCAGCGGAGCGCGGGAGGGGGTCTTTGGTGCCAATCTGTGGGGGGACTTCGATAAGCCACGTGAGGAGAATTCCAGAAATCCCATTCTAGGACCCGGTGGTCTCCTTCTCGGAAGCGGGGTGCCCAGTGGAACCCCGGAAACCAGACCACACGGGAGAGAGGGAGCTGGTTCTGAAGCCTCTTCTCCAAGCACCCCCTGGTCAAAAGCTGCATGTTAAAGAGAAGACACGCCGTTAACCAATCCCAAGGCTGGAGCGGAGGTGGCTCGGCGGTTGAGCGCCTGCTGCCCACACGGGAGGTCCCTGGTTCAATCCCCCGTGCCTCCAAAAAAAAAAAAAAAACCCCAAAAACCAAACAAACACAAAAAAGCAAATCAGGGAGCAGATGTGGCTCGGTTGTTGAGCGCTGGCTTCCCGTGTATCCCCGGCCCCAGTAACTAAAAAAAAAAAGATACCAAGGGGAATGCTGATATCACTGACATACATTTACAGGTTGAAATGCCCAGGAAGGGACGTGGACGTGACTCGACTGATAGAGCTTCTGTCTGCCATATGGAGGGTCCAGGGTTCGATCCCCAGGGCCTCCTGACCTGTGTGGAGCTAGCCCAGGCGCAGTGCTGATGCGCGCAAGGAGTGCCATGCCACACAGGGGTGTCCCCTGCGTAGGGGAGCCCCATGCACAAGGAGTGTGCCCCGCAAGGAGAGCTGCACCGCAAAAAAAGCACAGCCTGCCTAGGAGTGGGGCCGCACACATGGAAAGCCGATGCAAGAAGATAACGCGACAAAAAAAAAAGGGGGTGCATTTTCCCAGTGCCACCGCATAATGTAAGCGGACGCAGGAGGACACACAGTGAATGGACACAGAGAGCAGAAAACGGAGGGGGAAGGGGAGAGAAATAAATAAAATAAATCTTAAAAAAAAAGAAATGCCCAGGGAATGGAGCTCGACCATTTGGGCGCCTACCTACCACACGGGAGGCCCCAGGTTCAGGTCTCAGTCCTCCTAAAAGATGATGAGCAGATGCTGCACCTGCCACAACGAGCTAGACTCTGCCCCAACCACAACAAGCAGAGGCCTCAAGCCAGCGGACACAGCCCAAGGGGGACAGACGAAGCTCAGGCCTCCGGGCACTCCTCGTTCATGCGGGAGGTCCTGGGTTCGGTTCCCGGTGCCTCCTGGAGAAGGCGAGCAAACAATGAGCAGACAGGCGAGTGAACCATCGGGGGGAGGGGGATAAGTAGAGAAAAAGTCATACAATAAATCTTTTTTAAAAAACACCAATTTTGCTTTTGGTGTTTTTCTGATAAGTGTTTTGCAAGTAGAGAGGAGAGGCTCTAAATAGTAGCAAAATCTTTTCTTTTTAAACACGCTTTTATTCCTTAAAAACATCCACAGTGGAAATGAATATTTACTAGATGAAAGGTTCTCTTAAGGGTTTTTTTCCCCTTCTTTTCACTGACATGCTGGAAAAGTCTTTTGGTTATATGTGATTTCTTAAACTGCTTTGAAGCCGTCCGCAAATCCTCCCCACAAACTTTATCAAATAAAGTTTCTTAGGCGTTGCTACTTCCTTTGGCCTGGCAGCTGATCTGAGACTGGCTTTTTTGTTGTTCAGCAAAATTTCCTTGACATCCATCTACCTTGTTTTGTGTATCAAAAGTCTGTTCCTTGCTTATGTGCATGAGGACTAGTTCCTGGTATGGACGTGCCAGTTTTTAACCATTCACTATGGCAGAATGCTTTGGTGGCCTCCAGTTTTTGGCTCTTGCATATAATGCTACTGTGAACATTAGTATTCAGGTTTTTGTGTGAACATAAGTTTTCATTTCTCTGGGATAAATGCCCAAGAAAGCAATTGCTAGAGTGTGTGGTAAATGCATGCTTAGTTTTTTTCAAAGAAACTGCTCAAGTATTTCCAGAGAGCCTGCACGATGTGGCATTCCCACCCTGCATATTTTTATTTAATATCTGCCTTTTCACTTGACATGTTTTGCTTTGTTTTAAATTTTTTCTTATTTTGAGATAATTTCACTCTTAGAAAAAGTGCAGTAGTACCAAGAATTCCCATATATCCTTCTCCAAGATTAACCAAATGTTAAATTTGCCGCATTTCCTTCAGCATTCCCTCTTTCTCTTCTCTGAACCATTTCAAAGTAAGTTGCAGACACCATACTCCTAAATACTTCAGTGTGCCTTCCTGAAGAACAAGGATATTCACTTCTCTCACCACCATATAGTGTTTAAATTTAGGAAATTTAACAATTTTTATCTAAAATGCAAGTGTTTTACAAATTTTACTAATGCAATTTACAGCAAAAATTTTTTTCTGGTCCATGGTCTAATCCCAGATCACACATTACATTTATTTACTCTGTCTCTTTACTCTCCTTAAATCTGGAACATTCCCTCGGCACTTTTCGTTTTGTTTTGTTCTTTAGTCTTTCATGACACTGCCATTTTTTTAAAAAAGATTTATTTATTTATTTATTTATTTATTTATTTATTTAATTTCTCTCCCTTCCCCCCAACCCCACCCCAGTTGTCTGTTCTCTGTGTCTATTTGCTGTGTCTTCTTTGTCCACTTCTGTTGTTGTCAGCAGCATGGAAATCTGTGTTTCTTTTTGTTGCATCATCTTGTGTCAGCTCTCCGTGTGTGCGGCGCCATTCCTGGGCAGACTGCGTTTTTTTCACGCTGGGCGGCTCTCCTTACAGGGCACACTCCTTGCGCGTGGGGCTCCCCTACGCGGGGGACGCCCCTGCGTGGCATGGCACTCCTTGCGCGCATCAGCACTGCGCATGGGCCAGCTCCACATGGGTCAGGGAGGCCCAGGGTTTGAATCGCGGACCTCCCATGTGGTAGACGGACGCCCTAACCACTGGGCCAAGTCCACTTCCCAACACTGCCATTTTTGAAGGTCCAGTATTTTGTGGGATGTCTCCCAATTTGGTTTTGTTTAATGTTTCTTCATGATTAGAATCAGATTATGGATTTTTGGCCTGAATACCACTAATGTGATGTTGTTTTCTCCTCAAGTCAGGAGGCTCGGGATGTCCGTTTGGTCTAATATTGGTGAGTCAACTTCGGTCACTTTGTTAAGTTGGGATTTGCCAGTTTCCTCCACTGTAAAGTTACCACTTTTCCATTTATAATTAATGCATATTTTACAGGGAGATACTTGAGACTATGGGAATATCCTGTTGCTCATCAAATTTCCAGATTCCAGTTTTAGCAGGTGCTGCTGCTTCTTGCCTACAACAACTTTTTTAAAAAATACGTTTTTTTAAAATTTTTTTAAAAAGATGCTTAGCTTACATAAATGTTACATAAAATATAGGGGATTCCCATATGTCCCACTCTCTACACCTCCCACACTTTCCCATATAAACAACATCCTTCATTAGTGTGGTCATTTGTTACAATTGATGAAAACATTTTGTAGCAATTCCATGAAGCATGGATTATAGTTTACATTGTAGTTTACACCCTCTCCTGCACAATTTTGTAGGTTATGGCAAGATATGTAAGGTCCTGTATCTGTTGTTGTAATGTCATTCAGGATAACTGGAACGACTTTTATTACATTGGTTGCAAGCGTGATTTTCTAATTCTATCTTTCCTTCTACATTTATCACTTGCCATTCTGTAGTAGAGTTTTCTCATCTATCCATAAGTCTATCTAAATCCCTACTTATTATCAGTATGGACTCATGGACTCCTGTTTCACTCGAAGGATTATAATCCACCGTGTACTTTTAATTTGATGATCGGATCGTCCCACATTTGGCCACCAGAGGCCCCTTCAAGGCTGCTGTCTTTTGACCTCGCTCGATCATTCTAGGAGCACATCCTGACCTTGCTTGCCCTTGCCCTGCCCAGCCCTGCCAGCAGCCATTTCCTCCACGAATCCTCGGTTCCTTTTGTTGGGGAAGCCTCTGGGCCCTGGGTGTTCGCTGGGTGGGGTGTCCCTGCTCCCAGGCCCACTCAGACGCTGCATCCGGGCTTCTGACTCGAGTTACAGGAGCCCCGCGGAGCCTGGTGTGCTCGGCTGGTTTCCAGCAGGGACTCCCGAGGCGGCCCACGTGGTGAACACGCGGCATTTTCGAGTCGAGGGTCTGGCGAGCCCCTGCCTGGACTCTGCCCGGCCAACTGGGCAGCTGCCAAGAGCGGTGCGAGGAGGGAAGCAGGGGCTGCGGCCGAGGAGATGCTCGTCAGATACCCACCAGGCCGTGTTTGGACAGTGAGGCTGCTTTGCTCCTACTTAGCTCCTGACTCAGACGATACCCTGCTAATGGGAGAGTTGATGCTTCTGTGACTTTTGCCCCACAGAGGCCTTCTTCTTTCTCCTTTCTTAGAAATGGGAGATTTATGCTGCTTTAGTTTTTGACGCTGGGTTGTCCCAAAATGGTGAAGGAAGATACTAGGAAGTTCCAAGCGCCAGCTGGGACCTGAGTCGCTTGCCTTCAGTGCAGCAGCCGCTCTTGGCTCTGACAGCCGAGTTATTAGCTACGGTGGCGGTGGGGTGGGACTGAAATAAATAGCAGGAAAAGAGAACTATCGTGTGGAAGAGAACACGCAGGTTTAAAGACGATCAACCTCACTGAGGGGTGGCAAGTGAGGTGAGCGGTGCAAGGGCAGGGCAGGATTCTGCCTTTCAAATTTTGATGTTTTGTTCATCATGGGTTTTTGCATTAATTTTGATGTTCAAAATATTGCACGAAAATATGATTTTCTTGATTCCTGAGATTTTTTGCTTCCTCTTATTTAAAAACCCACAACCAAAGGGGGCAGGAAAACCCAGCCAGTGAACCCCACCTGCAAACCAGGGGTCCTGGTTCAGCTCCAGGTAAGTGACAACCGCATCCACCCAGCACATTCGTCGATTTGGAAGGCGCCCCGTTCAGAGGCGAGTGGGGCTGCTCTGTGGAGTCTGGGGGCTGAGTGGAAGCAGAAGAAGTTATGAAACCTGAGTCACGGGTCAGAAGAGGGCTGGAAGGAGGACTGAAGGCCAGTCTGTGGACTTGGCAGGGCCCCCAGGAAAGGACCATCTCTGTGCTTTGGTCGTGCCCTTGGGATGGGAGCCCCTGTTAGGGGAAGGTGCTTTCAGCACCACTGAGACACAAGCGCTGCCCCTCGACAGGTGCTTGGACCTTCTGTAGGCAAGTTCAAGGTGAATAAAGCAAGAATCAGGGAGGCAAGGCTCCTTCAGCGGACCCCACCTCTGCCTGAGGCTGGCTTCGTGACACCTGGAGGGTCTACATGGCCACAGGGGCTTTCCAGCCGTCACCCTCTGTCTCTGGACAGGCAGCTGGCACCAGGAAAGACCCTCCCAGGCCGGCAGCCCCAAGCCTTCCTCTTCTGATGACGACCTTCCTCCGGGGCCCCACGGGGTGAACTCCACTCCCGAGGGACCTTGCGGCGCGTTACCCACGACATGAGTGGCTCGTTCCTTCCTAGGCAGGAGCGTAAACATAATAAAAAGAGGGAAAGCGGAAATGTCAGCACGGGGCTAATTTCCTAAGGGAAGGAGAAAGCAGGGGGGAGCTGAACACGTTGATGTGTGTCCGTCATGAAGCGCTGGGTGCTGTGTTGTCAGTCTGCCCCGATGGTCCTCCCAGGAGGTTTGCAGACTTGAAAACGGGCACCGAGAGCGCCTGAGATCCTGCAGCTGGCAACACCGGAGCTGGGATCCAGGCCGCGTGTCGGCCCCCGAAGCCCGTGAGCGCTCTTGAAGCTGGTATGTTTATCTCCAGCTGGACTTGGCCCGTTTCTTAGGCGCATTCAACAGAAGTTGCACACGTACAGATAAACCATGGTTTACGTTATTGAGTTTGAGCCACACGACTCTGAAAACGTCAACATGTCATTTTAGTTGGAAGAAGGTGAGGGACAGTTACTTAAAATAGCGAACAACTCGTAGCAAATGCAGTAGATTAAACAAACAGACCGACAAGCAGATGACCAAATAAATGAGCCAAACGACTGGCGTTGTTGGGGTTTGACCAGTGGAAAACGAGGGTGACGGCACTTTGGGGTCCCAGGAGCAGGGTCTGAAATCCGTCTCCACGTGGCTCCTGGCAGCTCTGCTTCACGAGCTGGGCCAGCTGGCCTTTCCCTCCGTTGCGATGTGGCCGATGATTGGAGAACAGGAATGTGCAGCCTCGAAGGGACCCAACCACCAAGCATGACAGTTAGAGGTGCACATGGCCACGACTGCTCAGGTACGGCCATCGTCCCACCCCAAGTTTCAAGGACAGCCCTGACTTCCAGTACTTCCACCTCGTAACCCTTCACTCCCCTCCTGCTGGGAGACCCCCCCCCCCCTCTCTCTCTCTTATTTGTAGATTATGGTCGCTGTAGGTAAAGCAGGCTCTGGCCGCTGGCCAAATCTCAGGGGAGCCTGGAGTCCTATCAGCAGCCTGCTCTAACTCTGGGTGGCTCCCACCCGGGCAAACCTGCGCTCCTTCACCAGGTGCCAGGGGAGACCACCAGGCAGGCAGCAGGTGAGGACACAACAAATGGGAGTGGAGGTGGCTCAAGTGTACTTCCAGCCATCTCTTGACCTAACAGAGAAGTCAAGGGTCTGAGTGGCCTCTGTGGTCCTGCAAAGCTAAAGCTTAATACTGATTTTGGGGAAGCGGGTTTGGCTCAATGGATAGAGCATCCACCTACCTCTTGGGAGGTCCAGGGTTCAAACCCAGGGCCTCCTGACCCGTGTGCAGCTGGCCCATGTGCAGTGCTCATGTGTGCAAGGAGTGCCATGCCACGCAGGGGTGTCCCCCGTGTAGGGAAGCCCCACATGCAAGGAGTGCGCCCCGTAAGGAGAGCTGCTCAGCGCAAAAATGTGCAGCCTGTCCAGGAGGGGCACTGCACACACGGAGAGCTGACACAGCAAGATGACGCAACAAAAAGAGACACAGATTCCCGGTGCCGCTGACAAGAATACAAGCGGACATAGAAGAACACACAGCAAATGGACACAGAGAGCAGACAACTGGGGGGTGGGCAGGAAGGGGAGAGAAAAAAATAAAAAAAAATAAATCTTTAAAAAAATAATAATAATGCTGATTTTGTAGGACACCTTTTAGTTTACAAAGTGCTTTCAATGCTGTTATCTAATGTGATGAGCTGTCAACAAGGGTACAGAAAAGTGATGAGCAGTGCAACCCGGTAACAAAAGCCAGGAGACAAGCATGGGTGCTCCCAGAGCCATGCTCCCCATGCCAGGAAGACAGCAGGGAAGGGGGAGCTCGGGGGAGCGGCCCTGGAGCCGGCAGGCCTGGGCAGGCCACAGTTGCTGACCCCCGACCCCACTCTCCAAGTGGCCTGGACCCTGGCTGGTCCGGCCCCCGGATGTGAAGCTTCTCCAAGAAGCATCCCCCGCAGGCTCTGACCCACACCTGCTGCTCTGGGAGGCTCTGGGTGAGCCCGGGGGTCCAGGCGGCTCGGGACGCACGGATCTACAGATCTGAGGGGATCCTGCAGCCCGTCCCCTTGGCCATTTTTCTTCAGGCGCCTCCTTTAGAACTGTGCACCCCAAAAGGTGAGGTTGGAACCCTGGCAGGGCCTGGCCCGCGGCTTCCTCAGCCTGGCCCTTCGCCCACCACCTCACGAATCTGCTCTGCGCCCGGTACCCCCCGGCAGGCCGCTCCCACCGGGCTGTCGAGGCAGATTCTGATCAGTGAGCCCCCTGGATTACAGGGGCATTTTCACCGGAGTCTCCCTGTCACCCTCTAAGAAAAATGAGGACGGGGTAAGATTCTCTGGCAACGCCCGTGGGGAAGGGCCTGCGGGCGGGGAGTTTCTGGCGTCTTTCCAGACCCGCTGTGAACCAGGCTGCCGAGGCCAGTTGTCAGGCGGGCACGTCCCCGGGCTCCGGGGACTCAGCTAGGGCGGGGCGGGGCTGCCCCAGAGCGGCCAGCGCCCAGGGCAGCTCCACGGAGCGGGGGCACTGAGGCAGCAGTGTGGGGGCTGCTTCTCCACTTTGGGGGCTGCAGGGCAGGCTGCCCTCTGCGGCTGAGCGCCCGCGAGTGACCAGATGGGTGACGCCGGCCCTGGACGCCCCCCCCCGTCTGCACCCCCCGCGCCCCCGTCGTCCCCTCCAGATCCCTCCTGCTGCAGGCTCATGCCCGCGCCTGATCCCACTCCTGCTGGTTAAGCAAGGCCCTGGCCGGTGTTTCCTGTGATGAAGGTGTCTCCAGGGCCAGCCTGGGGACTGGCAGAGCCCGAGGCCCAGTTAAGACCCAGCTCTGACCACAGGCGAGGGGGGAGCAGCCCGCGTGTCCCTCAGCAGGTGAACGGATACACAAAGGGGGTCGACGCATGCAGTGGGATGTGACTCAGCCATGAGAAGGGGCAACACGTGACAACACGGGGGGGAACCCTGAGATGCTGTGCTGAGCGAAATGAGCCGGGCACGAAAGAACAACTAACTACTGCCTCATCTCGCGGATACGCAGTTATCAGGTGAGAGGATTCATAGACACGGGAAGGAGAGGGCGGTTTCCCCGGGGCAGAGGGAGGCGCTGGGGAGTCACTGCTCAACAGGGACAGACACTGTGTTTGGGGAGATGGAAAAGCTTTGGGAATGGATGATGATGATGGAAGCTCGACACTGAAGTAATCAATGCCACTGGCGTGTACAATTAAAAATTATTAAGATGGGAAATTTTGTGATATATATAACCACAATTTAAAAGAAGATCTCCCCCCATCTTGCTTCCTCCCCCCACCCCCAACAAAAGAGCCAAAGAAAGGTCTGGCTCTGCCTCTTTCCACTAACTGTTAGAGAAAAAATATCGATGTTCGGTTTCATTTGATCTGAAATCTACATTTCTGGGATGAGATGGAGTTGGGGAAAAGGTGGTCCAATGTGGCATGGGATTTGAGAGCCTGGAGTGGGTAGTTAGTGTTCATATCTGTCTCTACCTACAAGCTGTGTGGCCTCGGGCAGGTTTCTTACCCTCTCTGAACCTGTTTCTTCTATGACATGGAGGTTATAATAGTTACCTAATACTGTGAATGAAAGCATTAAATGGGATGATGCCTGTAAGAATTTTCTAGCAAAGGTCCTGACCAAAGAAATCTACAATAGATGGTGGCTATTGGAAGATATTAGGAGAAAAGTAAGAACCAGTGGGATTAAACGAATGGCCCCAACTTAAACAATGGGTAGTATTCGTTCCCTTACACCACACTTAGGCCAAAAGAAGTGCCAATAGGAAAAAACGCAGGTCTGTAAGCCACATACGTGACAGACAAAAGGTCAATGTAAATTTGCAAAAGACAACAACCTTATACAAAATTTCTCCCTTAGAGGGAGAAATGCAGGTGGCCAATAAACACGAAAAGATGTTCAGTTTCATTTTCAAAAAAAACTAATGAAATATTAGATTAACATATTTGCTGAAGATTAAAAAGGGACTAATACTCAATATTGAGAGGATCTAAGGAAACAGTCACACTCAGGGTCCTTGGATGGGAATATAAATTTGAAAAATATGTACTATTATGCTAATTTACTTGAGGGTAATGAGTTGCTTTATTTGTTTAATAATAGGTGAATGCTTTTGTTTGGCGTAAAAAGTTCAAACACAGAGGCCCATCGAATTAGGCATGTGGGTTCGCCTTCCCCATGCCATTCACCCCAACCTCAGCGCACCTCCCTTTCCAGGTGCAACCAGTCCCAAGTTTGGTGTGTTTCCTTCTCGTCCTTTTTCTAGGCATACGTGCAAATACATGTAGACACGAGATATGTGGCTTTTAAAATATAAATGAAATATTATACACACATGCTTCAACTTGAAATTCTTCCCACGTCTGTGTACATAGATTTTGCTTTCCTTTTTAATAGTAGCGTAGTTTACATGGTAGAGATATACCACGGCTTGTTTAACCATTCCTTTCATTAGTTTGTTTCAAGAATTTTGCCCTTAAGAGTTACGTCACCCTTATGTGGACACCTTTACACACAGGTGTAATTCTTTTGGTGCAGTTAGGGTCAACACGTATCCCATTCAGCTAGGAGCAATCCTGCTGGGCTGTCCTAAGGAAGGCTCTAGGAACGTACATTCTCACCAGGAATTTATAAGGGGGTCTGCTTTTAAAATTTTAAAAAAGAAAGGCTTTTGAGGACAATCTGTTCGTTTGTATCAACATTTTTCAGTCCCACGGAAGCACTCACACACGAAGATGATGCCCAGCTGGAAACTGAGCAGGCAGCCGGAGGGAGCTGGGCAGTCACTCCTGGAGCCTCCGCCCGGCTGCAGGTGCCGGCGAGACCGTGTCAGGGGTGCTCGGGGCGGGGAGGCGGTGTGGAAAGCCTGCACACCTGCTCTCAGGTGCGCTCGGATGCCTGGATTCAGAGTCCGGCGGCCCAACCCTCCAAGCACCCTATAGTGAGATGGAGGCGGGGGGCCTCGGCTTGGAGCCCACTCCCGGGCCGCTGTTTGGTGTGTGGACAGCCCCGCAGGGCCGGACGGGCTCGGGCCTGGGGCGCTGCTGGGGGCTCCTGCGATGGGTGAACCACGTAAGCCTGAGAGTCACGCTTGTCCTGTGTCTGCTGCCCCTCCTCGGGCCCCAGTGCGGCGGCGTCTGCGGCAGGGCTAAGGGAGGCACCGAGTTCCAGTCGAGGTGGTCAACAACCATCCTGGCTTTTGCTCCCTGCCCGTTTTACTGAAAGGAGGCAAAGAGCCAGGGAGGCGGAAACCTGACTGGGAGAAGCGCAGACCACGGAAGGAGAAGGAAACCTTGAAACTCGGTTGCCACAACACGTTTGAAAGGAGTCGGCATCGCGCCAAATAAACCGGAGGGCGGTCGGAAAGTGGTTGAAGTGGGAGGCGGTGGGTGGCGCAGCATTTTGAGGGTGGGAACCCCATCTCTGCTCACTCTGAACAAGGTGTGCTATGAATGAGGGGGGGTGGGGGCTTTGAAGAGGATCCTGGCAGAGCTTGGTAAAAGCAGAGCAGATGGAAAAGCAAACAGCCTAAGAAGTCGATGGAAATAGTGAGAAAAGAAAGCCTGAGGTGTGCGAGGACACCTGGTTCAGGTTCACAAAGTCAGGGCGACGAGGGAGAGACCTACCGCGGCCACGCAGGGGCGGGCGTCTGCTTCGCCGTGGGCTGGGACTCGAGTCCGGAAGCAGCCTTGCCCTTGGCGTGCGCGTGGTGAACCAGAGAGTGTTGTGCACGAACAACTGCGGAAGAATGCATTCCAAAAGGGGAGGGAAGAGAAAAGAAATGAAATGACAATGAGCAGCGACTTGTCACATTTTCTGAAACCGCTGCCAGGGCCGCTCCGTGCTCATCGCGGCTCGGTTAGGGGTGCAGAGCGTAGCAGCTGTGGAAGGGCCGGAAGCGACTTCTGGGACGATGTTTTCAGAACGTGGGTCGAGTGTCGCCTCCCTGCCAGGCCTAGCTGCAGAGACGGGAGCCCGCCTCGGTTTGCTGGTGAGCCGTCGGGGGCGCGCGGCGGTAGCGCCACCAGCCTGTCCCCAAGCTGGGCTTGGGGTGAGCCCAGGGCCTTGGCTGGGGTGGGGCGGGGCAGCCCTCCCGCGGCTCTTGAGAGGGGCTTCCTTCCCACCACTCCTTCCCTGGGGAGGCGACCTAAGAAGTGCCGGGGCGGGCGCTCTGGGCCCGTTGCTCAAGAGGCAGAAGCGGCCTGCGGGCGCCGGCTATCCCGCAGCTGCCCGGCTGCGTGCGCCACTGTGTGCTCCGTCCCTCTCGCTCTGGGCTTCTGGCCCTGGGTCTCCTCTGGCCGTTCCTAAATGGCAGTGAGGACAGCTCACGCCCCAGGGCCTGATGCCACGGGCTGCGGTGCCACATCCGCTTCCCCAGCTCTGCACCCCCAGCGGTTTCCAGGTGGAGGACGGTGGGACGGGGTCACTTGGGGGCACGCACGTGTGTGTGTGTGTGTGTGTGTGTGTAAATCTTTCCAAAACTGCGTGCTGGGCGTGGCTTGCTGCCGCCCCAGGCTCTGCCCCTTTCCTGACAGACAAGGGCAGGGACAGCTGAATTCAGAACCAGCTCTAAGGTGCTGCTCAGAGGGCCTCCACCTGAGAAAAGGCCCAGCCTCCCTGCGTTCCCTGGAGGACCGAGCGGTGGTCCAGGGCCCCCGCCACCTGCTGTTCTCGCTCTTAATGGCTCTTAACGGCTCCCGGCGTGTCAAAGCCACGCTCGTTGATTCCCTCTGCGGCCCCCCTCCTCCTTCCCCAGCCCGCAGAATTTTTTGGTCTTTGAGTAGCAGAGCCCGGGGCCAGGTGCTGCCTCAGCAGGCGTGGAGCAAAGTCCAGCAGCCGGGCGACCCCTCCCCACCTCCCGGGAAGGAGAGCTTGTGGCCTCTGGCCTTGGACGTGAGGGGCTTGGTCTGGTAAATCTAAAACATGTTGGGAAGTGGACTTGGCCCAGTGGTGAGGGCGTCCGTCTACCACATGGGAGGTCCGCGGTTCAAACCCCGGGCCTCCTTGACCCGTGCGGAGCTGGCCCATGCGCAGTGCTGATGCGTGCAAGGAGTGCCCTGCCATGCAGGGGTGTCCCCCGCGTAGGGGAGCCCCACGCGCAAGGAGTGCGCCCCATACAGAGAGCCACCCAGCGCCAAAGAAAGTGCAGCCTGCCCAGGAATGGCACCGCACACATGGAGAGCTGACACAGCAAGATGACACAACAAAAAGATACACACATTCCCAGTGCTACTGATAACAACAGAAGTGGACAAAGAAGCAAGACACAGCAAATAGACACACAGAACAGACAACTGAGGTGGGGGAGGGAGAGAAATAAATAAATAAATCTTTAAATAAATAAATAAATAAAATGTGTTGCCTTTTTTGAAGCTAGAAGCCAACAAGGATTTTTTCAGACTGATTTGCTGATTTATCTAGTTCATCATCTGTCTTTTTTTTTCCCATTAAAAAATTCTGAATGATTTGGGATTATATAATTTCTCACTTTTCTTTTGCTTTCTCCTGTTGGAATGTGCCGTGGGGATCTCCCTGCACTGAATGACAGCTAATCTGAAGAATTAATTTACACCCAGGTGCTGCATAGTTTAGAGGTGCCCCTGGCTCAGGAAAACAGGGAACTTGCTGTTCTCCTGTCATTTCTCCTCCCCCCCCCCCAGGGCTGAACCGTCTGTGAAGACGGGGTGCAGGGAAGGGGTGAGGGTGCGGGGAGGGGCGGGGGTGGGGGGGGACTAAGTCTGCAGGGACGCACGGAGACCTCTGGGGGTCGCCCTGCTCCCGGGCTGGTGGGTGTGGGAAGAGCCCGCTCCCCCTCGGAAGGCTGCCAGACTACGGAAGGGCGCAATCTCCTTTTTAATCTCCTCTGGGTGGTGAGGGAGGAGGCGAACTCAAGAAGTGTTAATTGCTGTGAAAAGGGGTTGCTGTTCATGAAAAGGAGATTAGCCCCGGGCTCCCCCTCCCTCCCCTCTTCCTCCTGCCTTCCCTCCCTCCTTCCCTCCTTCCTCGTGTCTCCGAGCAGCTCTGGGCCACGGCCTCTGGCACCCAGTCGCTGACGATGCTTTCGAGCCCCTGAGTGGGGTGGGGTGGGGGAGACACGGAGACAAGTCAGTGGGATAAAGTGTCGTGGACTCCGAGAGAGGCGCGGGAGGAGCCTCGTGGCCGCCGGGAGGAGGGGTCCTTTCCCACGGGGGGAGGGGCGGGGTGCAGGGAGCCCCAGTCGTGCCCCCTCCCAGAGTGCGTGCTGCACACGGCCGGCGGCTCCGTGCCATGGCGGGCTTTGCTCTGAAATCACGAATGTCCCTGACCTGTCGCGGTCCTTCACGTGTCCTGGTCGCTTTTTTTTTTTTGGCTCTGTGTATTTTTATACTGTGAAAATTACTCCTTTTAGTAAGTAGTACATATATGTATAATGGATGTTTGGCGAATGTGCTAAAACAATTTTTTTCTGATAGCATGAGGGGTCAAAAAAGTCTGGGACTCCTGATCCCTGCAGAAAATTTAATAAACGAAAATTCAAGCTGAGGAAGGCCCAGAAGCCTCCCAGCGGCCCCAGGTGCAGGCGTTTTGAAGTCTACCTGAGCCCACGCGGTAGCTTCCTGGAGGAGGGGGCCCCGGGGGGGCTGTGCACAGTTCAGGGAAGGCCCAGGAGCTACAAACGGGCACCTCCCAGGGAAATGCAGGAGCACCAGCATAGCTGGGGTGCCCTGCAGCGACCCCGACAGCTGGACGTGATGCCTTCATGGGCCTCAAGCCGTGGTACCTGCCTGGCCTTGGAAGACAACGGAGTGCGCTACCCACAAACGCGCTTGCAAAGCCTCGCGTTTTGAAAAACACCCCCTGGTGAGTTCATTTCCATTGAACCGAGTTTCAGAAAAACTTCCCTGCACACTTTCACTCAGGAACTGCCGGTTTTACGGTGTCAGCATGCTGAGTCACCGTTACAAGCTCAGCGTGTGGCCCTCAAGTGCGGGGGGTGGGGGGGTGGGAAAGGTGGCTGTTCATTTTATTCATAATAGCCCTAACCTGAAAAAAAAAAAAAGACCCGAGCGCCATCGGTAGGGGAGTGGGTAAACAAAGTAGAAGTGAGCCACTTGTTTTTCTTTGCTACAGGCTGCAATACCGATGCAAAAATACCAGAAATGGGTTGGCTTTTAGAATGGGAATTCATTAGGGTAAATCCTGCAGTTCCAAGGCTACGCAAAGGTCCAAATCAAGGCACCATCAGAGATGGTGTCCCACCAGAAGCCCGCTGCTGGCAGACCCGGGCTCCTGCCAGTGGCAAGGCAAAACGGCGGCTGGACTCTGTTTCTCCTCCAGGCTCGCTGTCCCAGAGCTCAGCTGTGGGCCGTCGGGCTTGTGGTTTGCTTTTCCCCGGGCCTCATCTCGTCAGCTTTGGGCTGTGCTGCTGAATCCAGCCTCCAGTCTCTCTCTGCCTCTCGGGGTTTCTCTGTCGTTCTGTGGCTGTCAGTGACCCCGGAGCCCTCTCTCACGTGGCAGGGTAAAAATGGCAGCTCTCTTTCTCTGTGTTTCTGATTATATAAGACTCCAGTAAAAGGATCAGGGCACAATCTAATCAAAGGCTCTTAACTGATCGAATCAAAAGTGATCTAATCAAAAATTCCCTTACCTGAATCTAACCAAAAGATCCCACAAAAATAATAGGTTTACATGCACAGGCATGGGTTAGCCTAAGAACATAATTTTCTGGCGTCTACAGAAGACTGAAACCAGGACAGCCATATAATAGAGTACACAGCAATAGAAAGGAACAAACTACTGAAACACAACTCCATGGTGGAATCTCGTGGACATTTTGCTGAGTGAAAGATGCCAGATGTGAGAGAGTAATATTGTTTGATTCCATTTACTAAAGCTCAAGAACAGGCAAGATTGGTATATTGTGAAAAGAGTCAGAATGATTACCTCTGAGAGGGGCACAAAGAACTTTCTGGGATAATGGAAATTTTCTATATTTGATAGCGGTGTAGGTTTCATGGGTATATACCATTGATAAAAATCATCAAAAATTACATACTCAAGAGTTGTGCACTTCACTGTATATAAATTTTAACTCCAAATATTTAAATGGATGTGGAACTTGGTTGGTAGGTTTGCCTTTTGTGGGATCGCAAATCTGAAACTACCTTCTGTGCATTTTTGGTTTGAACAAATGAATAAATATTTAGAGCAGGTTTCTGCCATTGGAAAGGAGAGTTACAAATGGAAAGAAGGAGGTTGGAACCGTGGAGGTTGGATTCGAACTGACTCTGAGTGAACTCATGGGTTTTTTCTTTTTAAAAATTTATTTACTTATTTATTTATTTTTGAACTCACGTTTTTAGGTCTGTCTACTCCCACGTGTGTTGCTCCCAGCTCTGTCCACTGATGCTCTCGCTCTCAGTGTCTGCAGAAAAGGAAGCTGCCGCGTGGGCCTGAAAGCAGTGATGCCTGGTAGGCGGAAGAAAGAGCGCTGGGGAGCCCCAGGCCCAGCCTGAGGGTGGGGGCTTCCCCGGCAGGAGGGGGCTGTGTGCCAGGAGCCCTGTTGGGGTGAGAGGCTTGTGCAACCTGATGTTTTAATAATGTTCTTCTCCCTCCCATGCAGGCATGGCTGGCGCACCACTCCCTGGGGTCCCCCTGCCACCACCTCCAGATGTTGGCTTTCGTGGACTAAACTTAAGCTGGTTTTCTGAACCTGTGGCCTTCCTATTTCTCTCTGTATTTTTGCCAAGGGTACCCCGCGGCCACCAACTCTTGGCTCTGTGAGGGTGAGCGACAGCTCGGAGGATTTTACTGAAAGTCGCCTGGCAAATAGAAAACACTATGAGCATTGCATTTTCAGGGCCATAACCACTTCTTAAGACCCACCGAAATCGATGCCAGCGTTCAGAAGTTGGGGTTTGTCCCTGCTGTGCTCCCCGACCAGCCTCGAGATCAGGTTCCCGGGTGGCCAGTGGGGGCAGCAGGGTCTCCAGTGGGTTTCCATCGCGCCGTGTGAGTTGGGGTTGAAATCAGTCCCCCCGACTGCTCGGCCCGTTTCCTGAGGTCAGCGCCTCCCGGGAGCTCCCTCCGCCTTCCTCCTCATCGGTGGTTCCTTCTTCTCCACCTGCTCCTTCGCTGACCCTCGACCCCTCCCTCAGCTCCAGGGTCATTCGGGCCTGACCCCGTCCTGGAGCCCTGGGCCCCGGGTGCTGTCCCCCCTCTGTGTCTCCTGCTGGCCTCTTCAGGGCACTTCAGTCCACTTTTTCATTCTTTTTGTTTTTTCTTTCTTTTTCTCATCACAGGAGTGCAGCTCCGGAGTTTAGAAAGTCGGTGCAGCTGAACTCTTCTATGTCAGTACAAATAACGTAGACGCAAATGATTTTTCGGGCTTTGGAAGTTTATTTAAGTGAGGCTTTTTAAAAAAGGTAGCTTCATGTCAAAACAGCGAGTTTCCCCGTAACTGCATCCTTCCTTCGAGCTCACACTGAGCATCTGGAAAGCCCCTTCTAGGCACCACCGCAGCTTTTGACCCTCAGGAGCAGGGCCCTCACTCCCCCAGACCTCGGCAGTTTGGCTGCGGATGGCCCTCCAGGGCGCCCACTCCCCCAAGGCTCCCCCAAGGCTCCCCCAAGGCTCCCCCAAGGCCAGGGCCCTCCCGGGGAAGCCCAGGTTCTAGGGCTGGTGGATGTGGGAGAGCAACGGCCTGTCCCCCTGCCTCAAATGAGGGCTGCTCAAGGGCCACCCCAGCTCCTCTGTCACAGTCTGTGTTGTTCCCAAGAGCACTCCCCAAGAAGCTTCCTGCACACAAGTCTTGGAATCTACTGAACGAGGCATCTTTCTATATCCAGAAATTTGTATTTTTTGCAATTTCACTAGGATTATCTGTATCTTCATAATCTGGCAATTATCAACCTTGCCTTTATTCTTTACAAAAAACCGTTTTTACTATAAAATCAGTTATGTTATTGTTGATAGCTTTAAAAAAAGACTAAAAATTACCCCAAATCTCTTAACTCAGAAATGGCCACTTTAATATTTGGGGAGATCCTAGCTTCTAAGAATTTTAATTGGTACAGTTGAGACTCTACTGTAGTCTACCTTTTACACCTGACGCTGTATCTTAAGCCTGGCTCTGTGTCATTAACATTTTTTCTGAAGATGATTTTTAAAAGATAGTGTAATAATTGCAAGGTAAAGATAAGCCCAAACGCAGTGAACCGTTTTCTGATGTCGGGCCTTGAAGTCAGCTCTAGCGTTTTGAGTGAACAAGGGCTAGTCCACCAACGCCGAATGCAGAATTCAAGGGCCACGTGCTTTCCACCGGGGGACCCGGGTGTGTCTTTATTGCCCTCCTCATGGGGACTTTGTTTTGAGCAGTCTGTAAGACTTTTGAAAGTACAACCTAAGAGTATTTTGCCTTCCCTTGAATACTGTCTCCCAAATAAACATACCTCTGCTACGCTGGTTCACGATACATGGACACGATTATTTTTTTATATAATTTCAAGACTCGAGTAAATTACCCATGACTTCAAAATGCCATTGCTTTGGGCAAGCAAAAAAGCATTTAAAAAAATGAGTTGATAGAAAGAAAAACATTAAGTACAAGAGGTGTGGCCCTAGTCACGAAGGTGGCATGCCAGTAGGCCAGGTTTGGAAAATGCTGTGCTAGCCTCACCCAGAGGATGGGTGCTGATCACTTATATGTAAGAGAAGAAGCCTTTTTCCAACATGCTAAAGCTTTTTTTTTTTTCATTTCTGGGCCAAAAAAAAAGCAAGCTCTGTGGTAAATAGGGAGGCATAAAAAGAAAATGTGACGTTTGTTGAGAATGTTTTGTTGAGTGTTCTAGTTTAATTCTCACAACCCTCTGATGTGGGCATCAGTCCAGGCTCACCCTTGGGACTCCTCAAAGCCCCACTGCCAGTAAGTGGGTAGACCAGCACTCCACACTGGGCCTTTCTGCCTCCACATTCCACACTCTTGCTTCCTGTTTACCATTACTTTCTTTTCACTGGGCACAGCAAGAAATGCCACCCATTTGGAACTCTGTCTCTGCAGGGTGTGAATTTGGAAAACTGTGAATTTGTGGATGAAGCAGTACCTAAATAAAGCAAATCTGTGCTATTTGGAGCACACATAGTGAAGTAAAAAATAAGACCGGGCAACCTCCTTAGGCTCTCAAGTCTCCTGGTTTCCAGTTTCAAGCCAGAGGTACTCTTCACATTTCATGTGAAAACAAATGCAGTACATCCGTGCCACGGAAAATATGCATGTGTGTAGAGGAAAACACCGTCCACAAAGCACCCATCACCCTCATGCCTGGAAATAACCACAGTTCACATCATGCTGATTAATGTAGTTCCCATTTTTACTGTGCACACACAAATATACAACATATTTTATAAGTGGGGTTTACAATATAGTTTAATCACCTGGTATTGTAACTAAATATATTATAAACATTTCCCTTGTCTTCTACAGCAGTTAAAATAATTGCATAGTATGGAGAAAACAATGTATTAACCAATCTTGTTGAGGGAAATTTAGATATATTTTTTTCCCAAGAAGATTTAATCCTCCTTACAATGCCTTGGGATAAAGAGGCATTCTTGTCTTCTGTGCCTTCTATAGGTGACAGGAACCACTTCTCTACATCCATCTAATCATCAAGCAAGTAGCCCATTTCCTTTTTTCCACGTCTCTCCCTTTGCTTCCTCTTTTCTTCTCCATCTCTCTGGGACACAGGCATCCTCCCATTAGCCCCAGTGCTCCTGTCCCCTCACTCTAGCATCTGCCTCCTCCCCTCCTGTTTTCTCCTTTAAAATGCTTTCTTTCCATTTCTTTTAAAGATACTGTCTTTCCTGACTTGGATCTCCTCTACTCAGAACGTTATTCTCCATTTGCCTTAGGGTTAGCCTTTAATAATCTCAAGATAGAATCTGATTGTTTGAAAGAAAAATGTTAATATGAACTCTGTTAGAGCTCATGTATCAAGAAACACAGGACAAGGGCCCAGGGTAGATATGGTTGGCTTTTTTTGTGCGTGGGGGTGGGGGGTGGGGGGTGGAGCTGAGGAATGTAGCTGGTGCTTTAAGGAAGCGTTAGGGACCATATGGAAAATGTTCTCATTTCAAGGCAACTAACAAATGGTCTTCTCAGTTGCGGCATTCGAGCAGCCACCTCCCTGGCCCCCGTGACGTTCCCATGGCATCTGGTCTTGTTCCAGAGAAAGGCAGGGGTTGGTTAGTAGTAACTCTGCATGGAGAGGCAGAGGCCAGCCAGCATAAGAGTGGTACAGGCAGACGGCGCCCATCCTGGAGCCCTGGAGGCCGTGCCGAGCTCGTCCATCACACGGCCACCTGCAGGTGGGGAGACGCACCCATTAAAGCAAGCCCTCCACCCGTGGCCTATCTACACACCCAAAACTCACCGGGGCCCAACAGTGGATGAGCCCAGTGCTGGTGGGGTCAGCAGCGCCAATGACATCACGTTCAGACTCCTTTGAAGGGCCTGCGGCTAACTCCCTCCTCCCAGGACCGGAGCGCCCATACTTTGTAACCTGCCCCCGTAGGGGACACCTTCCATTGCAGGGGTAGGACAGGACTCAGTTAGGCTGATGATAGGGGGAGGCATGCTCCCAGGAAGAAGTCACCGTAGCCCCTTATCCACCGGATCCGCCCTCTTCACCCGCCTTCCACGGGACCGACACTGGGGGGACGCAAATGGCAAAGACAGGACCGCTGCCTGGTGGGAAGTCCCATCCCAAGCTGGGCCAAGCGTTTGCCGTCTAGACTTTCAGGACCTGCACATTTTCACGTTTTAATACCCACAAGTGTCAGAACCACCAGGGGCCTCTGAACCAGGGGGTCCTAGGAGTCTGGCTCAGCCGGGGTGGGAAGAGGACCCCGTCCCCTTGTCCCCCTCCTCAAATCAATAGAACTAATAAGGTGAAAGGGTTCTGAGGTCAGTTACCAGGGGCCACGGGAGCCATGGCTTTTAGGATCCAGGAAGAAGGACGGGAGTGGGGTCAGGCTCTGGCGGGATTTTAGGGGCGTTCATTGATTGCGGTGCCCTGACACTGCTGGCGGCTACTAATTGAGGGGTCCATCCTAGAGATAATTTGGGTCCCCCCTCCCAAAGAAGAGTAACACCAGAGAGCACCTCTGCATTTTGAGAGGCCAAGTCTTTTCTTGCTCGTGTCTTCAGTAGAAGCTCACAGACTACCAAAGGATGTCAAGGAGCAAATAGACTTGCAATGGCTCCCCTGCGCGAGGCAGCAGGTGCAGCTGCGCCTCCGAGCGAGCAGATGTCAAGGAAGCCCTGGTGAAGGTTCCGCCGAGACCTTGAGGCTTTTACAGGCTGAACTAGAGCAGCTTCGGCCACAAGGCTCTAGGGAGAGCCCGACAGCCGAGTGCCCACAGGCAGCTCACGACCCTGGAGGGCAGGCGAGGCGGCAGGTGCTTACCACAACCGGGGAGGAAGGTCTGCGCAAAGCAGTGAAGCCAGCCGTGCCAGCACTTACACAGCGAGCACTTCTTGGGGAGCCAGGTGCCGTGGGGCACAGAGCCACAGTTCCTAGAGGGGACAGAACAGGCCAGTGTGCTCTGAATCTCGCCCCACCTCTGGCAGGTGGCCCTCTCACCTCCCCCGCCTGCCCTCGAGGGCCTCACTCTCTGCGGGTGTCGTGCTCACAGTTCCGCCCGTAGAAGTAGCGGGGGCAGGCACAGAAGGTCCCCAGCATGCAGGTGCCCCCGTTCAGACAGCAGGTTTTGTTGAGCTCCTTACCTGGCGGGTGAGAAGAGGGAGGGGTCGGTGGCGATTCTGCGAGCAAAGGTTATTAAGTAACTAAGGGGAGGGGACCGGGGGGCCGGGGAGGTGAGCCCCGCAGCGCCCGCCTCACCCGGCGCAGCGCTCCAGAGTCGGTGCCCGGCTCTCAGGAGCCAAACGGGGGACGGAAGAGGGGAGCGCTAGCACCCCGTGACCCAAGGCAGGTCGGGCTTACTGTCCTGGATTCCTGTGAACGGCACAGACTGGGAAGACGCGGGACGAAACGCAGGCTCCTCCTGGGACCGGATGTCCCCACCTCCGAGGCCCCGGTGGCCCGGCGACAGGCGCGCGAGTTCACGGTGGCCCAGCGCTTAAAGACAAAAGCAACTCCTGGAGACCGTCGTGCAGGTCACAGGAAAGCTGTTAGCAAGCGACAGAAAAAGAAGTCTCACCAGCCACTAAGCCCGGTTCGAAGGCACTGGAAATGGCCAGGACCAAAATCACACTAGGAGAAAAAGAGCTCTGGGTTAGCAAAGGCAAGCAAAGCGCCCGGGCGCAGATCATCCTGATCGCCGGGGGGACTGGTGGAGCTCCGCCCCTTTCATTTCCTTTTCCCTTTCTTGTTCTAATGTTTGACTAATTCATGCAACACCGTAAAGAAAAATATCCAACTCTTTCCCATACAGATTACTTTTTCATATAAGAATTTAAAAAGAGCTGCATTTTTTAATTTAAAAATTGCATGGCTGCAATTTCACGTTATTGGCACATCACATTTGATGAACTATTTACATCAGTCACTTAAAAGGTTGCAGGTTAAAAAAATGTCTTGTTCTGCTCTTTTACTGAACGGTTGTGCAAATCTTGAATCTATCTCTCCCTTTCAGAAAGAGAGTTTTCATTCGGCTGGAACACTGGCCTCTGCCGCACACAAGGTGGGAAAACGCTCATCGTTTCCGAGGCAGAACAGAGGCGCGGTTGAAAACGTTCAAAGCCAACAGCCAAACTGGACGGAAGTCCAGGTGTGAGGTCCCCCGACGCTCAGGAAAACAGCTGCGCCAGGAGCTCTTTTATGGTTTAAGGGGAAAGAAGTCAAACAACAGTGCTGCAGCCCATTTACCTCCTAAACCAGCAGATTCTAGTAACCAGAAACTCACGGTCAAGGCTGGCTCATACCTGGAAGAAAGGCTGGCCATCTTCCTGCCGTCCATAGCTCTTAACAATTCAGGAAAAAAACCGTTAGCGTGGCTTTCACTGACACAGTCATTGCCAGAGAAAATCATTCATCTCCTGAAGCCAAAGTGGGAATTTAAAAGGAAAAATAACCCGAATAAGGAAAGCGCTTTCCCCAGAAGGTCTTAGGAGCAGGAGTCAGGGCGGCCCAGCAGCAGGGCTCATCGCTCTCCTCACCTGATTCCAACCTGGAGCCTGGGACCGGCCTTCCCCTGGAGTCTGGTCTCTCAACAAAAACTTGTGGGGTGGCCAGGAAAACTCTCGGGTGGGGGCGGGGCGGGGGGCCGCCCATCACAAAGCCCGGGCCGGGGCTAGCCAGGGCCGGGGGCAGCGCCTGGAACCTTGGAGACAATGGCAAAGGCGGGGTCTTGCAAAACTGTGGGAGTTAAGTTTTTAGGTCCAAAGGTCTCTCCCAAGATTTTTCAGGGTTAAAAATGTCAGATTTCCTCTTGAACAAGGTAAGTGAACTTGTCAGGCCAGAGATTCCAGGAGTGATGGGCAGATGGGTCCCTGGAGGCGGGTGCCATTTCAGGGCCAGGTTTCACTTTTTGAAATTTGCTTTATCTTGGTAATTCCAAGAGAGGCGGGCGGAGCCCTGCTCTCGGGGGGATGCTGGGCGGGCCTGGGGTGGGGTGCGCCTCTGCCGGGGAGGGAGACTCAGCTGCGGGGTGCTCGCTGGGCTCCAGCGGGCCCTCGGGGCTCCAGACCCGGTAAGTGCCAATCCCAGGGGACCTCAAGAGCCAGGGAGCCTGGAAGAGAGCGGGGGCTGCCGGGAGGGGTCGAGCCGGGAGGTGACCCCGGCGGGCGGCAGCAGGGCCCACCCTGCCCACTCCAGGAGGGACTTGGTGACCACTGCGGCCCGGACGGGGCCATACCTGGCCCCTGGATTCTCTTCCGATTGGATCGCATCTCCCATCCCTCTGCCGCCCACGCCCCAAGCCCCGGCTTCACCTCCATACTTGCAGCTGCCTCGCGTGGCCGCAGCTGTTTACCTGGCGGCCGCACGAAGCCGCAGGCGTGCGCCGGGACCCTGTAACCTGGTCTCAAACCTCCCGCGTGTTTAATCCGTCACCGAGTACGTCCACCGTCATGCCCAGACCTCACAAAAGGAAGAGCCTGGCGTTGACCTACCCCGGCAGGCACCCAGAGGTGGAGCCCTCCCGTCTCTGGTTCTCAGCATCCCTGCTGGGGCTTGCGCGGTGGGGCATCGGTGGGCACCGAGGCCTGCCAGCCCGCGTCCGAGTGCCCAGGGCGCACAGGCGCTGATGCTTCCTTGCTGCTCCCCTGCCTCTGGAGAACATTCAATTTCGAGTTATTTTTATTGGGGAAGAGGGCCTCAGCGCGCTTGGGGATGTGTGCAGCCCTTTGGCCTCCAGCCAGCACCTCCAGCTCAGCCCGCCGGCTGTCTCGTTCCTGCGGCGCAACAAAATGCTCCCGCCCGCCGTCCCGCTGCTTAGAGCTGCCCCGCCAGGCCTGCGGGGCCGGGGGCTGGGCTGAGGCTGCTGGAAGCCGGAAGAGGGGGCGCCGGGCGCTGCTGGCGGGGCCACTCCCCGGAGGATCCCCGCGGAAGCAAAGGCTGTACTTAGATGGGGCATTTGCATGTGGCTCTTACGGCCCCTCGGTTCAGTGTGCTAAATAGACTTGCAGAGTCGGCATTATTAGTCCTATTTTAAGGACAAGACGGTCAATTCCATTTGGGGATTATATGTGTGTGTGTGTGTGTGTGTGTGTATTTATTTTTTTTTGCGGGGCTGAGCAGATGTGTGGCAGAATCGGCTGCAGAGCACATCCACTTCCTTTTCCTTTTCCCAAAGATGGTGGCCATGAGCTCTGCGTGCGTCTGACCGGGGAGAGCCAGGCCTGCCTGGGAAGCCCGTGGAAATGGGGGGTCACCAGTCACCGGCGGCCACGCCTCCTCCTTTATTAAAGGAACGGAAATAAAGTGAGGTGCAAATAAACGGTCTTGGCTTGCTGCAACATTGCTCTCTGAGCTGTTTTTGTTAAAATCTGTGCCAAGAGGGACAGAATTGTGTATTATCTAATTGCACAAATAAGCAGGGCAAAGGACAGACTTCCGCTGGCTGTCCAAAATGCCAAGGAGAAAACCGATGTGGAGACTGGGCTAGATGTTAGCTGTCAACAGCCGATTTAAGCCCGTTTGGAGGGTTGAGGGCCTACGGAATTAAACTTCGACTGGAGAGTTAATTCAGTGAATAACCATTTCTGCAGTACAGGGTTTTAAGGTAAAGCCTGCTTTTACGTTACCTTAGGGCTCCGGGGAGTAAGGTGTCCCCCAAGCACTCAGGCAGGCAGGGAGCTGGGGAATTCTGAATCCGCCCCCGCTGGGGAGGGCGGTGGTGGAGCCTCTGGCCCCCTGCAGAACTGTCGCCCTCGGGGTGTGCCGGTTCATTAGCAAGTGAATGGCTCTGTCTCTCGAGGAAGCTGGCAGCGGGAAACCTGCGCTCTTTCCCTGCGGGTCTCTGTGGGGTTCAAAGCTCGTATCCAGCTTTCCAAACTCCACCTCGCGGGGCAGGTGCGCACGGATGAGGCTTTCGGATCTGTGGTGTTACAGCAACGGCATAAGAGGGACCTGGAGGGCTTGGGAGGGGTCCCTGGAGGAGGACCACCCCTCCCCCGCAGGTCCCGGCCTCTCCCCTGCACCCGCTCGCTCAGCTGCCAGCTCAAAGGATGATGGTGATGAGGGCGTAAGAGGGGTCGTCGTACTGACGGGAGGTATCTGACGGGCAGTTTCTCGAACTCATAGTGGTTGCTTGTGATCCCCAGTGAGCGAAAGACGCCTGTTTCCATTTGTGTGTGGCTGTATCATCTTTCTTCTTATGTACATCTCCCCTAAGTTATGTTATCAACGAGTGGGCACCAGGCTTGTTTCTGTGTTTTGCAGTGAACTCCCTTGTAGATACAGCTTGGTGAAGTCTTGAGGTATCTCCATCCAGGAAATTCCTAGCCCCGGAATTGCTCGATTAAGGGGTGTGTGCTGCCAAATTGTTCTCCAGAAAGGCTGTGCCGGCCCCGCCCCCCGTGTCCAGAGCTGGCCTGCCATGTCCCCGATATTTGCTAATTCCATATGTGAAAAATGGGGTGTCTCCTTGCTGTTTTTGCACTGATTCCTGTGTTCATTGGATATGTGCATTTCTTTTTCTCTAATTGGGCTGGTGCTTGCTAGAGGGAACTTTGAATGGGCAAATGGACCATTTGCTCAGGGAAGCCCTTCCTGACCCACTGTCTTTCCTTATCTTCAACACTCCCTTGTAAGCTGCTCGTTAGCTTGTCTTTTAGCATCTTCTTCCCTGGTCCCCATAATCTGGAGCTAGTAGGTCCAGAAATGCAGTCTCCCAGAAATCGCTGCCTCCCCAACCTCAGGTGGGATGTCTGGCCCGGGCTGACTTCCTTTTGGCTAAATCCTATTCCATCTGCCAAGTTAAATCTCCTGTCCTATTTTCTCAAGTGGGGGTGGGGCGGAGCCAGGACAATGAAAAGCACCGCAAGTAAACAGCTGTTTCCCCAGGCCGGAGCTGGAAGGACAACAAAGCTGATCCCTGTCCCCCAAACAAAGGAAAGACAGGTCTTCTCAGTGTTCTCAGTGACCCCTGATGTGCTGAATTCTGGGTGCCTCGGTCAAAAGTGCTCACTGTCTTTAAGACAAGAACTTTCGTTGCATTTACTGGAACTAAGGTAAGTCTGATTTTAGACTTAATAGACATAGTGATGACACAATTATTTCGTATCCCAATTTTTCTCTCTTCAATCAAATGCAACAAATATTTACTGATTAGCTATTCTGTGCTAAGCCCAGTGGGGGGGACAGAAATCCTGTCCCCTCTCCCTCCCCCATCCCCCTAGGTAAGACAAAGCCTGTAATCTATGCCATTTTAGTGTTATCAAGAAATTGCTGGTGGGGGGAGGGCCGGCCACTTCCTGCTGGCCAGTCAGCCCTAGTAGACGGATGGATGGACAGACAGACAGTGGTCTAGAGGTGAAATGTGGTAAGGCAAGCTGAGGGCCCTCTAGGTTATCCTGAGATGTCCCGCTTTGTGGAAACGCACTGGAGGGCCTCAGAAATACTTGTCTTTCTCATGGCTTATTGATCCTCTGTGCAAGGTGTACATGCTGGAAATGTGTCATCATCAGCTCAGACTTCTACAGAAAACAACCCCAAAGCAAGGATGGTAGCCCCCAGAGCCATAATAGTATAATCATAGTAACCCCTAAAGCAGGGACTGAGGACCAGTTACTAATGGACGCCCAAAACCCTGGGCACCGGAGCCTGTGGTCTTAGTGTACCACCCCACGAGGACTTAGAGGTTCCTGCGGGGAAAACGTTCCTTCCAGAAGGAGAGCATGTGGCAGCATCAGCAGCCGTGCAGCACGGTGAGCCTGTAATCTCCCCGAGCAGGCCTCGCTCACAGATGTACTTTTGAGTCTAGCTGTCTCATTTTTAGGTCTTGGCATTCATTGTGTGCCAAGCACTTCACAAGTCATTGCTACCTGAAAGGTGACGCACCTGCTATATCCGAAGCAAAGCTGAAAGCTTATTCTTTCAGAAAGTTAGTGCAGTTTAAGGAATTCTGGCAAGAATTAATCCATGGTTTTCATATCTATTTCTGATTACAAGAAGCTCCCTGCGGAGTTCCTGGTTCGCGTACCTCGCATTCTCCTGCCCAAGGCGCAGCTCTACGCTGTGGCCATCGGAGGTTCCTGCTGGTTTTTGCTGGGGTGGGGCGTAAGAGGCAGTCCTGGGGAAAACTCCATCTCTGTGGCTACCGTTCTGACGCAGACTGCCAACTCACATCTTGCTGCTCTAGGGTTCAAAGAATTAATTCATTAAAAGAAAAAAAAATATTCTTCCGAACATGGGACTTTGGAAGTGTTAATCCTCTGGGAGGCCAGCGTTTCTGAGAAGCTTCTGTTACTTGGGAACAGTGTTTCTCTGTGATGCTGTGGATCTGCCCGGGGAGGGTTCTGGGGCAGGGGTAAAGGAGGTGGGCTGGCAGAGGCACGGGCAGAGCCCCCGCGGAAAACAGACGGCTCGGCGATGAAGGACCTTCCAGGAAGGCTTCTGCACTGCCTCCGTTCGCCAGGGCAGATGCCGTAAGCTGCTTCAACAACAGGAGTTCATTGTCTCGGAGCTGGAGGCGAGAAGTCCAAAATCAGGGCATCGGCAGGGCTCGCTCTCCTGGAATCAGCGTTCCCGCGGTCTCGTGTCCCTGGCCATCTCGCTCCTGTGTCTGCTCCTCTGGTTTTGACCCCAACTTCCTCGGCTTCTCAGGACTTCGGCCCTGTTGGATTAAGGCCCACCCTGGCTCAGTCTGGCCTCATCTAAATAGGTCTTCGTACAGACTCCAGCTCCTACGCTCTGGTTTATTGGACTTACCCCACTCAGCTAACAGGGAGGTGAAGAAGGTCAACCACCACACCAGGGAGCCTAGAGTGCCTACAACTGCAAGCAGGAGGATTGCATCCACATGGATATGTGGAGTCTAAGCCCCCTCTTGACATAGATGTGGAATGGACACGACCAAGCCAAGGTCCACAGGAAGGAGGAATACAGTAAGGATTAGAGTGGACTTAATGATATTCTATTCATGAACTATTGTGGTTAATAATCGAGAAAATGTGGCATTGGTGTGGAAAAAGTGGCCATGGTGGCTGCTGGGTGCGGGGAATGGGAGGAAGAGATAAGATGTGGAGGCATTTTCGGGACTTGGAGTTGTCCTGGGTGGTGCTGCAGGGACAGTTGCCGGACATTGTATGTCCTCCCATGGCCCACTGGATGGAACGTGGGAGAGTGTGGGCTATGGTGTGGAACACGGGACATGGGGTGCAGCGATGCCTGGAGATGTACTCACCAGATGCAATGGATGTGTCATGATGATGGGGGAGAGTGTTACTGTGGGGGGAGTGGTGGGGTGGGGGTGGTGGGGACCTCATACTTTTTGAATGTAATATTTTTTTAAAAAACGAATAAATAAAAAATAAAAAAATAAAAAAAATAGGTCTTCGTATAATCAGTACTATACTTGGTAAATAAACGTCTAAGAGACTTAACTCTCTGATCCAGCCACGTGCCAGTTGAGCCCTGAATCTCAGCAGAGTTGCAACACCTACTCTCGAGTTCATTGGACTCACCCAGGAAAACTAACAAGGAGATGATGATGGGCAACACCCATTCTGAGAAACAGAGAATGTCTGCAACTGCAAGCAAGACAGTTCCATCCATCTGCTCCATGGGAGCTAAGCCCTCTCTCAATTAGAAGCAGAGTGGGCATGACCATCCCCAAATCCTCAAGATTGGGGAAGGAGCAATGGACTAAAGCAGACTTATTATTATTCTACTATAGACTTATTATTATTCTAGCACTGGAAGAACTCTTATCATTGATGTAAAGGCAGTGCCCACCAGAGGTCCTGAGGGAGGGGAGAGGGAAGAATAGGTGGAACGTGGGGACATTTTCGAAACACAAGAGTTGCCCTGCATGACGTTGCAGTGACAGACATAGGCCATTATATACTTTGTCATAACCTACAAAATTGTGCAGGACAGAGTGTAAACTATAATGTAAACCGTAATCCATGGTAGCAATGCTTCAGTATATGTTCATCAGTGGTAACTGTTGGAGAAAAATACGGCGCTTACTGGGACATGGAGACTGATATGACTATAGACAAAGAAAGATTTATTGAGAAGCTCTCCCAACAGAGGGGGTCTGAAGAACAGACTTCAGCCCCCCCTTGGAAGCGGGGGGGGACTTCATTTTACACAGAACTTTCCTAGGCGGGGGAGTGAGTTGGTGGGAGGGGGTAGAGGGTCCGAGTGAAGTACAGGGGCCAACAGGAAGCCCTAGAGGTGAAAATTTTTCCTGATAGTGCTTGAAGATAGTGGGTTAGGGAGTTATGGTTTCCTGGAATGCTGCAGGAACAGATGTTTCTTTGTTCTGCAGGAATTTTATCTCCCTCTGATGTGCAGGTAGGGAAGGTTTCCATTTCCCTTTACTCCGCTCTCTAAGAGGTTTCTTTATTTAACCTATGGGAAAGTGCTGTATTTAGGCAAGTAGGCTTATGGGGGATGGGGTTATCCTTTCCCCAGTGCATATCAGGGGAAACTGAGCTACAGCTAGTTAATTATTGCAAACCTCTAACACAGGAATGAGGGAGGTTGTTGATGTGGGAAATGTGGGAGGTGGAGGGAGTGGGGCATATGGGAATCCCCTGTATTTTTTATGTAACATTTATGTAATCTAAAGCTTCTTTAACAATTACAAAAAATAGGCTCTTGGAAGATCTTCTTCACAAATGAGTGCCCACCTTAACTAATGGTCTTAATTACGAATGGGTTCACGCCCTGGGGACTGGCGTTTGGGGCCTGAGCCTGACTTTTGGGGGGACGTGATTCCCCTTTACGGAGGGGCTGTGGACGAGGGCCTGGGTGGAGCAGGGCATGCTGGGAGCAGCCCGTGGTTAGCGGCCCGGGAAGCGGCTGCCTTGAAAGGAGCACTGCAGTCTGCTGGCTGCAAAGCGGACCCCGCGCAGTGGGTCGGCGTAACAGCAGGAATGTGTTGGCTCCCAGTGCTGAGGCTGGAGGGAGTCCAAGAGGCAGGCGTCAGCAAGGCCGTCCTTCTCCCCGAAGACGCGGTGTTCGGGCCTGGCTGAGGGCCAGCGGTGGACCCTGGATTTCTGTCACGTGACACACACACGGTTGCATCTTCTTTCTCCTCCAGGCTGTCGACTTCCGCTTCTTTCGCCGTGGCCTTCTCTCTAAGACCTTCAGCAGCACCTTCACTAACAAGAGCCTCTTCAAAAGGTCCTGCTTAAAACAGGTCCCTACCCACAGGCCTGGGCTAAGAACGTGTTTTTCTGGGGTACCTAACGCCAAACCTCCACCGGCGCTACGAGTTGGCCAAGAAACCTAGTATCAAACCCCCAACAGGGACTGGCGTTGCTTGCCGATGTGATCATTCACCAGCGTTCTCCGTGACACGTCTGGCTCTTGCACCTGTCACAAGGCGAGTAAAATGAGGTTGCGGTTGGAATCGCTCCAAGAGTCGATGGTGTCACCACTCTCTGCGGCTTCTCCGGGAGAGCGGGGCTGCTTCTGGTTCGGTCTCAGTGGTGGTGAGGGGCAGTCGAGGGGCGTCTCCTGGCCCGCTGGTGTCCAATAGCCCTTGACCTGTGGGTCACAGAAGCAGTCTTGGAATTCTGGCAGTTGGCAAGCTTGTCTCTTCTCACCATACATTCTGGGACTGAGTCAATCACCCCAGAGTGGGTCCACGGTTGATAGATAAAATACAGATGCCCAATTAAAGTTGAATTTCGGATAAACAACAAATGATTTTTTAGTACATGTAGGTCCCAAATATTTCATGGGATATACTTACGCTAAAACATTATCATTTATATGAAATTCAACTTTATTTTTTTAAGATGTATTTATTTATTCTCCCCCTGCCTTGTCTGCTCTCTGTGCCCATTCGCTGTGTGTTCTTCTGTGTCTGCCTGTTTTCTCATTAGGCGTCTCCTGGAATTGATCCTGGGACCTCTAGAGTAGGAGAGAGGTGAATCATTCTCTTGCGCCACCTCAGCTCCCTGGTCTGCTGCATCTCTTATTGTCTCTCCTCTGTGTCTCTTCTTTTTTCTGTTGCATCTTCTTGCTGTGTCAACTCTCCGCATTGGCCGCCACTCCTGCACAGGACGGCACTCCTGTGCGGGGCGGTGTTCCACGTGGGCTGGCACTCCGCTGGGCTGGCACTCCGCGTGGGCCGGCTTGCCACGTGGGCCAGCTCGCCTTCACCGGGAGGCCCTGGGCATCGAACCTTGGACCTCCTGTATGGGAGACAGGAGCCCAATTGCTTGAGCCACATCCACTTCCCTGAGATTCAACTTTAAATGGGTTTTCTTTTTATTTGCTAAATCTGACAAGCCTGCTTGTTGGATGGACACTGATCCCCGCAAGCCCATACTCTGATAAGTGGATCCACAATGGCTTTGTGGGTCTCTGTGGATCAGCACGAGTTGGATCTAAAGGCCCCTGGAAGGTCTGGCTCTCTCTTTCTCAGTGCACAAACCTCTGGTAATTAGCCGTGGTCCCTCCCGGGGAGGGCTTGGGGGTTCCTGGGTGTATCTGTGACCATCTTGCAGGCGCCCTCCTCAAAGGAAGCTGCCCCCCTCTTGTTTGAGGGGCTCGTCGAGGGGCCCTGTGAACTGGTAGGCATCACCAGAGCTCCCTGCAGGTCACGGCACAGTCGTTGACCGTTCTGTCCCTGTGGCCCATGTTGGCATTTGTGTCCCCCTCGTTTCAGAAGGTTCAGCACTGACACTGGCCTCTTCCACACTGGGGTCCGTCACTGCCCCCGTGTCTCCACGACCCCGTCAGGGAACCCAGTTCCCCTGCAGCACGCGCACCGCCAGCCTGTCCCGCCGTCCCGCGGAGCGCGCCGGGGCTGCTGGCACTTCCCTTGCCAATGCGCTTCTCAGTGTTTGGTAAAGAGAATGGGGTGTCACCAGGCCTTCACTGTGCTTGGGGGTGGCTGAGCAAGTGGCCCCTCTCTCTGACCCTTCAGGTTACATCTCTGCAGCAGAGGTTCTAACTTGAGTGAGCCTTAGCGTCACCCAAGGGCTCGTTAAAACACAGAGTGTTGGGCGACCCCAGAGCTTCTGATTTGGGGGGTCTGGAGTGAGGCCTGAGAATTTGCATTCTTAAGAATTCTGGGTGATGCCACTTCTCGGAGACCTGCCTTTGAGAACCACTGGTTTACACATGCCAGGGAGTTTAGACTTTAAGACCTCGTTAGGCCATCTTTGTGTTCAGACTCTTAGCCAATCTGGTAGACCGGAGGTCTGCAAACTTCTTCCTTAAAAGGCCTGGGTAGTAAATAGTTTAGGCTCTGAGGGCTCTGCAGTGTTTGCCACAACCACTCCACTCTGTCGCTATAGTGTGAAAGCAGCCATTAAGAATTTATAAATAAAGGGACAGGAGTATGTTCCAGTAAAACTTTATTTACAGAAATAGTTAGTGGGCTGGGCTTGGGGCCAGCATTCCCTGACCCCAGTGGTAGACTTTTTTGTTTGTTTGTTTAAATCCCAATAAGATATGCATAACAAGACAGTTCTCATTTTAGCCGCTTTCAAGTATACAATTCAGTGTTAATCACATCCAGTGTTGTGCTGGCGTCACCGTCATCCATTACCCACACTTTCTCATCACCACAAAATCAACTCTGTGCACACTGAGCATTAGCTCCGCATACACTGCCCCCCACTTCTGCCCCTGATAAACTGCAATCTTTCTGTTTCTGTGAGTTTGCTTATTTTAGTTTTTTTCATGTAAATGTGACCACACAAGTATTTGTCCTTTTGTGTCTGGCTTATTTCAGGTAACATGATAGCTTCATGGTTCATCCATATTGTAGCATGTATTAGAACGTCATTCATTTTCGTGGCTGAATAATATTCTATTACGTTTATGCACCACATTTTGTTTATCCGTTTCTCTGTGGATGGACCCTCGGGCTGCTCCACCTTTTGGCGATTGTGAATAACGCTGTTGTGAACATTGGTGTACGAGGATCTGTTCGAGTCCATGTGGTAGGCGGGAGCCCAACTCCTTGAGCCACGTCCACTTCCCAATAGACTTTACTTTTAGATTAGTTTTAGGTTTTTACAAAAATTGCCCAGAAAGTACAGTGTTACCATCTAACTCCCTCCCCACCCCCCACACGTAGTTTCCCCTAGTGTTAACATCTTGAGTCACGTGGTACATTTTTCACGATTGATGAACCGATAGTGCTATATCATTAGTAACTAAGGTCCATGGTTTACACTGGGGTTCCCTCCTCAAGTGTGTACAGTTCTATGGTTTGTGACAGATGTGTCTTGTCACATGTCCACTATTATGGTTTCAGAATAGTTTCACGGCCCTAAAAATGCCCTGTGCTCCACCCATTCATCCTCCACTCCCTGAACCCACGGCTACCGCTGATCTTTTTATTGTCCCTGTAGCTTTTCCTTTTACACAGTGTCATGGAGTTGGATTGGTTTCAGCTTGACTTCTTTCACTCAGCAATGTGCATTTAAGGTTTCCATGCTTTTTCACAGCTTGATATCTCATTTCTTTTTATTGCTGAATAATATTCATCATATGGATATACCACAGTTTATCCATTCACCTATGGGAGGCCATCTTGTTTGTTTCTGTTTTTTGGCATTTATTTTAAAAGTTGCTATAAACATTTATGTGCAGGTTTTTGCATGGACGTAAGTTTTCAACCCTTTTGGGTAATTACCTAGGAGTACAATTGATAGATCATATGGTAAGCCTATGTTTAGCTTTTATTTTTTTAAAGATTTATTTTATTTATTTATTTCTCCTCACTCCCTCATTGTTTGTGCTCGCTGTCTGTTTACCGTGTGCTCGTGTTCCTTTTAGAGGCACCGGGAACCGAATCCGGGACCTCCCATGTGGGAGGGAAGTGCCTAATTGCTTGAGCCACTGCCTCTCCCTGCTTTGTTGTGTGGCTCTCATTGTTTTCCTCCTTGTGTCTCTTGTTAAGTCATCTTGTTGCATCATCTCGCTGTGCTGCTCATTGCATCAGCTTGCTGTCTTGCTTGTCTTCTTTAGGAGATACCAGGAACTGAACTCGGGATCTCCCATGTGGTAGGCGGGAGCTCAATCACTTGAGCCACATCTGCTTCCCCTATGTATAGCTTTGAAAGAAACTTCCAAACTGTCTTTCTAAGTGGTTGTACCATTTTGCATTCCTAACAGCAAATGAATAAAAGCTCCTATTGCTCCACGTCCTTGCCAGTGTTTAGTGTTGTCAGTGGTTTGGATTTTAGCCATTTCTAGTATGCTTTGTAGCAGTATGCCCTGTTTTAATTTCCCTTCATGTTTTTAATTGCATCATCACATCTTTTAATTTCTCCTCCTCTCCCCCCCTGCTGTGGTCAATGGAAGAAGCCACATGGCTCCACGCTTCTTATAATAACTCTTGTTGTGTAGCAATTACCCGCCACAGCCACTTGATCTCCCAGAGCCGTGCTGTGTATCTATAATTCATGCCATGCTTGCACCAGTGATAATTTGAGTAACTGAGATGTTGCCGCATGCCATGGATTCCCTAGCCCGGTTTCTTAGAAAGGAGATTATCTGTGAGTTCATTGAATGTGTGAGCACCCCAATCACAAAATTCCGTTTATTGTGTCAGTTTCTTTCTTTCTTTTTTTTTAAAGATTTATTTATTTATTTAATTTCCCCCCTCCCCTGGTTGTCTGTTCTCTGTGTCTATTTGCTGCGTCTTGTTTCTTTGTCTGCTTCTGTTGTCGTCAGCGGCACGGGAAGTGTGGGCGGCGCCATTCCTGGGCAGGCTGCTCTTTCTTTTCACGCTGGGCTGCTTTCCTCACGGGCGCACTCCTTGCGCGTGGGGCTCCCCTACGTGGGGGACACCCCTGCGTGGCAGGGCACTCCTTGCGCGCATCAGTGCTGCGCATGGGCCAGCTCCACACGGGTCAAGGAGGCCCGGGGTTTGAACTGCGGACTTCCCATGTGGTAGACGGACGTCCTAACCACTGGGCCAAAGTCCGTTTCCCTGTGTCAGTTTCTTGAGCATCTGTATCTGTCAGGATCCCACAGAAAACAGATGGCACACTCCAAGCAGTTTTTTAATGACATAGTCCTATAGTTATTAATATCAAGCAGTTGTTTTGAGGAAGGTGTATTTTCGAAGGGATGGGTGTATGGTAACCACAAAGAGTACGACGGAAACCTGGAGCAAGAACAGGGAGCTCTTCCCACCCCTGGGCCCAATGGGACGAGGGAAGGAGTGGTTGCCAGCACTTAGGAGAGAGTGATGTAGGGTTAATCACTTGTTTTGTGATGAACAGAGACTTCAGTTGGCTAGTTCAAGGCGACCTTGCAGGAAGGTGGCTGGGGGAATAAATACCCTAACCTCACTTTCTCTTTTTTTTTTTTAAGATTTATTTATTTCTCTCCCCTCCCCCCCACCCTGGTTGTCTGTTCTCTGTGTCTATTTGCTGTGTCGTCGTCTTTGTCTGCTTCTGTTGTTGTCAGTGGCACAGGAATCTGTATTTCTTTTTGTTGCGTCATCTTGTTGTGTCAGCTCTCCGTGTGGGCGGCACCATTCCTGGGCAGGCTGCACTTTCTTTTGCGCTGGGCGGCTCTCCTTACGGGACGCACTCCTTGCGTGTGGGGCTCCCCTACGCGGGGGACACCCCTGCATGGCCGGGCACTCCTTGCGCGCATCAGCACTGCGCATGGGCCAGCTCCACATGGGTCAAGTATGCCCAGGGTTTGAACCGTGGACCTCCCATGTGGTAGATGGATGCCCTAACCACTGGGCCAAGTCCACTTCCCCCTAACCCCACTTTCCTTCTTCCTCTAGAGTCTGGCCATGCCTTCCCATTGATCAAACCCATCAAGAAGCTGGAGGTTCTGGGAACCTTGCTGCTGTGGTCCATCTATAGTCCATCTCCTGGGAGAAGAGCAGAGCACAGAAGAGGTCAGAGCGGATTCTAGGTCAGACATCACACCTCTGTTATAAGCAGATACCAGAGAGGACGCTGAGAGGAGAGAAGATTAGGAGTGACGTTGGGAGGCTGCAAGTACAGAGAAAGAAAGGCAGGCAGGCAGGAGGCGGTTAGAACCTGATGGGTGGTCAAGGGATAAAATAGTATCCAAGCAGAGACAAGTCTTCTGACTATGCAGTAGCAATACATTTTCATTGAAGTGTAGTTTTAATTTAATGCAGCAGCTTTGAAGTTTTGTTAAGTTTGCTTGATTGGGATTTTTATGTGTCTAATAGATTCTAGACTGACTTAAGCCTCACCCCCCCTCAGTATAATTCCAGTTTCGTTCTCATCGATCCAAGTATCCTCTTATGATCGCTCTAAGTCAGTAGTAATGTCTCCCCTCTTATTTCTGATTGTATTTATTTGTATCTTCTCTCTTTTTTTTTCTTTGTCACTCTAGCTATGGGTTTGTCGATTTTTATTGATCTTCTTGAAGAACCAACTTTGGTTTTGTTGAGTCCCTCTCTTGTTTTTTGTTCTCAATCTCATTTGTTTCTGCCCTGATCTTTATTATTTCTTTCCTTGGGCTTGGTTTGAGATTAGTTTGCTGCTCTTTTTCTGGTTCCTTCAGGTGTGCGGTTAGGTCTTCGAGTTTAGCTCTTTATTCTTTTTTAAAGTGAGTATTGAAGGCTATACATTTTCCTCTCTGCACTACCTTCACTGTATCCCATAGTTTTTAAAAAATATTTATGTAATTTATTTCTCCTCACCCTGTGTTATTTGCACTTGCTGTGTCTGATGTCTTCCTTCTTTCTTTAGGAGGCACTGGGAACTGAACCTGGGGCCTCTGATTTGGGACGGATGTGCCTAATCGCTTGAGCCACCTCCATTCCAAGCTTTGTTGTGTCTCTCATTATGCTTTTCTTCTTGTGTCTCTTTTTGCGTATTATGTTGTGTCAGCTTGCTGCACCTCCCTGTCATGCCAGCTCACTGTCTTCTTGGAAGTACCAGGAACTGAACCATGGACCTCCTATGTGGTAGGTGGGAGCTCAGTTGCTGGAGCCACATCTACCTCCCTCCCATAGGTTTTGATATGTTGTGTTCCTGTTTTCATTTGTCTCAATATATTTACCGACTTCTCTTGCAATTTCTTCTTTGACCCACTGATTATTTATTAATGTGTTGTTTAATCTCCATATATTTGTGAATTTTCCCATTTTCTATCCTTTATTGATTCCCAGCTTCATTCTGTTATGATCAGACAAAGTGCTTGGTGTCATTTCAGTCTTTTAAAATTTATTGAAATCTGTCTTGTGACCCAACATATGGTCTATCCTGGAGAAGGACCCATGGGCATTTGAAAAGAATTTATATCCTGCTGTTTTGGGGTGCAGTGCTGTACAAATGCCTATTAGTTCTTGCTCATTTATCATATTATTCAAGCTCTCTGTTTCGTTCTTTATCCTCTGTCCAGATGTTCTATCCAATGCTGTGAGTTGTATATTGAAGTTTCCAGCTATTATTGTAGAAACATCTACTTCTTCCTTCAATTTTGCCCGTGTGTGTCTCATGTATCTTGGGACACCCAGGCTGGGTGCGTACACATTTATTATAGTTATTTCTTCTTGGTGAATTTCCCCTCCCCGTTTTTTCTCTTTTGGTACTGGGGTTGGGGATCGAACCTGGGACCTCATATGTGGGAGGCTGGTGCTCAGCCACTGAGCCACATTGGCTCCTCTGAGTTGTTTTTTTCATGTGTTTGCTTGTTGTTTGTTTTTTGTTTTAGGAGGCACTGGGGACTGAACCTGGGACCTCCCATGTGGAGATGAACCGCTTGAGCCATACCAACTCCCTGAATTGCCCTTTTATTAATATACAGTGACCTTCTTTATCCTTTATAACAGTTTTGCATTTGAAATCTATTTTGTCCAATGTTATTATCATTATTCCAGATCTTTTTTGGTTACTATTTGTGTAGAGTATCCTTTTCCAACCTTTCACTTTGTTACATCTGAGGTGAGTCACTTGTAGACAGCAGATAGACAGCTTATATTTTAAAAAACATCTTTTTATTACAAATATACAAAACAATCATGCACATGTGTGGAATTCCCATACAACACTCCTTCACCAACACACCATGCCATGGTGGAACATTTGTTACAGATTATGAGAAAATATCATCACACTATTACAACTAACTGTAGTCCTTCGTGTGCATTTGGCACATTTTTTCCATATCCCCCTGTTAATAACATAGTACCTCTTGGCATTGCTGCAAGAACAGTACTGCTGCTAACTGTAGTCCTTAAGTTAGGTTACTTGTGTTTTTTCCATGCTTCTCCACATTCCCACCACCCGGCAATAGTGATGTACATCCATTCTAGTTCTCAGAAGGACATTCTTGCATTTGTACTATTAACCACAATTCTCATCCATCTCTGGGTTCACTGTGTTATTCAGTCCCTGGATTATTCTCTAGCTTTCTTTCAATTGACATTTACATCCCTAGACTACCCTTTTCAGCCACAGTTCCATTTATAAGCCAGCAGCTACTCACTATAATGTGTTACCATCAACTCTATCCATTTCCACACTTTTACGATGGTTCCTATTTTTTTTTTTTTAAAGATTTATTTATTTATTTAATTTCCCCCCCTCCCCTGGTTGTCTGTTCTTGGTGTCTGTTTGCTGCGTCTTGTTTCTTTGTCCGCTTCTGTTGTCGTCAGCGGCATGGGAAGTGTGGGCGGCGCCATTCCTGGGCAGGCTGCTTCTTTCTTTTCACGCTGGGCGGCTTTCCTCACGGGCGCACTCCTTGCGCGTGGGGCTCCCCCACGCGGGGGACACCCTTGCGTGGCACGGCACTCCTTGCGCGCATCAGCGCTGCGCATGGCCAGCTCCACACGGGTCAAGGAGGCCCGGAGTTTGAACCGCGGACCTCCCATACGGTAGACGGACGCCCTAACCACTGGGCCAAAGTCCGTTTCCCGGTTCCTATTTTTTTAATCCATTCTGTCAGTCTATGTCTTTTGAATGGGGAGTTCAGTCCATTGATGGTCAACATTATTGCTGTGAAGGCATTACTTACTTTATCAACTTTATTCTTTGACTTTCCGTTGTCATATTTATCCTTCCTAATCATCTTCATTTCTACACTCTCCTCTAAGTCTCTCACCCTTGTCTTTTCCTTTCAGGCTGTTGCACTCCCTTTAGTGTCTCCTGTAAATCTGGGCTAATAACTCGTGGTTTTTGTTTTAGCTTCTTTGTCTCTGTCCCTTGCCCTCCTGGAGGATGCACAGCACTCTTCTTGTTGACCGATTTCCAGAGCAGTGCCCTGGTCAGCCTCTCGCCCTTCCTCTGCTTGTTTCTGTGAGAGCTCATTGGTCCAAATGCAGGATTTGTATTTCCCGTGTCCATGCCAAGACTGGCGTGGTAGAGAGCAGAGCAGGCAGATGCCAGATGGGACCTTCCTGGGGGAGGCTCTGGGTCAGGAAACTGGCCTGGCTGCGCATGTGGCATGCGGCTTTTTTTTTTTTTAAAGATTTATTTATTTATTTCTCTTCCCCCCCCCGCCCCATCAACTCTCTGTATCCATTCTCTGTGTGTTCTTCTGTGTCTGCTTGTGTTCTCATTAGGCAGCTCCAGGAACTGATCCTGGGACCCTCTGGAGTGGGAGAGAGGCGATCATTCTCTTGCACGACCTCAGCTCCCTGGTCTGCTGAGTCTCTTACTGTCTCTCCTCTGTGTCTCTTGTTGCATCACCTTGCCGTGCCAGCTCTCCGTGTTGGCAGGCATGCCTGCACGGGGTGGCACTCCCGCATAGGCCAGCACTCCATGTGGGCCAGCTCGCCACGCGGGCCAGCTTGCCCTCACCAGGAGGCCCTGGGCATCGAACCCTGGACCTCCTGTATGGTAGACAGGAGCTCAACTGCTTGAGCCACATCCGCTTCCCGGCACGTGCCTTTTACATTCACTGGAGCAGGTCCAGGCGGTCTGCCTTGACCCTCCCTCGAATCCCATCCATCGACCCGACGGATCCAGGGCTCACGCACCGGGGCTCTTCCCCTCTGTCCTTTTCCCTCCGTGACCCAGGAGAGGATTCCTCAGCATCCAAGGCATCTTGCCCTGGGAGCCCGTGGCTGATGGGGGATGCTGTATTAGCCACACCCCTCATTTGACCGTGTAGGGTTCCGGCCAAGCTCCCATTTGGAGAAAAAGCAGGAAAAATTCTCAGGACACGGGCAAGTAGAAGAGTAGTAGCGACGTGCGGCCTGCAGCTTGCTCAGCGCTCGATCACGTATCATGACGTGGTCCTTCCCAGGAGTCCGTTTCCTGCTCCACCTCCCAGGCCTGTGCACACGCACGTGCATACACACACGCACGTGAGTCCATTGGATAAGGACCTGCTTCTGGAACATCCACCCACCCCCCCCCCCCGCGATTTTGTTCATCAGAATCTGGACTTGACCCCTGCGAGGACTCATCCAGGGGAAGAGAAGGGAAACGACAACTCTTACTGGTGCGGCACCTTCGTCTTACCTGCGGAGGCACATTTAGTAGCACTTAGGGATTAATGCCCTTTTATGGTCAAGTCTCATTGATGGTATAAACTTATCTGTGATTTAATGTATATTTAAAACAAAAATCACTTGCTCTCTGAGCCTAGATCTCCAGAATAACATTTGTCCTTGTCCAAGGTAAGTTAGCCATAAATGGTGTGGTGGAAGAGTTCTACAGGTGGCTCAGCGCTCTGTCCCTTGCTGTGAAGGAATTTTTGCAGATGTCATTAAAAGTCTCGAGTCAGTCAACCTCAAGAACAGGTATTACCAGGGTGGGCCTGACCCAAACAGGTGGGCCCTCGAAAGCAGAGGCTGGCAGCAGAAGAGGAAGCCGGGAAGCAGAGCTGGTGCACGGCTGCCAGCCTCGAGGACGGCAGGGGCTGTGCGGTGAGGAGCGCGGTGACTTCTGGAGGACGAGAGCGGCACCTTCCCAGCCAACAGCGGGAAATGGAGACTCGCTCCTGCCCCTTCACGGTGCGGAATTCTGCCAACAGCTTGAATGCGTTTGGAAGCGGATTCTTCTCAGCTCCTCCAGATAAGAGCTCAGCTAGCTGACACCTTGATTTTGGCTTTGGGAGAACCCAGTTGAGCCACGCCGAGTTCCTGGCCTACAGAAATTGTGAGATAACAAATGGCTCTTGTTTTACGCCACTGAGTTTGTAGGGATTTGGTCCACAGCAATGCGAAACAGATATAAATTTTTAGCCTTTTTTTTTTTGTTTACTAAAATATAATGTGCATTAATAAAAGTGCAGAAATAATAAGGGTAACAATTTAATGAATTATTCCTAAGCGAGTACCATGTAACTACCTCCCAGGATAAGAAATAAATTATTACTACCACTGCAGAAGTTCTCTGCATGCCTCTTTGCAATCACTACCCTCTCTGTCTTCCCCAGGACTGGCCACTCTTCTAACACTGTAAATGGGTCTTCCCTGTTTTTTTAACTTTATATAAATATAATCATAAGTGTGTATGCATGTCTGGCTTCTTTTGCTCAGCATTATGCTGGTGAGGGCCATCCACATGGTTTGCAGAATTTTGCTCACTTTCATTGCCATGCAGTCTTCCATTTCATACTGTATAGCCATCAGCACCATTTATTTCAAAAGATCATCTGGGGAAGCGGACTTGGCCCAGTGGTTAGGGCATCCGTCTACCACATTGGAGGTCCATGGTTCAAACTCCGGGCCTCCTCGACCCGTGTGGAGCTGGCCCCTGCGCAGTGCTGATGCACGCAAGGAGTGCTGTGCCACTCGGGTGTCCGCCACGTAGGGGAACCCCACGCACAAGGAGTGCGCCCCGTGGGGAGAGCCAACCAGCATGAAAGAAAGTGCAGCCTGCCCAAGAATGGCGCCGCACACACAGAGAGCTGACACAGCAAGATGACACAACAAAAAGAAATACAGATTCCCGTGCCGCTGACAACAGAAGCGGACAAAGAAGAACACGCAGCAAATGGGAGGGGCCGGAAGGGGAAAGAAATTTAAAAAAATAAAATAAAATAAAAATTAAACTACCTAAAAAAAAAAAAAAGATCATCTGTGTTACTGCTCTACAATGCCACTGTCATCAGAAATCAGTTGTCCACGTGTTCATGGATCTGTTTCTACACTCCTGATCCTGTTCAGTTGGTCTGTGCATTGTTTCTTGCCTCAACACTGCCCTGTCCTCAGTACTGTGGCTTTATGGTAAGTCTTGATAGCTGGCATTGCCTTTCTTATTCAGTATCTGATATTATCTTGACTCCTCTTGGCCTTTTCCATTTCCATATACCTTTTGAATCAATTTCTAAATTTCCAAAAAATTCTGCTGGGATTTTGATGGAAAGTGCATTGACTCTTTTAGAGGGGTCTTGGAATTGACATCTGTATAATGATTCTTCCAGCCCATGAAGATTTATTTGTGTCTTGTTTACTGTCTCCCAATAGTTTATATAGTTTTCTTTATAGAGGTGTTGTACAGTTTCCTTAGATTATTCCTAAGTGTTTGATTTTTTAAATGTTAAAGTAAATGATACCATTTATTTTCATTTTTGTAGTTGCTATTTTTTTGTATTGACTGGTATTCAATAACCTTATCAAGTCCCATGATTTGTCTGTGGATTCCTTTGTATTATCTACATATAGAATCATGTTATCTGTAAATTGCCACATTTTTGCTAACCTTTTATTTTAAAATAATTTCAGCCTTCCAGGAAAGTTTCAAGATTAGTGCCAAGAACTTTCATATATCCTTTATCCAGACTTACCAGTTGTTGACATTTTGTGCCATTTGCTATCTTATCTTATATATCTGTATTTCTATCTATCCATCCATCCATCTATCCTCTCTGTATACAGACATACTCTTAGGAACCCTTTGAGAGTAAGTTGCAGGCATTGTACCTTTTCACCCCTTGCTAATAACAGGGATCTGCTGATCATAGTCACGGTAAGACAGTCAAAACCAAGACATCAATACAATCTATATCTAATCCGGAGTCCGTATTTAGATTTTGCCAATACTCTACAGTCAGCACCATTTATTTATTTATTTTTAAATTTGTTTCTCTCCCCTTCCCCCCCAGTCCCCCTGTTGTCTGCTCTCTGTGTCCATTTTTGCTGTATGTTCTTCTTTGTCCGCTTTTGTTGTTGTCACCGGCATGGGAATCTGTGTTTCTTTTTGTTGTCATCTTGTGTGTCAGCTCTCCGTGTGTGCAGCACCATTCCTGGGCAGGCTGAACTTTCTTTTGTGCTGGGCGGCTCTCCTTACGGGGCGCAATCCTTGAGCGTGGGGCTCCCCTACGCGGGGGACACCCCTGCGTGGCAGGGCACTCCTTGCGCGCATCAGAACTGCGCATGGGCCAGCTCCACACGGGTCAAGGAGGTCCGGGGTTTGAACCGCGGACCTCCCATGTGGTAGACGGACGCCCTATCCACTGGGCCAAGTCCGCTTCCCACCATCATTTATTTAAAAGCTCATTCAGTGTGACATTAATGCCCATTACTGACATTCCCTCCCCCACTTCAGGGTCCAATCTAGAATCGTGCACTTAAATTTGTTGTTATTATCTTTTTAGGTCTCCTTTGTCTTTCTCCATGTTGATACTTTTGGGAAGCATTTAGTAATGGCCATTAAATGGAATGCAATGGTTTACACAATTTTGAGTTTTTCATGCTTTAATTATGCCATGGGTCAGGGGCAACAGGCTGGTGGCACCAGGGATTTGCTTGGCAGAAAGCATCTCTGTGCACGACTCCCATGGCAGCCCTAGAGGCGTTTGCGGGTCCCCACGCAGATGTCCGGCTGTGCTGGCATGTGAACCCCACTTGCATGTGAGGCGGGAAGGAGTGAGCCCCGTGGAGGAGGCAAGGCTGAGGCCTGTGGACCTCCCCGGGGGCTGCCAGCCCACCGGAGCTGGCGCTGGTAGTACAAGGCCCCATGGGAGCTGGCCCGTCCACAGCCATGCGGAAGCGGGGTGGCTGTGCGAGGACCCCGGGAAGTGGGAGTGGCAGGGCGCAGTCCTCTCAGCCGCCAGCTGGGCGCTCAGAAACCCGACGTCTGTCTGGGTACACCAGCCCAGAGACGCAGTGACTGCTGGGAGCGCAGGACAATAGCAGTTCCTTACGTGAGCGTGGGTACACGGTGTCTTTCAAAATCCCCACTGGCTGTGAGTCAGAACCCACTGCGGGCATGCTAAAAATAATGACCCCTGGGCTCTGTGCCAGGCCCGCTGGGTCAGGAGCTCCCAGGGGAGACAGGGTTCACCTGGGCCGGGCCGGGGGGCCAGCCCCCGCTTCCACTGCATCGGACCGTGTGGATTCGCGGTGTGCTCCGCGGCCCAGCAGCACAGGGCCACCCAGAGCTGGTCAGAGATCTAGATCACAGCCCCTCTCCAGCCTCCGGGTCAGACTCTGCATTTTAGTAAGAGTCTGGGTGGTTTGGGTGCAGAGCTGCCAGATAGAATGTAGGATGCCCAGTTAGAGTTGAAGTTCATTCAAACAACAAATATGTATACATATGTATGTAAGTATAGCCCATGCAATATTTGGGACATACTTATACTAAAAAAATGTGTTGATCTTTAATAACAATTTTAATTTGCTAAATTTTGCAACCTTATTTGAGTGCACATTATGATCTGAGGAACCAGGTGTCTACAATGGCACACTCCTTCAACACTGCACCATACTGGTGGCCCACTGCATACTGAATGCATCTGTGCAAAAAGTAAATGTATTTTTCCCATTTAAATAGGAGTATGCTTTTTCTAAGAGATTAGATCTCCTACTAAATGGGAATAGTATTTAAGTACTATTTAAGTATTTAAGTATCTGAAACTGTCTTTGCAATTTATATTTTTTGGATCACAATACCATGAAAAAGAAGAGACAAGAAACTAAACACTAATTACTAAATAGATAATGTACACTATTTATCAAAAGAGAAAAATAATTTTAAAGTTCTATCTTTAGTAATAACAAAGCATCTCCAACATTTTAGAGATGTAATTTTTTTTTTATAATCCCCCCACCCAAGATGGCTCCCTCGTCTGTCTGCTTGCTGTGTCTGCTTGTTGTTTGCTTGTTGTGTCCACTCTTTGTGTCTGCTCATCTTTAGGGGGCACCGGGAACCGAACCCAGGACCTCTCGTGTGGTAGGTGGGCGCCCAACTGCTCGAGCCACATCTGTTCCTCCTAGTGATAGGATTATTAATATAGTCAAAGCCATAGAGCACCCCCAAAAACTAAGTATAAATTAAAAATTATAATCTAGTTATAAATGTCAGCAAACAATAATTGTTCCATATAGAAGATAGCCCTTTCAAAATCAAACCATTTTTCTAATTAGAATTCATACGCATATATTGGATAAAAGTGTTTTTCTCTTTTAGTGCAAATGGCGTATTTTTGCCACTAAATGGCACAGAGGGGCTTTGTGGCTCCTGGAGCACAGAGGACCTTGACAAGCCAGAGCCCTGGTAGCCGCCGTGCCCCGCATCTTCCCTGCCGGGACGTCGCCTCTGTCCACCCACCCCCTTTCTCGGCAAGCCCCGCCGGGCCTGCGCCGCTCTGCAAATTCCTGGGTGGCGGGAGCCAGCGGCGCACTGTGGAGCCCGGAATTCTTTTACGCGGGTGGTCTTTGTCTCTCGACGCGCTGGTGGGCTTCGGGGCAGTGCTTCTCGAACTTCCATATGCCTGCTAATACCTGGAGGCGTGCAGACCTGCGCTTCTGAGGCAGTGGACCTCGAGTGGGGCCTGAGAGTCTGCATTTCTAACTAGCTCCCAGGTGAGGCTGCTCCTGGGTAGCTACTTGGGCGGAAGTTTCTCGAAGGCAGGAACCATGCTGGGGACATTTGTGTTTCTACTCGGGGCTACTGTAGATCTGTTCCAAGTACCGTTTAAATGAATGGACGAATCAAAATTCAGAAACTGGGTTTCTCCCTTTGTGGACTTGTGGCATCGAGTCTGTTAACAGGAAAAATGAGATCCCGCGTGATTTCTATGTTGTTGGCCACCTTTAACTTACCACATTGTCCCAGTGTCAGCTCTCAGCAAAACTGATTTCCCTGATTAGTAAAAGCTCTGAAGAGAACCTAATGCAAATACATTTTAGGAAATTAAAATGAAAAAAAAAAAGTAAGGATGAAATCGAGACCCTCAACATCTGTTGTTTCAGACCTCAATTTTTTTTTTTTTTTGCATTCCCTCGAACATACGGTTTTCTCACCCCGCCTTCTGTTTGGTCCCCAGCCTGGCGAGCTGAGATAGGTCAGGCACCCTGGAACCCATCTGGCCAGTGTGACGACATTTCAGGGTCGCAGATACGGGAGGTGGCCCCGGGGGGTCCCGCTCCCCCCGCCCCGGCCGCCGGCCACCCTCCACGAAATCTGTTTTGTCTGCGCCGGGCTGAGTCACACAGAATAGATAGTTTATCAGCACATGCCCTGCAGATCATATTATCAGCTTACAAATATAGCCTGCTGGCACGCGGGGTGCTGTGCGGCCCCAGCCCCTCCCGCGCCAGCGTGCGGTGTCAACAGAGTCGCAGCCGGGTGACTGCGGCGGGACCCCCTGCAGTCCCAGGTACTTGGAGGGGTTCCAGAGGCGTGGGTCCCCGTGGGTGTTGTCCGGGGTGAGAGGGGGCCGGGCGGAGCGGCTGCTCCTGAAACTGGGGGACCGGGAGGGGCAGCAGGGCGGTGGCCCAGGCGGGGTGGGGGCTGCCCCCTGGGCCCCCCACTGGTTTGGGGGGCTCACCTCCTCCGCCCTGGTGCGGGGGGCCGGCTCGACTGAGGGGGCCCTGAGCTCGGGAACACCCCGCACACAGCTGGACGTCAAGAACTAGAACCAAATGGGAAAGGAGGAGAGAATGCGGGGCAGGAGGCCCTGTAGCACGAGGCCGAGCTCGGGTCCGGGAGGAGGTCGATCAACCTTGTTTGTGTCCTCTTGGGTGCCCGGAGGAGCGTGATTGACTCCTGGCTGAGGCCATCCTCCCCCATGTCTGGACCCCAGCACGGCCACAGGGTGGGCCAAGGAGGGGCTGCCGAGGATGGCCAGGCTTTGTCAGGCAGGGGCTCAGCCGCCCGCTGGCCCTCCTGCTGGACAAGGCCTTTTCCCGCAACCCGGGGGCCGGAGTGCTCGTCCGTCATTTCCCCCAAGAACCTGTGCTAGCCCATCAGGTGGAGAGCATGCACCTCATGTTTGATGTTAAATTTAACTGGTGACATCGAGTCTGACGCAATTTCTTTTTTGTTAGTGTAAATAACTGATTTTCTTTTTTAGCTTTACGAGGGGCCAGAGTCTATCTTTACACTCTTTACACAAATTATCACACTTAATCCTTTCAACATTCCTACGAGTTAGATGCTAGAAGAGAACACTGAGGTTCAGAGTGGTTAGGTAGCGTCTTCAGGTTGACAGGTCTCTAGCACAGGCAGCCTGGCCCTGACCTCTCAGCCCTGCCCTGCACCCTCTGCCTACCCTGGCTTGGGTTTTCTAGCTTAATAAATTACCCGGAAAATAATCAGGCATCCCCCAGGGAAGCTCTGAAGATGTGACATACAATGTCATTTGACTCAGACTTTGTCTCTAAACTAATCTTTTTGACTCTTTAGCCCTTATTGACCCCACTGTTTCTGTCAGAAAACTCACTGTGTCCCATCTCTGGGGTCCAGGGAATGGCATTATATGAGGGTGGAATGGAATTTGTGGGTCCCCGAACTCCTTGGCTGCCACGTTATCGTCCCCGCTGCACCCTGGCATCACCGGAAGCTCCCGTCGGTAGGGCCATGCCCTTGGAGCCCAGAAGGCTGGTGGTAGGTGTCGTCTCCCAGTCAGGGGCGCCTCTGGGGCGGATGCCGCAGACGCGGGGTGCGCCTCGGGCTGCCCCAGACCCCAGCCTGCGAGGGGCGGGAGGGAGGCCTGGAGCTCTGGGCCCCGGGGGACGAGCGGGCCTGGGGGATCTTGGAGAGGCAGGTGGGGGTGGTGGCCAGCCCCCCCCCCCCCCCACAGCCGGTTCAAGCGACACCTGGCACGGTCCTCTTGTGCCCTCGCTGCTGCCCCTTCCAGCCTCGGGGAATGAGCGCCAAGAACGGCACGTCACCTCTGCGGTGGGCTTCATCGTCCTGCCCCTCGTAGAGCCTCCCCACCCATCCCCTGCCCGCCCCGTCTGCCACCTGACCACGATGGGGAGGACCCGGTGGCCAGAGAGGCCCCCTGCACCGGCCCGGAAACCTGGCACAGGCCTCCGAGCCGGGCTGCAGTGTGGGGCGGGGGACGGGTTTTTCGGGCCACACGCCTGGCTCAGGAGGGTGGATGTCTCTGCGGTGATGTGACGCAGCTGGGGCGTGAGAAGGCGCTGACAGCCCCTCGCCCACACCTGTCCCGAAGGCCCCGTCCTCCTGCAGCCCCCCCACCCCCCTACAGCTCCCACTGCAGTCGGATCAGCCTCGTTTAAACAGCACGTCACCTCGAAATGCACCCTTTATGCACCTGTTCTCCTTTTTTAAAAAGATGTATTTATTTTTTGTTTTTCCCTCTTCCCTGTTGTGTGCTCTCCGTGTCCATTCGCTGTGTGTTCTTCTGTGTCTGCTTGCATTCTCATCAGGCAGCACTGGGGGTCTGTGTCTCTTTTGTTGCGTCATCTTGCTGCATCAGCTCTCCACGTGTGTGGCGCCACTCCTAGGCGGGCTGTGGTTTCGTGCAGGGCGGCTCTCTTTGTGCAGGGGCCACTCCTTTGTGTGGGGGGCGCCCTTACATGGGGACACCCCTGCGTGGGCCGGCACTCCTTGTGTGCATCAGCACTGCGCGTGGGCCAGCTCACCACGCGGGTCAGGAGGGCCTGGGTTTGAACCCTGGGCCTCCTATATGGTAGGTGGACGCTCTATCCATTGAGCCAAATCTGCTTCCCATGTGCAAGCGCCTCGTTCATCTTTCTGTGCTTAGTAGGTGCCCACAGTGTCAGTTATTTAGGGTTCCCAGGGGTTGAAGAAGAGAAAGACACACCAACAAGAAATGCACAAGGACACGCAGCTCTGCTGGGGTCCCGCTGGGGCCTGGCAGCGTGGCGCCCTGGCAGGGCGCAGGGCACCCGCCGCGGGTTTGGACAAGGTGCTGGAGACGCCCCTCTGGTCCTACCTCCAGGGCCGGGTGGTCGGAGCGAGGGGGGGCCCTGAGCCCGTCTGGGGCCCACGGGTGGAGGCTCCCGCCGGTGCGCCGTGCTTCCTCAGTACTGGTCTGTGTGTGGATAAAATAGAATTAGACCAACAACAGAAGACTTGGACTTGCAGTGAGAGCCCCGAAGTAAATAAGCGACAGACGAAGGAGATGGCAGGGGAGCGGCCCGAGGTGAGGGGCTATGGGGGCAGCGTGTGCGGGCCCTGAGGCGGGGGGAGCGCGGGGCGGCGAGGCCCCCGGGGGGGAGGGGAGAGCCGGGTGGAGGCTGAGGCCAGACGCTGCAGGCCTGCCGGCCCCGGCGCCTGGCGCTGCCTCGTGCCGAGGGGCAGCTCGGGGCAGGAGCTCCTTCTCGCAAACGGCTCGCTGCGTGTGCACGGTGCGTGGAGGCGCGGGAGCGGGAAGCGGGGCACGGTGCGCGGCGGCCCGGCCCTGGCCCGTGCTGAGTGACGCGGGGTGTGGGTGTCGCCCGAGGCGCGTGCGCACAGCGGGGGCAGAGCGAGGAGAGGAAGGCCTAGGGGCACCCTCCTGATGGCGAGGGAATTGGGGGGCTGCCGGAGAAAACGTGCTGCTCTGAGATGCGCGCGGTGCCGGCGGGGACCCTGAAAGAACAGCCGGAAGTAGACACCTCACGGCACTTTTATTTTACTATCCACTGCATCGGCTTATTTTTTTGCAAATTACCTGGAAACTTAGCAGCTAACGACAAATATTTACCTCAGAGTGCCTGAAGATGGGGACAGATACTTCCCTCAGAGTCCTGAGGCTCAGGAAGAGGAGGTGGTGGCTGGGTGGTTCTGGCCCAGGGTCCCAGGAAGCGGGAGCCAGGCGTGGGCCGGGGCTGCCAGCACCGGAAGGCTCGGCTAGAGCGAGGGCCTCTGCCTCGAGCTGTCCCCGGGTGACGGCAGGGGCGCCCGGGTCCTCTGCGCCCGAGGCTCCTCCCAAGGCCGCCCGGGCGTCTCCACGTCGTGGCTGTGGCTTCCCCCCAGGGAGTGACCCGAGAGAGCCGTCCCTGTCAGGACCTGGTCCCGAGGCCGTCGACATCCATCGCGCCCTCCCCAGGCCGTGTGTGAGACGTGAGGCCGGCCACGCTCACGGGAGAGGAAGTGGGCCCCGCGTTCCTGAGGGAAGAATGCGGGGGGTTCGTGGACATAATTTAAAACCATCGCATGGACAAAGCAGAATGTTTTCTATTTTATTGCCCACCGCTGCTGGGCCGGCAGACCTTCCCCCGGGCCACCTCTGGCCTGCCACCCGCGAGCACCGCCCGAGCGGAATGGCACTGGGAGCCACTCGCAGCACCTGTCTACCTGGCCAGGTGTACCTCGGCACCAAGCAATGGGGTCCCAACCCACGAGCCGGCCACAGGAGGTCACCTGCCTCGGGCCAGCTGCCTAGAGAGCACAGCTGACCACAGCAGGTCCCCGCCCCACACCTTCCAGACTCCTCCACCAGAGCAGGTGAAGCCTGCGCACCCCCTGCGACGGCGCGCCCCTGGCAAGTGGGGCAGGGCAGGCTGGAGTTCTTTCCCTCGTTTTATAAATACCCACATGACATCCTCGATTGTGCCTGCTGGCCTGCAAAGCCTAAGATATCTACGGTCGCGACCTTTATGGAAAGAGATCTGCCAACCTCTGTGCTCAGGCAAAGCTTTTCCAGGAGGAAGTTTCCTTTCCACCGTGAGTCAAGCCTTCGCGGGTCTGTTGATGGTTACCGTCGTCCCTCGGAAGCTGGGAAGCCATTAAGCGCCTGGGCAGCCCTGGACGGGCCAGGAACGTGCCTGCGACGTGCTGGGCCCCAGCGTCCTCGCTGCAGCAGTGGTGACGGCACCGTCCTCCTTCCCTCCTGAAGATGCTCTGTGGCTGCGGACCGTGCGGTCTGCTCCAGGGAGGCCGGTTCTTGTGATTTTGCTACAACGACGCAAAGCCAGGTCTGCAGCAGGGACCCAGATGCCCTCTTGGAACCTTGGCTCTTGGCCGTCAAATTCACCGTGGCCCAGGCTGAAGCGTCCCACGTGGCTGCTGGGGAGAAGCGGGGCTGCAAAGTGTCCCGTCGGGGGCTGTGGCTGTTCTCTTTTGCCGGTTTCCTAGGCTGGGTGCTGCACAGCTACCTTTTTTCTTTTGTGCTTTGGTGTGGTATAGCACGGTGACATTTCTGCAGCCCTGGAGAAAGTTCCTGATTAGGAAATAAAATTTCATGTGCCCGCCTGAAAAGAGGAGCGCTGTAAATTTGCTGGGAGACCTTCTCTCCCCCGGCTGAGCACCCGGGACTTGCTCCCGCCCTTGACATCTGCCTCTTCTCGCTGCTCCCGAGGTGGCGTCTCCTCTGCCCGGATGGAGAGTCTCCCACCTGCCCTGGAATGCCCTGGACTCTTTTTTTTTTTTTTTCAAAGATTTATTTTTTATTTATTTCTCTCCCCTTCCCCGCTCCCTGTTGTCTGTTCTCTGTGTCCATTCGCTGTGTGTGCTTCTGTGTCCACTTGTATTCTTATCAGGAGGCACTGGGGATCTGTGTCTCTTTGTTGCGTCATCTTGCTGCATTAGCTCTCTGTGTGTGCGGGGCCACTCCTCGGCAGGCTGTGCTTTTTATGTATGGGACAGTTCTCCTTGCAGGGCGCATTCCTTGCGCGTGGGGCTCCCTTATGCGGTGGACACCCCTGCGTGGCACGGCAATCCTGCGCGCATCAGCACTGCACGAGGGCCAGCTCCCTACACGGACCAGGAGGCTCTGGGTTTGAACCCTGGACCTCCCATGTGGTAGATGGATGCTCTATCAGTTGAGCCAAATCCGCTTCCCTGCCCGGGCTCTTTACCAGCCTTAGCATCCACCTGGGGACCTACCAAGTCCACGTTAAGGCTGGACCTGTCCATCTGTCTAGGGAGGCCCTGAGCCGAGCTCTGTCCTGCAGGCTGGGCTGAATTCAGCTTCAGGAGCTTGCGTTTTGTACCCTCCCAGCATCTCTGGATGTCCCATGCAGATCTCTAGCAAATATCATGACTTACCATTCTTAGAGTCCCCAGTTTTAGTTAGACACGTTTGCAACTAGGCAAGAGCCTATTTCAACCCTGGCACATTCAAAGCCTTCTTAATTGAAGAGCTGGACACCCCGGGCTTCTCAGGGAAAACGGCAAGTACTGAGAGTGATATTGAATTTACAAGTTCAGAAATAGGTCAGGGTCTTCAGTAATTAAGTTTCAGATATTCCTGGCATTTATCAGGGATGAATGATACTTTATCGAAGACGTGATCAAATTGAGAACACAAGCGTCAGGAAGAGACCAGTCGCCTCAGGTGGGAACTTGAATTGCATTTCTGCAAATTAACAAGTGGAAATTAATGAGCAACTATTCTTATGCAGGGGCAGTTAAAGGTCCGAGCTCATTTCTTAAGGATTAACTGACCCGAGTTGATGAAAGAAAATCAACGGCAGCCTTTGGGCTCTGAGCCTGCAGCGTGGTTCTTGCAACTTTAGCTCCTCTGGCGGGCTCGGCTGTCCACACTGCTCAGAGGCGGTTAACTTTATTTTTGGCTTTTTGGTTTGCTTTTATGTGTAGACTTGGGTTTTGTGCAAAGATTTTCTCAAAGAAATTAGGCTGCCTGATTCTCCCTTTTCCTTTTAATTTCTTTTTCCATTACTGGGAGGTGAGCTTTGATCCCTATTGAGGCTTGACATTCTTTCTTGGATACTTTGATGTTAAAAGCCAAAGCCTCACCCTTTGCACTTTGGTGCTGCTGAAGTGACGATGAGACGAGAGGCAAAGTGGCTAAAGAAAAAGTAAACGCAGAGAGTTCTGGCTGGGTAAGGTGGAGTCGGCCGGCTCCAGTTTCTCTCCCACCCTGTCTTTTTGGCTATAAAATCTGGACAGGATAAAGGAGCCGTCCTACGAAGACGCTGAAAAGCAGGTGGGTGCAAGAGGATAAGAGAAGAAAAGCAGGACCGAAAGCCCTGCGGGGCGGCGTGTTTCCCTCTTCCTTCTCCCCCTGGCATTCCGCAGCCTCGACCCAGCCTGAACCCTGGAACGTGGCCCCTGCAGGACGCGCCCCAGGAAGAGCCCTCGGTTTCCACTCCAGGAGCCGAGAGGCGACATCCCCCTTCTCTCTTTTCTCCATTCGCTCCTGCCAACCAGAGAATTCTGTGGTGGCAGCAGGGACGGAGGGGGCAGTGGGGGCCTCGAGCACCTAAAAGACTCTGCTCAGAGGAGCGGTGGCCACTGAACCCTGCTTGATCTTTCTCCCATAATCCTCCTGCCACTGGGCCTCCTAGGATGCAGCCGTCGGTGGTGCGAGGTGGGGTAACAAGCTGGGGACAGCAAAGGGGCTGTCCAGGGGCCCAGAAAGTGTCGGGGAGATCATGGAGAAGGAGGAGCTGGGGAAAACGACCCCCTTGAGTTGTGTGTGAACTCCTGGGCGCCCCGAGCTGCACTGACACTGCGGACGGAAGGCCGGTTACGCTCTGCCCATGTCCCAGTGGCCACTGGGTGGCGCTCCTGGACCACATCTGAATAATGCTGCAAGGACTGGAAACCACACGCTAATCTCCTCCAGCACAGGGCAGGTCGGAACTGGAGGTCAGAACCCAACCAAATTGATTTCCTACTGTTTGCCAGGTACAAACTTACTGCTTCTCAGATCTGAATGTACCTTTCAATAGATACACTCTGTGGTACGCAGTGGAATTCTATTAAGTATTTCTCCTCTAAGGTAAGCAGGTTGTTAAACTTTCTCAGGAGAAGAAAGTTGGAGAAACATGCAGGAGGACGAGGCCTTCTGCAATTTCCTTTACAGGCTGGAGGGCAGCAAGGTTGATCCTGTGGCTGTGAGGACACCGGTGGCACCTGCCCAAGCCACAGGCTCCGAATGCAATCCTGTGACCTTGTAGCCTTGGCCTGGCAATGACCTTTCCTGGTTCTCTCGACCTAGAAAAAAGGTCCGTCATGCGGGCTGCGTACTCTGAAGGCCTGCTCACACTCCTCTCTAGACTCTGTAAACCTCCACGTGCCCTGCCCACAGCCAACTTTGACCCAGAGGGTTGCATACCGAGCTGCTACTGTTCCCACAAGCTCCTGCTTGGCTGGGCACTCTGCAGGCCTCCTGCCTCTGCTGAAAGTAGACTCTTACTGCCACCTACATCTTTGATTGCTGATCAGCTGTTTCTCCACTTGCATTGTGGAGAATAGCCTATAGGTTGTCTAACAACTGCAGACGAGCTCTGGCCTTACCAAATCTGACAAATTCTCTGCTATTTGGTAGGCTGAACTTCACTGAGGTCTGAACTACTTCCAAGTTAGTTCTTTCTTGTATACTCTCCCTTAACCTTGGAGTATGAATGGAAAGATAGAGAGTATCAGCAAAGAGATAGATTTAAAGAACCAAATGGAAATTTTAGAACTAAAAAAGACAATAACTGAAATTAAAAACTCACTGGATGGACTCATAAAAACAATGGAAATGGCAAAGGGAGGAACTAAGAAACTTGAAGCTAGAATACTGTAAATTACCTACCTGAAAAGAAAAGCAAAAATGTTTAAAAAAATGAAACAGGGTGTCAAAAATCTGTGGAACAATGCCAAAAGGTATAATATTTGTGTCATCACAGCCCCAGAAGGAGAAGAGAAAGAGAGCAGTGCAGAAAAAAATCATCAAAGAAGTAATGACTGAAAACTTCCCAAATTTGGCCAAAGGCATAACCTACTGATTCAAGAAACTAAGTGAATACCAAACAGGACAAACTCAAAGAAATCCATCATGATTAAACTGAGGAAAACCAAAGACAAAGAAAAAAATCCTGAAAGCAACCAGAGAAAAATGATACATTACCTATGGTGTGTGGGGGGGAGGCAATGATTCATTTCAGATGACTTCAGACTTCTCATCAGAAATCAAGGAGGCCAGGAGAAAGTGGCACAACATTTTTAGAGTGCTGTAAGAAAAGAGCAGTCAATTCAGAATTCTGTATCCCCCCGCCCCAAATATCCTCAGGAATGAAGGTGATGAAAGACATCCTCAAATAAAGGGAAACAGAGAACTTGTCAGCAAACATCCTCTAAAAAAATTGCTAAAGGAAGTTTTTCAGACAGAAAGAGTGATACCAGATAGAAACTTGAAACATCTGATGTGATACATAAGATAACTACAGCATAAAGGTGGGAGCACAGCAGGGCCTATACAGTAGTAAGCTTTCTACATTTCACTTGAAATGGTAAATTATTGATCCTAATAGAGTGTGAAAAATTACCTACGAGTGTTGTAACCCCTAGGGCAATGATAGGGTAAAAAACTATACGAAAAGACATAGTTTAAAACACAATAAAGAAAGTAAAATGGTATACTAAAATCTGTTTACACAAAAGAAGTCAGGAAAGGGTAAAAGTGTTTTGAAAAAAATAGGGAGTAAACAGAAAAATAATACTATTAGTATTTATATGAAAAGTTAACTAGTCCTAACACACCAGTAAAAGACAGATTGTCAGGATGCATTAAAAATGATCCAACAAATTCTGTCTGTAAAATCTTAGGTCAAATAAAGTCATATAATTAGGCTAAAAGTAAAAGGATAGAATAAAGAAAGGGAAAAAAAAACACAAAATGGGAGAAAACTTTTAAATCATATATCTAATAAAAGAATTGTAGCTACAATATATAAAGAAGTACTACAACTCAACCATAAAAGATAAATAAGCCAGTTAAAAATGGGCAAATGATCTGAATAGCTATTTCTCCAAATAAGATATACTAATGGCCAACAAGCACATGAAAAGATACTCAACATCTTTAGGCATCAGTAAAATGCAAATCAAAACCGTAATTAGATACTAATTCATACCTACTGGGATGACTAAAATAGAGACAGACAATGACAGATGTTGCCAAGGTGTGGAGACATTGGGACCTTCATGTGCTGCTGGTGGGAATGTAAATGATGTAACCATTTTGGAAAACAGTCTGGCAGTTCCTGTAAAGGTTAAACGTAGAGTTGTCATATGACCCAGCAATTCTACTCCTAGGTTATACCCAAGAAACTTAAAATATGTCCACACAAAAACCAGACCTGCACGTGAATATTGATAGTGGCATTATTCACAATAGCCAAAAAGGGGAAACAACCCAAATGTCCATCAGCTAATGAATGTGGAGATATGACTGGTATACCCATTTAGTAGGATGTATTTTAATGGTACAAAGAAGTGAAGTGCTGATACACGCCATTACATGAATGAACCTTTTTTTTTTTGAGGTACCAGGGGCTGGGGCTTGAACCCGGGACCTTGTATGTAGGAAGCCGGTGCTCAACCGCTGAGCTGCATCAACTTCCCTGAGTTGGCTCTCTCATTTTTTTTTTTTTTTAAGATTTATTTTATTTATTTCCCTCCCTTTCCCCCCTGTTGTCTGTTCTCTGTGTCCATTTAGTGTGTATTCTTCAGTGTCTGCTTACATTCTTGTCAGGCGGCACTGGGAAACCGTGTCGCTTCTTTTTGTTGCGTCATCTTGCTGTGTCAGCTCTCCGTGTGCGCAGCGCCACTCCTGGGCGGGCTGTGCTTTTTTTCACACAGGGCGGCTCTCCTTGTGGGGTGCACTCCTTGCGCACGGGGCACCCCTATGTGGGGGACACCCCTGCATGGAACAGCACTCCTTGTGCAGCAGCACTGCACATGGGCCAGCTTGCCACATGGATCAGGAGGCACTGGGTTTGAACCCTGGACCCTCCATATGGTAGAAGGATGCTCTATCAGTTGAGCCACAATCGCTTCCCTCTCATTTGTTTTTGCTTGTTGTCTGTCTTTGTTTTTCCAGGAGGCACTGGGAACTGAACCCGGGACCTCCCATGTGTGAGGCAGGCACCCAACCACGGGAGCCACAGCCACTCCTGGCAAATGGATGTTGAAAATATTATGCTAATTGAAAAGAAGCCAGTTATGAAGGACCATATGTTCTATGATTACGTTTGAATGAAATAGCCAGGAAGTCTACAGAGACACAAGCAGGCTAGTGTTGCCTAGAGCTGGGGACCTGGTGGGGCTGCGCTGAAGGGTGACGGCTAAGAGGTGGGAGGTTTCTTTTTGGATAATAAAAATATTCTAAAATTGACTCTGATTATGGTTGCACAACCTGTGAATATACTAAAAGCTACTGAATTGTACAGTTTAAGTGGGTGATCTATAGCTATTTGAATTATAATCTAAATAAAGCTGTTATTAAAAAAGAGTTAAAAGATTGGAAAGATATACCACGCAAACATTAATCAAAAGGACTCTGGAGTGGCCATTTCAATGCAATACAAGATAGACTTCAGAGCAAAGAAATTTACCAGGGATAAAGAGGGGCATCAAGGGGAGTGGATGTGGCTCAAGCAGTTGAGCGCCTGCTTCCCGCACGGGACGTCCCAGGTTCAGTTCCTGGTGGCTCCTGAAAAACAACAAAAACAAACAACAATGGGAAACGGACTTTGACCCAGTGGTTAGGGCGTCCGTCTACCACATGGGAGGTCTGCGGTTCAAGCCCCGGGTCTCCTTGACCCGTGTGGAGCTGGCCCATGTGCAGTGCTGATGCGCGCAAGGAGTGCTGTGCCACACAGGGGTGTCCCCCGCGTAGGGGAGCCCCATGCGCAGGGAGTGCACCCATAAGGAGAGCCGCCCAGCGTGAAGGAGGGAGCAGCCTGCCGAGGAATGGCGCCGCCCACACTTCCCGTGCCGCTGACGACAACAGAAGCGGACAAAGAAACAAGACGCAGCAAATAGACACAGAAAACAGACAACTGGGGGAGGGGAAGGGAATTAAATAAAATAAAATAAAAAAAATAAATAAATCTTTAAAAAAAAAAACAAACAAAAAAAACAAACAAACAACAAGCAAAACAAATGAAAAAAACACAACAACCCGGGAGCTGATGCAGCTGAGTGGTTGAGTGCCAGCTTCCCACATATGAGATCCCAGGTTCGATCTCTGGCCCCCCTTAAAAAAAGAGGACCCCCCCCCTAAAAAAAAGAGGGACATAATATTAATAGTCATTTCACCAAGAAAGTCTCTAAACACATAAAAATTAACCAACTCACTTTTAGTAATCCATGGGTCAAGGAGGAAATCTCAAAGAAAATTAGAAAATATTTAAATGAATGAAATATAAGTACAACATACCAAAATTTGCAAGATGCAACTAAAGCAGTGCTGATAGGAAAACCTATTGCATTAAATGATTATATTAGAAAATAGATGCAAATCAATAGTTTAAGATTCTACTTTATAAAACTAGTAGGAAAGTGGAGCAAAATAAACCCAAAGCAAGCAGAAGGAAGAAACTAATACATTTAATTAATGAAACTTAAAGTAAAATTAATCAGAGAAAAAAATCTAATTAATCAGAAAAATTGATGAGCAAAAATTAATCATCTGGTTTTTTGAAAAGTTCATTAAAATTGATAAACCTCTGGCAAGATAAACAAAAAAATGAAAGAAGATGGGAAGCAGATTTGGCCCAAGGGATAGGGCGTCTGCCTACCACATGGGAGGTCCAAGGTTCAAACCCAGGGCCTCCTGACCCATGTGGAGCTGGCCCATGCGCAGTGCTGATGTGTGCAAGGAGTGCCGTGCCATGCAGGGATGTCCCCTGCGGCGGCTTGCTCGGTCGGTAGAGGTGGGGGTCTGGCTGCGGACGAGGGGTCGGTCCCACTTGGGACGAGGGGTCGGTCCCACTTGGGATGAGCGGTCGGTCCGGCAGCAGACGAGGGGTCGGTCTCACAGGGGTTGCGCGGTTCGGCTGACGGGGTCGCCCGGAGAAGCAGGCGACGAACTGGGGACAAGGGAGGCCAGGCCCTTGTCGGGGGCTCTCAGGACTGGAGGGCGCACGGCAGAAGAACTACCGCGGAGACAAGGTAAACACGCAAGTCCACTTTATTGAGGGAGAGGCAACAGTTTTATAGGGGCTGGGGAAGGCTGATTGGTCGAAGCCACGCCCTGTTCTGATTGGTTGCCGGCGAAAGGTCAGTGGGCGGTACTGGACGGGGGAGGGGTGGTGGTTAGGGATTGGCTGTCGCTGTTGCTGGGGGAAGGGGCAGGGTTTAGGGATTGGTGGCTGCTGTTGCTGGGGTGGAGGGCAGACTTGAGTTTCCCGCCCACGCCTGGCTGTTGCTGCTGTCGGGGAGGGAAAAGGGCAGACTGGAATTTTCCGCCCTGCGCCTGCGCAGGGAGAAAGAAGAAGAAGGGTGCCGCCCCACAGGCATCGTGTGGCACCATTCGGGAGGAGGGGTGGCCGCGGAAGCATGGCTGCCGAGAAGGGGAGACCCGAGGGCACTCTGCGCCCATGCCGAGCTCCCTTCAGGGGTGGCGGTGAGTCCGACCAGCCATCCTATTATGGGGGCAGCGGCTTGGCCTGCCGCGGCTGCTCCCCTGCTGGGCCAGCAAACCACACTTCAGCCCAAGGGGTGACCGCAGTCCCCCACGTAGGGGAACCCTACATGCAAGGAGTGCACCCTTTAAGGAGAGTTGCCCAGCACGAAAAAAGTGCAGCCTGCCCAGGAATGGTGCCGCACACACGGAGGTTGACGCAGCAGGATGACACAACAAAAAGAGACAGATTCTGGGTGCCACGAACAAGAACACAGGCGGACACAGAAGAACACACAGTGAATGGACAAAGAGAGCAGACAACTGGGGGGGGGGTGATGGGGAAGGGTAGAGAAATTTAAAAAAATGAAAGAAGATACAAATTACTAATCAGATATAAGAGGAGCTATTACTACAGACATTAAAAGGAAAATTAGGTAATTAAAAAAAAAATACTGTATTAGTCAGCCAAAGGGGTGCTCATGCAAAATACCAGAAATTGGTGGTTTTTATAAAGGGTATTTATTTGGGGTAGGAGATTACAGAGACCAGGCCATAAAGCATAAGTTACCTCCCTCACCAAAGTCTATTTTCACATGTTGGAGCAAGATGGATGCCAATGTCTGTGCTGGTTCAGGCTTCCTGGGTTGATGGGCTCAGCCCTCTGTTTTCTCCACAAAGTCAGCAGGAGACTATCATGTGAACAGCTCTGTCTCTCTCCCTGGGGTTTCTGCCATGTCTAAGGAGCCATCTCTATTCCTCTGTGTTCTTCTCTTGGCTCAGGTCCTCTCTTCCCGGGGCTTGCTTTTCTTTCCTCTGTGTGCTGACTTCACGGGGCTCCAGCTTAAGACTTCAGCATCAAACTCCAACATCAGAAACCCCCAGCTCTGTCCTTTGCCGTGTCTTTTATCTGTGAGTACCCACCCACCAAGGGATGTGGACTCAACATCCTAATGACATGGCCTAATCAAAGCCCCAATCATAGCTCAGTCATGCCCAGGTACAGATGAGATTACAAACATTGTCCAATATCTAGTTTTGGAATTTGTAACCATATCAAACCTGCTACAAATGCTATGCACATATATTTGATGACTTAAATGAAACAGACCAAATCCTTGAAAATTATAAACTGACAAAACATAGCAAAGATGAAACAGATAGCCTGCATAGATCTATAATTAAAGAAATTGAATAATCTTCTAAAACAATTCTCCAGGTTAAGACTTACAGAAGAAAAAACTGCTATTCCACACAATCTTTTCCAGAAAATAGAAGAGGAGGGAACATTTCTCAACTCATTTTGTGAGGATGGCATTACTTTGATACCCAAACTAGATATGACAGTACAAGAAAAGAAAACTTTTGACCAATATTCCTTGTTAATATAGGCAAAAATATTCAGCAAAATTTGAGCAAGTTGTATGCAGAAAAATATAAAAAGAATAATTCACTATGACAAGAGGGACTTATCTTGGGAATGCAAAGTCTATCAAGGTGATCTACCATATTAACAGTGAAAAGACCTCATGATCATCTCAATTGATGCACAAAAAGCATTTGACAAAACTCAATGTCTGTTTGCTATAAAAACTTACATAAAACTAGGAATAGATGGTAGGTTTCTCAACCTGATAAAGGACATCTACAAAATTCCACAGCTAGCCCCCTACTAACTGGTGAAAGACTGGCTTTTCCCCTAAAACCAGGAGCAAGGCAAGGATGTGCACTCCCACCACTCCTATTCGACATAGCACTTTTGGGTTCTAGGTGATGCAGTAAGGCCAGAAAAAGGACATAAAGGCATATAGTTTGGAAAGATGGAAATGAAGTCTCTGTCTTTGCTGGTGACAGGATTGTCTATGTAAAAAAAGTCCCAAAGACTGTAGAAAAATTACTCCTAGATCTAGTACGTGAGTTTGAGGAAGTTGTAGGAAAAAAGGCCATAGCAATATTGATTGTATTTCTGTATCTTAGCAATTGGAAGCTAAATTAGCAAAAAATTACCACTTACAATAGCTCCAAAACATTGAAATAATAAGGTACAAATCTATCAAAATGTGTTTATGAATGTATGTTGAAAGCTAACAAAACACCATTGAGGGAGTGGATGTAGCTCTTGCTTCCCATGTACAAGGTCTCAGGTTGAATCCCAGGTACCTCCTAAAAACAAACAAACAAAAAAACCCAACTTTCACTGGGGAGTGGATGTAGCTCAGTGGTTAAGTGCCTACTTCCCATGTATGAGGTTCTGGGTTCAATCCCCGGTATCTCCTAAACTCCCCCACCTTCCTCCAAACCCCCAAAATAAAACACCATTGAAAGAAATCAAAGAAGAACTAAATAAATAGAGACATCCATGGATTGGGAGACTCAACCTACTAAGGATTCCCAAATTTACCTAGAGATTTAACTCAGTTCCAATAAAAATCCCAGCAGGTTTTCTTTGTAAATATAGGTGAAATGATTCTGAAATTTATGTGGAAAGACAGTGGCATGAGAACAGCCCCAATTTTCAAATGAATAATAAAGTTGGAGGTGTCACACTGTTATTTTGAGACTCACATAAAAAGTGTATTATCGAAACAGTTGTTACTGGTGAAACACTAGGCAAATAAGTGAATGGAACAAAATGGTCTAGAAACAGGCTCAAATTTTTGACAAAGGTGTAAATGGGGAATGGATAATTTTCTCAACAATTGAATATTGATAAGCAAAAAAGGAACCTTTATCTAAACCCTAAATCTCGCACCTTATACAAAAATTAAATAAAAAAGGATCATAGATGTAAATGTAGAACATAATAAAAGTTTTTGGAGAAAACATAGGGGAGATTCTTTGTGACTTTTGGTTAGGCAAAGAGTTCTGAAGTTCTTAGACATGGCACCCAAAACAATGCATAAAAGAAAAACATTGATAAATTGGATATCATTGAAATGAAAACTTTTGCTCTACAAAGGACACTGATAAAATAACAGAAAGCAAGCTACAAATTGGGAAGTAAATATATTAAGCAACTTACATGTCTGACAAAGTGCTTGTATCCAGAACATATGAAGAACTTCCAAAATTTAACAGTAAGCAGACAGCCTAATTAAAGAAATGGCCAAAAGACTTGAACAGACACTTCACCGATGGATGTATATAGACATCAAATAAACACTTGAAAAGATGTTAAGCATTATTAGCCATTGGGGAAATTAAAATTAAAATCATGCTGATATACCACTACATACCTGTTAGAATGACCCAAATTAAAAATACTGACAAAGCAAAACCCTGGTGAATTTGCAGAGTAACTGGAACTTTCATATGTTGCTGGTAGAGGCACTCTTGAAAACAATTTGGCTTTTTCTTATAAAGTTAAACATACTTATATCAGTTGTCCCAGCACTTCTAGGGGAGAGAAAGGAAAATTTGTGTTCACACCAAAATTGAACACAAAATTGATAGAAGCTCTATTTGTACTTGCCAAAACCTGGAAACAACCCAGATGGCTTTCAATGGGTAAATCAATAAATGCATTCCTGTACATCCACGCAATGGAAAACTACTCAGCCAATATATAAAACCAACAAACTATTGCTGCAGTAACTTGGGTGAATCGCAAAGGCATTATCCTGACTGAAAGAAACAAGTCTCAAAAGAGTATACTGTATGATTCCATTTTTCCAACAAAACTGGTGTTGCCAGAGGTTAGGGATGGGTGAGGGTATGAGTGCAAAGGGCAGAATGTGAGTTTTCAGGGCGACTTAACCGCCATGTGTCTGATTGTGGTAGTGCTTGGCCAAATCTAGCCACATGTTCAAATTCATGGGCTTACACTCCATTCACCCCCAAATGTCAAGTTTACTGTTTGTTAATTTTTAAATCCTAAATGAAGAAGTGTGGTGGGGAATGTGGCTAAGGGGAGGTCCAAAGGGACCGCACCTGGACAGGTCTTCTGATGTGCTGGGATTGGCCCGCCTCTCTTGCCAGTGGGGGCGGGCGAGCTACCTGGTAACCCCAGCGCCTCCTCGTTGGGGCCTCTGCAACCTCAGCTCATTTCGCTGCGTTCTGTGCATTTAGCTCTTAGACTTACCCAGGATTTTGGTGTCGATGAACAGAGGTGGCAAACAGTTTGAAACAGACAAGTAGAAAAGCTCTGTGACTTGGGGCAGTCTACAGAAACTGTGCTTCAGTTTCCTTGAGGAACATCCCCCCAAATTAAAAGAGAGACATCTCCTCCAGGAGTGTGGTGGAGAACACAGGCCATGGCACCTGGTTGCCAGCACGTCCTCAAGGGCAGCCTCCACTTCCCACTTCCCTCATTCTCACAGCCATGATGGGCAATGCCACATGGATGTTGTGGCACACTGTTGCCCCGAAAGAGACCTCTGTAAGTGATAGCCGCATTGTAGAGTCTAGAAAGAAGCAAATGCTTGACATCCTAGTGAGGCCAAAGGGCAGCTTTAAGCAATGGAGTAAAATCCCAGAGACCTGCACACGTTACCTGACGCTGCATGTTTAGCCATGAGTTGGCACATCCTGAACTTTTAACAATAATGAAAAAAAGTACTTGTTATTCTTCAGAAAATCTGGAGAACATTGGAGCAAGGGAGATTAAAAAGAAAAGAGGTCAGATGCCCAGGAAGATCCATCTGATTCCCATAGACTTGAAACCAGTTTTAGGGAAAGGAGATTGAAGGGAGACCAAAGGTAGAGTCATATGTCAGAAATGAAAGGAAACAGTGGTAAATTGAGGTCAGCATTTTCCTCCTTCAGACTAAAATGATGGGCTTCAAATGCTCAGCTGCACAAATGAAAGCTAGGTCTGCTACTCCTTGGTGAGCCATTTATGGAGAGGACACATGACAGCCAGAAGATTAGATGTTCCGTGTTTATAACTCCACTGACTACTATTTAGAAGTGAATTTAGTGTCTGGAATTGGAGAAGGTATCCAACAACTCTGCTGTTTACAACTGACACCATGTGTTGTGCAGAGCAGGAAATGGATTTAGTCAGATTTCGATGCTACGGGTGGGGGAAGTTAAAATAGTATGCTGAAAATTATTTTGCTTAGATAATGGGCAAGTGTAGCTTAGTGGACTGTACATGGTAATGTGCTTTTATGTCCTGATTTGTGTGTGTATTTTGCAATGAACAAATGATTGCTTGAAACAAGCCGTAAAGATGAAATGGAAAAGTAAAAATAAGAGAGGAGGCTCCTTGAGTAGCCTGAAGTGAGACAATCTGGATGCAGATCTTCATTCATTCGTTCATTCCTTATTCATTCAACAAGTATTTCTAGAGGGCTTATTTTGTGTCAGGAACCATGTTAGGGGGATACAGACAAAAACTTTCAGGGCCTCTGTGTTTCATTTGATGAAATTAAGACTAAATCAGCTCTAAGGTCCCATTTGGATGGGAGAGCCAGGATACAGCTGAGCTTTCCCTTTTTTTGGTGAACCAGGTAAACAGATCAGCAGCTTCTGAGGCTGCATCTGAGGGGAAACCAGGAGGCAGGTCCCTGGGTGTGAGGTCAGGCTCCTGCAGGACACGCTCAGGGGAGCTCAGTCTTCTTCCTTCGTGGTGGCCCGTGTGTAGCTTCAGGTGGCGAGGAAGGGACGAGGCTGGCCAGAAGCAGAGGGGTGAGTCGGGGTCAGCGCTGTGCGGAGAGAGGGTGGAGGAGGATGGAGAAGGCAGTCCCCCCTCCAAGGGGGAGAAATGAACTGCAGTTTCCAAAGGGAGACACAGTTATGTCCACATGTCCTGTACTTAAGGAAGGAAAGAGCATCCAAATATATTTAGAAGACATTTCTGACAAATAAAAGGGGAGTTTTCTAGTTCATTCTTTTTTATTTATTTTTATTTTGAAAGAAATTTTAGATTACATAAATGAAAATACAGGGGATCCCCATATACCTCACCCATCCCCCTCCCATACTTTTCCCCACTAACAACATCTTTCATTACTGTGGTGCATTTATTACAATTGATGAGCACATATTGAAGCATTGCTGCTAACCGTGGTCTATGGTTCACATGATAGTTTACACTTTGCACTGCACCATTTTATAGGTTTTGACAAATGGCCTATATCTGTCATTGCAATATCATGCAGAACAATTCCAGTGTCCCCAAAATGCCCCATGTTACACCTATTCTTCCCTCTCCCTCCCCTAGAACCTCTGGTGACCACCGCCTTTATGTCAGTGTCACAAGCTCTTCCATTGCTAGAATAATAATGTCTACTTTAGTCCATAGTTGCATTCCCCCTTATGTTCGTTCATGCCTCAATCCTGAGGATTTGGCGTGGTGATGCCCACTCTGCTTCCAGTTGAGAGAGTCTAACACATTCTTAGTTAAGTGAAAAAGTAATCGTAATACTGCCTCTGATCTTTTTAATTGAGGTTTATCTAAGAACTAAAACGTTGTGTTCTACTAGTCTACTTTAGTGGGTGTGAGTGTGTGTACGAGAGAGTGCGCGCTCTGATTCATTCATCACACTAACCCTTGAGTAAGTCACAGCCAGCTGGAAAGATGAGTCGCGTGTGCTAGTAAATGCAACAGCGTGGCCCCGTGAGGCTAGGGGGATGCTCGGGGGGCTTTGGGAAGCCAGAGTTCAGCTGGGGGTGGGGAGGGGTGATGTTCTGAAGCAGGTGACGGGGGGTGAGTGCTGAAGCGCAACTTCCACAGAATACCTCAGAACGTTACCAACGCCACCAGATGTGACAGGCGGCCAGCCGTCCCTGAAGGCGGCCAATTCCTTCATATTTACTTCAAAAATTCATGTTAAAGTGGTTTTCTTTGGTGTGTGTATGAAGCTGACATAGTTTTCTTTTAAATAGGTAATTTCCTGCTTCCAAAATGGGACACGAGGTGATCGTATTTGACATTTCTGTCGTCAGGAACTTGTGGGAAACTCGCGTCAAGAAGCACAAAGCGCGGCAGAAGAAGGAGGCAGAAAGACTCGAGAAAAGCGCGTTGGAAAAGTAGGTGTCCTCTGCCCCAGGCCTGCCGCTGGGCAGGAGGCGGGCGCTCGGGCAGGGGTGGCTGTGCGGTGGAGGGGTGCTCCTGTCTGACGGGGTCCAGGTGGACCTCAGAACCCTTGTCCTGCTGCCCGGGACGAGTCCTGGACTCCCTGACAGTGACCCCCATAACCATAAATGCCGATTCCAGGCCCTGCGTGAGGAAGGGGGAGGCAGATGGACACGGTAAGTTCTACAGTAAATTCTGGAGAAGACTGTTAGCTGGCCGCCACCAAATTAGCTGAGTGGACTGTCCGGCTTCCCATGTCCGCATAAGCCAAAGGATGGCAGCGTGGGGCTGTGCTATGTCATGCACTTCAGCCCCGACCCGTTGAGCAGAATGTTAGATCAGATTCCTTGTGTTGGTGCCATTTTTACTTTATTGTAATGATATAATTTGATTAAATTTCTTACCAACCACAACATTCAAGAAAAAAGAGAGTTATCATGTGTAGGAAAATTAAGTTGAATGCTTTGGAAAGACTGTACTTATTATCAATATATGAATTATACCATTGAATTAGCACCACACAAGATGATTACAGTATGACAAGCCTGAAAGGTTGCACATTCAGATGGCTTTGTCTATATCCATAATTTTTATTCACCACGAAGAAGCCAAAACTGGAACTCTTGCCAAGCGCTTATGTGCGTGGTTTGCGCGAGGAAGGCAGAGTGGGATTCTGATCGGTAGACCCCTTCTCAAAGGAAGCCCGTGACCCTACATCAAATTGGCCAATGGGTGTATCTTTGTGTGCTTTAAGTTAAAAAAATGCAGAAGCTGTTACTGTATGTTTACTCTTGGTTCTCCACGTTGTGAAGATTTGGATTTATTCCAATCCTGCTGGGTGGTTAAGCTTCTGCTGTACTCACCCCAGCTGCTCCAGGTAGCTATCATTATCCCCACCTCGTAGGATGAGGAAACTGGGACCCAAGTAACTTGCCCAAGTTGACACAGCTGGTGAGTCGAGGATTTGGCCAAGCCCTCTCCCCTACGTGATGCCAGCGCAGGTAGTTGGAACATCTTTTCACTCGTCACTAATCTGAGATCATCTGATACGGATTTCCAGTTTAGAACCCGCAGTCCCCGTGGTTAAGGGTCTGAGTGATCATGAGGTCCCAGGGCCTGTGGGCTTGGCGTGGCTCTCAGCCCCACTCCGGCTTCCTCCCCACACCCAGCAGGTGCAGTTACTCTGGAGGAGGACAAGCTTGTTGTGTGGGGACCCGAACCCTGGGGGGATGGGGGCGGTAGTGGGTTTAGGGAAGTCGCAGTCACAGAGGTGAACTCCTGGGGGGTTTGGGGACGGGGGCGCTCTGCAGGGAGCGGTGGTCTGCAGACCACGCTCCCCGAGCTGGTTTGGAGTGGCATCTGCCCCTTGACCCCTGTCTTCCGCGGTGGAGGTGAGCAGCTTTGCGCCAGCATCACACATCTCGAGTACAAGGACCGACCCTGCACTGGGCCTGTGTTGTGTCTCATCTTAACCTAAGACAAAAGTTAGGGATTTGCTAGGCTTTTCCAGCTTAAGATAAGAAAAACAGCCACAAGTTGGCTGGGCAGCTAAGGGGGTGGGTGTGTGTTGGCAGGGCATGTGTGTCTGGGGGAGACGGCATCTGATCTGTCTTGAAAAATTTGTTTCTTATAACGTTCAAAAATGGGTGCAGGTGGCAGACTTGGCCCAATGGATAGGGCGTCCACCTACCACATGGGAGGTCCGCGGTTCAAATCCCGGGCCTCCTTGACCTGTGTGGAACTGGCTCATGCGCAGTGCTGATGCGCGCAAGGAGTGCCATGCCACACAGGGGTGTCCCCCGCGTAGGGGAGCCCCATGTGCAAGGAGTGCGCCCCGTAAGGAGAGCCGCCCAGCGCGAAAGAAAGTGCAGCCTGCCCAGGAATGGCGCTGCACACACAGAGAGCTGACACAACAAGATGACGCAACAAAAAGAAACACAGATTCCCGTGCCACTGACAACAGAAGCGGACAAAGAAGAACATGCAGCAAATAAACACAGAGACCAGACAACCAGGGCGGGGGAAGTGGAGAGAAATAAATAAATTAATTAATTAAAAAAAAATACAGAGCATTACTCTGCCTGAGTGAAACTCAAATCATTTAAGGAGAGAGAGGAGACAAGCTGTTGTCAGGCTCGAAGCGAGGAATTTCTCAGCCAGAGAGGTTATTTGCATCTGGGCTAGGATTGTCGGTTAATTTCCTAAGGAAAGGTATTTATTGCATATTTACTGATTTATTCTACTAGAATCAATTCAAGGGGAATATTTCATATTTAATTATATGAGTGATAAAGTGAAAGACAATGACATTTTATTTATTTTAATTATTCTCAAGGAAGAGAATGAGAATTTTTAAAATTAATTTATATTTTCCTGAGTGTACACTTTGGAGAGGATATAGAAGGCATGGGACTGTATAACACAGTGAACCATGTGGTGGAAGATGGACTGTGGTTAACAGGACAATTGTGAGAGTGTTCTCCATGAACTGTAACAAATGTACACTAATACATAGTGTTAGTAATCGGGGTGTATGGAAAAAAATATACCAAGTGTCCATCATGGACCGTAGTTAGTGGTAATAGTCTGATGATGCCCTTTTATAATCTGTAACAAATTTTCCACAGCAATGTAAGGAGTCAGGGGAAGGGCAATGTATGAGAATTGTGCACAAGATGCATGGTTATTTTGTAAGTCACAACTTCTCTAATAAATAAATATTTTCACCTTGACTTTCCTAACATTAGCTTTCAGAGGAAATAATAGAAAACATTTAAAAAGTAAACCCAAAATAGATTTGGTATATAATTATTTTAGTGGGATGTGTCTACTTTCCTTTTTTCTCCATTTTTTAACTGACCATACTGAGATACGTGAAATAGTTATGTCAATATGTGATTTATGATAAAGGAAAGATGTATTATATGGGGCTTAACTGATACCATTTCAGTGCAGTGTCATAATCTACCTCCAGTTTCAGTCTATGAAATGAGGAAAGAAAAATTAGAGACATTAAACTGAAAAGTGCTCAGTGAATAGAGGAATTTGCAGGGGCTATGCTGTTGGTTGTGAAAAGTTTGGAGCATTTCTTCTAAGAGGTGTTCAGTCAGCATGACTTAGACCTTGGGCAGGCGCCTCTTCCCTAGTGACAGTCAGATCTGGATCTACAAGAAGATAAAAATATTTTTATCATATGGTTATAAAAATATTTAAATCAGGAAAGCAGTAGTCCCCAGCCCGTGCGACCCACTTCTGAGTTTCTTCTGCTATTAAATTCACTTCTATGTGCTGATTTTTGAAATTTATCCCTTTTATTGCATTATTTGCAAACTTCATATGGAGATGCGGAAGCCCTAACCGGTTGAGGGCTGAGTGCTGTCCCGCCAATTAGCTCCCTGTGATTAAAACCTGGCTGTTGCTAGCGAGTGCCAGCAGTAAAATATTTTGTTTTTCAAATGCTCCCCTTTCATCCAGCTTACTGGCAAGATGATACTCCAGTGATAGCCAGGGTGGTTTCTTATGAGCAAAAAGTCTGGTAAGTGGCAATTGCACTAGACCCGAGGGAGGGAGCCCCGCAGAAATCTGGGAACAAGAGTTGTAGGTGAATGTAACAGCCAGGGCAAATATCCCAGGGCAGGAATCTGGAGGATACGAGATTCTGGATGTATTTTGAAGGTAGAACTGACCATATTTGTTGATAGATTTGATATGGGCATGAAAGAAAGCAGGGAGTTAAACACACTCCTGAGTTGTTGTTCTTTTTTTAATCAGAGTAACTGGAAACCTGGAGGTACGTTTTACTGAGATGGGGAAGAAGCAAGTTTTGAGGGTGAAGATCAAGAGTTTGGGTTAGAACATTGTTGGAAATTGAATCATGTTCCCTACAAAAACACACGTTCAGATCCTAACCCCAGGTCCTCTGGGCATGAACCCAGGCATAAATACGACCTTCGGCGATGTTAGTAAGGTCCGCCCAAACTGAAAGGGGGCGAGCCCTAATCCAATATAGCTGAAGTCCTTAAAAGCTAAAAAAACAAAACAAAAAAAGGACATGGAAGAGAAGGTCACAGGGAATCAGTGGGGTGCAGTGGCTAGAGATACAAATCTGGGCACTGTCTTTTGATGTATTCTTTGTAATACATCGAAAGAATATGAGTGGGATGGAGGAGCGTGGAATGAGTGGACCTGGAGAGGCTCAAGGGCTGGGTGCCCGGGACCTCTGGCGCTGGGGCAGGAGCACGGCCCCGCTGTGAGGAGGGGACGTGGTCCCTCCACCTCCCCGGCAGTACGGAGGCCCCGGCGGCCACACGAGGGCCAGTGGCAGCCCACAGCCCTACAGCCGCGTCCCCACCCCTGAGGTCCTCGGGACAGGCCTGGAGTGGAGGTGTCCCCCGGCTTGGTGGAGAACGGGCAGGCTGGAAGAGGGGGCAGTGTCCACCTCCTCACTGAACAGAGCTGGTAAGCCAGGGATGCAGTGTACTGAGACCCTTAGAGCTCTGGTTTCTTGTCCTTGGACTCCCAGGATCCAGAATGTGGCGTTCAGAGGGTCACCTAGCCTCTGCCACTTCACAGACACACGGGGGTCCCGAGAGACAGGGACCCGCTCACTGTCTCTTCAGTGACATGAAACACAGACACCTGCCTTGCAGGTGGGGCCTGCCCTGGCCCCAGCAGGTGCCCTGGTGGGAGCAAGACGAGGAAGCAGGCAGAGGGCAGTTTCCAGGCCTGTGCCCCGGAGGGGTGGGATTTGGCCTGCATGTCATCTGGGTCTGGCCAGGACATGGGTTCCTGACATGGCCCTTCAGATCCCCGGGAAGGGGGCAGCCAGCAACCGGGGCCAGGGCCCAGGTCCATCAGAAGACGCCACACCAAGTACCACCCCCCTTCTTGAGGTCTTAAGGTACTTGGAAATTCCGAGGTTGAGGAGAAGAGGAAGAGCCAGCACTGGCTAGAGAGGTAGGAGGGAAGCTAGCAGAGTAAGGTGTCTTGGAAGCCAAGAGAAAAATAGACTTCAAGGAGAGGGAAGCAAAGGCTTCCTACATCACATGCTGCAGATGAGGCAGATAAGATAAGGGCTAGGTTTGACCTTTGGAATTTAGTGAAGTGGAGGTCATTGAGGTCACCAGTTAAAAAAAAAAAGTGGTAAAGGTTACCAAAGTGAGTTCAACAGAGAGTGGGAAGAAAAGAATTGTAGATCTGCTGCAGACAACTCTTTCATGCAATTATGCTGTAAAATGGAGCAAAGAAATAGGGCTGATGGGAGACATGAAGGTTTTATTTAAGATGGGAGAAGTAGCCTCATGCTTGTGTGCTGAAGGGGACGATCCACTAGAAGGGAAAACTTATTTATTTATTTATTTCTCTCCCCATCCCCACCCCGTCTGCTCTCTCTGTCCATTCGCTGTGTGTTCTTCTGTACCCACTTGTGTTCTTGTCAGTGGCACTGGGAATCTGTGTTTCTTTTTGTTGTGCCATCTTGCTGCGTCATCTCTCCATGTGTCAGTGCCACTCCTGGGCAGCCGCACTTTTTGCGCGCTGGACAGCTCTCCTTCTGGGGCACACTCCGTGCGCGCATCAGCACTGCATGTGGGCCAGCTCACCACACGGGTCAGGAGGCCCTGGGTTTGAACCCTGGACCTCCCATGTAGTAGGCGGATGCTCTATCAGTTGAGCCAAATCCGCTTCCCTAGAAGGGAAAACTGATGAGGGAAAACTACTGCAGCAGTGTCCTTCAGTCAGCGAGACGAGGGGCTTAGTAATCATGGGGAGGGGGGCTGCACATAGGATCTTGGAGAGTTCATCCCGAGGAACAGACACCACAGAGTCCACTGACACTGAAGCAAGTAGGCTAAGATGTGGTGTTGGGAGCTAGCAGAAGTTCTCTTCTTTTTCACCTCTTTCCTACATGAAATAGGAAGCAGGGTCATGAGCTGAAGCTGACTTTGGAGTAGGCGGTGATGGAAGTTTGATTGAAAAGGAGGAAATGTGAAACATTCTTCAAGGGACTTGAGAAAAGTGATGGGCTAAGGAAGTACAGCACTGACCGCTGAGCAACAGTAAGAGGCTCCTGTGGCTAATGGTCATCTGTTGAGGGTGATCCCAGTTTGCAGGGCTCCATGCTCATTTACTGCATGGGTCTAGGTGAAGGATGGGGGAGAATTAAATGTAAACTAAATTTAGGTGTGTCCAAGTGGGTACTAGAAAGCAAGAGAGAAGCAAGGGAGTTGAGGGTATATACTAGGAGGTATTGAAATGAAGAGCCATGAAATTAATTTTTATAAAAGCTTTATTGAGGGGGTAACTGGCATACAAAAAACTACTGTATTTAAAGTGTACAGCTTGAAAAGTTTTGACATACATATACATCAAAGTTTTGACATATGATGATGAAACCATCACTACAATCAAGAGGCCATCATATTCTCCACCCCAACTTCCCCATCGCCCTTGGTAATCCTTTCCTTTTACCCCTCCTCACCCCAACCCCAGGCCATCGCTGCTTTCTGCCACTGTGGATTGCTTTGCATTTATTATGGTTTTGTATAAATGGAATCACAGGGCATGTAATTTGCTTTTGCCTGGATTCTTTCATTCAGCTTGGTGATACTGAATTTCATTCGTGTAGTATGTATCAATAGTTCCTTTTCATTGCTGGGTTTATTCCATTGTATACAACCACAGCCTGTTCATTTATTCACATCATTGTGAATTTGGGTTGTTTCCGGTGTTTGACTGTTATGGATAAAGCTGATATGAGCATATGAACAAGTCTTTCTATGGACATATGGTTCTCTCCTCCTGCGTAAATACTTAGGAGTAGAATGCCTAGATCATGTGTTAAACAGATGTTTAACTATTTAAGAAACCGCCAAACTGTTTTCTAAAACGATTGTAATATTTTACATTCCTGCCATCCACGAATGAGAGTTCTATTTCCTCCTTGCCCTCACCGACACTTAGGATGTCCAGTCTTTTTATATTTGCCATTCTAATTGGTGTGTAGTTTGCTGGTGATGAATTCTTTCTGCTATTATATATCTAAAACATCTTTATCTTGCTTCGTTTGAAGGATGTCTTTGCTGGGTGTAGAATTGTGTTGGCAGTTCTCCCCCCTTCTTTCCGTTTTTTTGGGAGCACAAGGGGCTTCAGGCTGCTCTTCACAACAGAAGTAGCCAGGGAAGGGGTGGTCTTACTTTGACTGCAGGGGCACCGGTGATTCCTCTGAGTTATGAGACTGTTTACTCATTTCTTGAGATTTAGTCAAAGGGCACTGTTAGAAGTACTATTGCTATAGTGGTTGAGAAGCTGGAAAAATATTTTTCTGTGTTGTATCAGAATATAGGTGGGCCAGCCCTGGGACCCAGCTGCCTGCTGGGGTCTGGCAGGTAACCCGCCTTCAGGAGGTTGGGTCCAGGAAAGCAGATGGAGCAGGTACCACGAGTGTAGGCAGAGCAGTCCAGAGCCCAGAATAGCCACGAGACAGCAGCATACCACAGGGTAGCACTGCATGTGGCCTCTGCCAACGGGCCTAATGTGAGAGCAGCTGCATTTGGCCCGTGGATTCTGGGAGCCCTGAATCCACTGACGTTGGGCAGGGCCAGGAGGAGGGAGAAGACTCCCAGGGAGCTCTGTCCCCACCTAAAGCCAAGACGGAGAGAGGTCCCTGGAAAGCCCTCACGTTTGTGCTAGTAAAAATTGACAAGGGTTACATCTTCACCCTTCTGTGACCTAATGTCTCCAAGGACCAATATACCCAGTTAAGTCAAGTAGGTGACCAGTGATTGGCATTAATACGGGTGGTCTGTTTGTGCGTGGGTCTGTGTGTACTCTGGATGTATGTCAAATTTCTTTCTACAGAGGGAGGTCTGATTTCTCGTTCTGGAGAGTCGAGGTTGCCCGTGCTAAATGGCTGTGCAGCTGACCTCATTTCCGTAACATGCCTGTAACAGTATGAACATATTTTCTTCCCGTGAGAATATCACTTGCTATTTTCAATTTCAAACAAGTCCAAAGAACTATTTTAAGGAAAAGGACTGCTGGGAAGTATCCCTAAGCCCGTTGAAAGGCAGAGAAGCAGCTTTTACCATCGTAATGTGGTTTCTACCCTGAATCTCCAGGATCTGAGAAACTTCCAGGCAGGAAGATGGTTTTAGCCCCTTTCCTTTACATCAGTGGGAAAGACGCTAAGAACTGTCTTGAGTCACATTTGCTTTATAGAAAAGTCACTTTAGGTTGACCCTTTGTTTCCATTTTTCCACTAAGCAAAAATGCTGCAGAATGGCCATGTCTCAGGTCCCCCATCACGCTAGGCTGAAGCCGTAATTGATATTTCATGATGGCCATAGACTGCTGGGAGGTCTCCAAGCCGGAACCCAAAGAACTGTAGCAGCAGCACAGTACAATGGTGGCTTAGCTGGCCTGGGGTTGAAGTGTGGCCTTAAACAGTACGGGCTGGCGAGGCAGCACGTACTGTCAGGGACTTAAAAAACCAGGCCCTTGTCTTTGATGGAGCCATTTAGCAACACCGTAGAGATTCACTGGTAGAAAACCGATCGCAATGCAGACCATTCTTGTCTATAGACACAAATAAATTCTGTCTGGTGGAGGACGACCTCTACCCCAAACAGCCAGCGTGCCCCATTTGCAGAGTCACTTCAATATTCCTGATCTCCAAATGTGTCTGTCCTCTAGAATGATTCTCCTTTGAACTGGATATAGCATCTGTTTTGTTTCCGTTTTTTAGGGTATTTCGCCATTACCAGGCTTCGTCAAAGACAAGGGCGATGTGGCTCAAGGCCAGGATGATCCCAGCGGCTCCAGCAGCCACTGGAAGGCTGGCCTGCAGTCTCTTGTCTATTTCAGTCTTCAATTTCTCCTTCCATTTGGCAGTCCTGGCAGGTGGTCCAGACCAGGGCTTCCCACAGGCCCGGTCCCAAAGATGCCCCTGCCAGAGACTCTCCTGGTGCACTGAGGCCCCTCCTAACCACGCCCCTCCTCGGCTTGCCCGAGACCCCACAGCACCGTCCTACAGCCTACGAGCCTAGCCCACCCTTCCTGCAGTAACAGCCTGGAAGTTTCTTTACTAGGACTAACCACCCACTACAGGGTTTTCCTGGCAATTACACTGCCTGGGTCAGGTAGAGACCAGCTCTGCACCTGCAGCCTGTATTCTTTTTTATTTTATATATACATATATATTTTTATGAGAGAAGTTGTGAACTTGCAAAACAATCACGCGAAAAGTGCGGATTTCCCATACAACACCTCTCCACCAGCACATATGCCGCCTGCTTTTAAAACGGTCCTGAGAAGTCCTGGATCCTGCCAGCCCCCGGGCTCCTGAGAAGGGTCTGGAATGCACCTAAGTCTGTTCCCAAGGTGGGCCATGGTGTTTCGATAGAGGCAGTATCTGAGCTTGGTGAATTCCAAGGAGACCACAAGCATCTTGTTTTTGCTCCACATAGACTACGTACTCTTTAAACGCTCCAAACCGAAATCCAATCCCTAATGGAGAAAGGCTTGCCTGGAGCACCCAGGGGAGAGAAAGGTGGGGGTCGTGACCCGTCTTCATCATCGAGCTTAAGATCAAGCCAAAATGGGGAGAGCAATACATGATAATTCAGGAAATGAGCTACAAGAAGGTTCTGGGGAGTGATGGGGGTCGAGGAGCCCCCAGCAGCCCTGGGGTCCGACTGGACCTGGAGCTTACCAACAGGAGTGGAATTTCCCAAGTTTGTATAGTTCTGGGCAAATGCCCCTGAAAGATCAGGAAATCCTGTAGCTCTGCATTTTTTTATACTTAGGCACAAGGTAATGGCAGAGGAAATTGTAATCAAATCCATAGATTATTTTGGTTGAAATTTCAGCGAGGAATTACATCTTACATTTTTAGTCCGAGTTGCTCATCCATCCCAATCCTGAGGGTCTAGGACGCCCATTGCTTTCCCTGAGGCAGAGGAAAGAGGAAGGAAGGCGGGTGCGCGCAGGACGGCGGCGTGCGCCCCCGCGCGGGGAAGGGGGGGGGGGTGGAGGGGAGAGGGCAGGGGAGCGGGGGGGGGGGGGCAACGGGGGGGGAGCGGGGCGGGGAAGGGGGGGAGCGGGGGGGGGCAGCAGGGGGGGAGCGGGGGGGGGAGCGGGGCGGGGAAGGCGGGGGGAGCGGGGCGGGGCGGGGCGGCGCAGGCTCCCGCGTAACCGCCGCGTGCGCGCGTGGCAGGATCAAGGAGGAGTGGAGCTTCGCGGCCGAGTGCAGGCGCAAGGGCATCCCGCAGGCCGTGTACTGCAAGAACGGCTTCGTGGACACCAGCGTGCGGCTTCTGGAAAGGATCGAAAGGAGTTCCCTCCCGAGTCCGGGGTCGCGTTCCGAGGCGAGACAGGAGCGGAGAAGCCCGTTTGTGTTGGAACTCAGCGGGGAGAGCTGGAAGGTGAGCGCACGGCGCGGGCGGGGGGCCTCTGCCTTCCAGTGCCTTCTGTGCAGGCCAGGGGCCGCTTAGCCGCTCTCAACCCGATTCCCACCCCCGCGCCGCGGCACGCGGTGTAGCCCCGGGAGAAGCGGTGCCATCCACGTGGGGCCTTCCGAGGCCGAGCTGCTGTCCCCCGGGAGGGCCAGCCTTCAGGGCTGCAGGAGTCTGCTGTCGGTCTGTCTTGTCACTCGGCTGAACAACCCTGCCTGTTTTTCACTTCCTGAACACCTCCCGGGGCGCAGACTTTGCAGCCCGGTCACAGCTTCGCAAAGAAACTTCTCCAGACTTCAGTTTCTCCCCCGGAGGCCGAGACCGGGACAGGTGGCCGCCCCACCCCTTCTTTCCCTGCACCGCCTTCCCTCCCCGCTTTCTGATTTGCTTACGAGGTATCCCAGGGGTGTCCGTGATCGGAAATGATTTTTCACCTGTGAAATGTGAGGTTTTCTGGTCCAGGTGGTACCTGGTCGTGCAGGACAGGGCAGCTGGGTGAGGGCGGCCTGTGACTGGCCAGTGTGCTGGGCGCGTTTTGGAAAGACGAAGGCTCTCTGGGACCCTTCCCCATCTCGCTCAACCCTCCTTTTGTGGCTGAGAGGACTCGGGACTGGGTGGTCCACTATTTGGGATAGGCCCAGGACTGTCCTTGATTAGCCCTGTGCACGGAGGCGGGGTCATCCACTTGCATGCGTTCTGCTGTCCTCATCATGAAGGGGGCTGCTGCTTGCCCTGGTCACCTCCGAGTTAGGAAAATTAAAGGAGAGATTTTTCATGACTCTGACTTGTGAGCTGGAGTCCTCCAAAGGTGCCACCTGAACCAGCTGTTTTTGCTGTAAACCTCCTCGCTAGCCCTTCTGCAGCCCCATCATCAAGTTCAATGCTCCTATGCTGGGGCAAGAAAGAGGGCATTTCTTCTCCACGAAGGAAGGAAGGGCTCTGTCCAGGACCGCTCACCGTCTTTCGGGGCTTGGTGGCAGAGGGGCACGCTGGCCTCTGACCAGGCAGCATGCCAGCCCCCGCAGAGTGTCACCCAGTGGTGGGTGGCGCTGGGGCACTTCTGGGGGGCCGGTTGGAGAGAGATGGGCCGTGCGCCGACAGCTGGCTGCGGCCCAGGTGGGGAGGGGCTGTCCCTGCCGGGAGCCTGGAGACCCCGGGCTGGGCCCTGGTCCTGACCCCTGAAGGAATTTGCAGCCACACGGGGCCCCGTCCCTCGAAGGACCCCGTGCTTGGTTTAATGGACTGCTGCCACCTTTGGAGAGCCTTCATTTTTCCTGATAGGGGCCCTGCGTTTTCATTTCCCCCTGGGCCCTCGTTTTACGGGGCTGGTCCTTGCTGTAAGCAGGTCACTCGAGCTTCTTTGGGGCTCGGCTTTGCCCACCCAGCCTGCCCTGGGGTCCCTCTGTGAAATAATTCTGGAGTGAAAGTACTTTTGTACTGTGAAAGCTAAGCCCACGTCTACAACAGCCACAAGCCTAAAGTGGCTGGAGGTACCAGGCACCGAGCAGTAGGCCTGTGCGCTCTTGTGACCGCTTCCTGCACCCGCCCCCCCCCCCCCCAGAGTCCTCTGCTCCCTTGTGCTCCAGGCCGCGCCCTGCTCCCCTCATCCTCCTCCTGCCCTGCTCTCCAGCGCTTGCCGTGGCCTTGGCAAGTACTGCGCGTAGCAGGCAAGTAGTGGCTCCCAGAAGAGGGTCGGGGCTCTAGAACCTGTGGCCGCGACCTCATTTGGGAAAAGGGTCTTCAGAGATGGAATTAAGGTAAGGGTCTCTAGATGAGATCCTTAAACTAAGTCCACAGCAGGTGTCCTTGTAAGAGAGAACTGTAGACCCACAGGGACCCGGCGGAGAAAGCCACGGAGCCTGGGGGGCTGCACCTGCAGGGCAAGGAATGCCACGGGTTGCCGGCAGCTCCAGAAGCCAGGAAAGCACCTGCAGATGGCACAGACCCTGCGACACTTTGATTTTAGATTTGGCCTCTGGAACTGAGGGAGAATTACATTTCTACTGCTTTAAGCCACCAAGTTGGTGGTAATTTGTTACAGCATCCTAGAAACTAAGGCACCTGGTGAGTTGAATTTCTTCAGCCAGGCAGGAGCCATCTGTCAAGTCTTTAAGCCAGGGGTTCTGGCCTTTTCTGTTCCACGGACCCCTTTGCAAGTCAGGTGAAGACCATGGACCCCTTCCTAAGTCCCCACTATACTGTGTATTATTTAATAAACAGATCACACCCGCACCAGCACATCCCCACAAGAATAATGTTTTGAACTTCAAGGCCACAGACCCCTTGTGAAGAACCCCTGCTGAGCATTTCTCGGCATGTAACAACCTTGTCCCCGAACACCGGAGCTGGCGTAGGCTTGCATGCAGCTGAGCACCTCCCCATCACTTTATTTTATTATTATTATTTTTTAAAGATTTATTTATTTATTTAATTTCCCCCCTCCCCTGGTTGTCTGTTCTTGGTGTCTATTTGCTGCGTCTTGTTTCTTTGTCCGCTTCTGTTGTCGTCAGCGGCACGGGAAGTGTGGGCGGCGCCATTCCTGGGCAGGCTGCTTTTCACGCTGGGCGGCTTTTCCTCACGGGCGCACTCCTTGCGCGTGGGGCTCCCCCACGCGGGGGACACCCTTGCGTGGCACGGCACTCCTTGCGCGCATCAGCACTGCACATGGCCAGTTCCACACGGGTCAAGGAGGCCCGGGGTTTGAACCGCGGACCTCCCATATGGTAGACGGACGCCCTAACCACTGGGCCAAAGTCCGTTTCCATCCCCATCACTTTAGAAGGGTACCAGCAAGCAAAAACGAAACTAACTAAAAAAAAGTATCAGGCCTGGAAAATGGCCGAGCCTTGGCCAGAATTCACGTCTCCCCACTCTTTTGGTGCCCTTTCCCTGCTATAAATTCACAAAAACACTTGGAAATTTGGCACATCAAGTATGGAATGCTTATCCAGTATTTCTAAAAGCAACCATGGAGTAAGGGAAATGCAGCATGCGTTTTAAGATCTAATGTATGGGCTTTAGTTTTGGAAGCTGTTGAAGTTGGTATGTTGTAGATAAGGTGTGAGCCTGACTGTGCTCCCAAGGCACTTAATTTTAATCATATCTTAAATCCGTGACAGCTTTGAATTTGGCCTAACCTGCCTTTTTGAAATTAATGGCAACTGTAGTGTCTTTGCTTTCTTCTAAAAATGGGCTGGAGAGCTAGCATGTGAAGGCTATGATGCTTGCTCCTTGCATTTTTCACAAGTGCTCAGTTTTGCTTGGCTGTGTGCGCACTGCCACTCAACACCAACATAGCGAGGAATGTGCTCTGACTCATGTAACTTAATTCTATTTCAGGAGCTCCCAGATTCACTGAAGGAGCAGACACACCTGAAAGAATGGCACATAAGCAACACTCTGATTCAGTTGATTCCTACATATATCGAGCTGTTTCAAGCCATGAGAATTCTGGATCTGCCAAAAAACCAAATCTTAAGTCTTCCGGCTGAAATCGGTATGTGACTTAGCAGGAGTCTCCAGACCTCTGGTCTGTGGTTAAAAGGCAGTTACTTGGTAGGTGATGCTGTGCAGACTTCTCCCAAGTTCAAGGATTTCAGATCTGAGCAAGAAAAATATTTAGCCAGCTGATGGCAGTAGCACACAAGCTAATATTTATTAGGGTGCCAGGTTGCTGGGAACGGAAATTCCTTTCAGTAGAAGACCTTCCAGAGGCTCCAGTGGAGGAGCCACTAGAAGGGAAGTGGGGCCAGGAAACTGGGCTGGGGAACGGACAGGAGGGCTTACTTGTCCAGGCAGAATTAGCCTTGGGGCCGGAGGGCTTGGGGGCAGAAGTGGCTTTGGGTCTTACCTTACCCATGTCTAGGAGATGTTGGGCACAAGTTCATGGGGTGTGTCAATCAGGCCAGCTCCAAATGCCTGAAATTGCTTACTTGCACTGTTTTAAAAGCAGTCACGTGTGTAAGCGTTTGAGTTTGGTGCTGGAGGCTTTTTGGGCAAACAGATCTGGACTTCTGTGAAGAAGTACCTACACCTAGGGACAGCGCACAGAAGCTGTCTGGCTTGTGTGCATAAAACATCCACCTTCTGCTCCCTGTCTCTCATGTTTCCGGAGCGGCTCGTTTGCAGGGATGGCTTTGGCAATGAACCCGCTCATCCCTGCTGCCTGACTTAGCACGTGCAGACATTTGCCAGTTGCTCCGAATATTAGAAGTCTCATGAGTGAGTGAGGCAGTGTTTAGGAACTTTATGTCCCTTTTTTTAGAATCTGTTACTTCCATGTATTAATTCACTAGTAAGCTTAGCCGATATAATGTGATAGATCAAAATTTTATAATTCTTTTTTTTGTTGTTAGAGCTGTTGTAGGTTTACAGAAAAAACATGCAGAAAGTTTGTTCCCGTAAACCCCCTAGCCCTGCAGTTTTCTCCAGTAACATGCGCATTAGCGTGCTACCTTTGTCACAATTGATGAACCAATATTTTTATGATTGTATTATTAACTATAGTCCCCTGCCTGCCTTACGGTTCACTCTTTGTGTTGTACAGTTTTATGGTTTTTAAGATTTTTAGTCTGGTAACAAATAAGCAATATAAAATGTACCATTTTAACCATTTTCAGGTGTACAATTCAGTGGTGTTAATTATATTCACAGTGTTATTCTACCTTCACTACTGCCTATAACCGAAACTTTTCCATCACTCCAAGTAGAACTCTGAGCCAATTAATCGTTACCTCCCTGTTCCCCATGCCCACCCCTCCCCTGGTAACCTGTATTCTAGTTTCTGATTCTATGACTTTGCACATTCTAATTATTTTCTATCAGTGAGATCATACAATATTTGTCCTTTTGTGTCTGGCTTATTTCATGCAACATGATGCCCTCAAGGTTCATCTGTATTTTAGCATGTATCAGAACTTTATTCCTTTTTATGGCTGAATGATATTCCATTGTGTATATGTACCACATTGTGTTCATTCACTGGTTGATGGACACTTGGGTTTTTTCCATCTTTTGACAATTGTGAATGATGTCGCTATGAACATTGGTGTGCAAATAATCTGAGTCCTTGCTTTCACTTCTTTTGGGAATATACCTGGATGTAGGATTGCCAGGTCATATGGTAATTCTATACTTCTTTTGACTATATTGTTTTCCACAGTGGCTGCACCATTTTACATTCCCAGCAACAATGTATGAGGTTTCCCATTTTCGTCAACACTTGTTATTTTACTTTATTTTTTAAAAAGATTTAGTTTATTTATTTCTCTCCCCTTCCCCCCCTGTTGTCTGCTCTTTGTGTCCATTTGCTGTGGGTTCTTTCTGTGTCCGCTTGCATACTTGTCATGCAGGACCAGGAAACTGTCACTTTTTTGTTGCATCATCTTGCTGCGTCAGCTCTCTGGGTGTGCGGTGCCACACCTGGACAGACTGTGCTTTTTCACGCGGGGCGGCTCTCCTTAGGGGGTGTATTCCTTACATGTGGGAATCCCCTACGCGCGGGGGACACCCCTGCGTGGCACGGCAGCACTGTGCATGGGCCAGCTCGCCACACGGGTCGGGAGGCCCTGGGTTTGAACCCTGGACCTCCCATGTGGTAGGTGGACCCTCTATCAGTTGAGCCAAATCTGCTTCCCAATACTTGTTATTTTTAAGAATAGCCATTTTAAAAAATAATAGCAGTTCTAGTGGGTTTGAAGTGTTTCATAAGGTTTTGATTTCCCTATTGGCCAGTGATGTTGAGCATCTTTTCATGTGCTTATTGGCCATTTATATATCTTCTTTGCAGAAATGTCTATTCAAGTCCTTTGCCCATTTTTTGGATTGTCTTTTCATTGATTAGTCATAGGAATTTTTTATTTTGGAATAATAAACCTTTATCATATATATGGTTTCCATATATTTTCTCCCAGTCTGTATGTTGTCTTTTCACTTTCTTGATAATGCCCTTTGCACAAAGTTTTAAATTTTTATAAAGTCCCATTTATCTATTTTTTCTTTTGTTGCTTATACTTTTGATGAAAGTCTAAGAATCCACTGCCTAATACAAGGTTCTGAAGATGATCTCTTACGTTTTCTACTAGGAGTTACGTGGTTTTAGTTCTCATATTTAGGTCTTTGATTCTTTGTGACTTAATTTTTTGTATATGGCATGAGGCAGGCATCCACTTTCCTTCTTTGACATGTGGATATCCACTTTTCCAAGCACCATTTAATGAAGAAGTTTCTTTCCCCATTGAGTGGATTTGGCATACTTGTCAAAAATCAGCAGACCCTGTATATGTAGGTTTATTTTTGAACTCTGGATTCTATTCCGTCAGTTTCTATGTTTGTCCTAGTGTCAGTACCACAGTTTTAATTACTGTAACTTTGTAAAAAGTTTTTCTTTAAAAATTTTTAATTTATTTTTTTAATTGTCTTTTTTTTTAAAGATACATAGATCACACAAAATGTTACATTAAAAAATATTAGAGGTTCCCATATATGTAATAAGTTTTAAAATTGGGAAGTATGAGACCTCCAGTTTTTTTCTTTTGTGAAGATGGTTTTGGTTATTCGGGGTCCCTTGCCTTTCCATATGACTATAACAATTAGCTTTTCCTTTTCTGCAAAGAAAGCTGTTGTAACTTTGATTGGGTTTGCGTTGACTCTGTAAAAAACTTTGAGTAGCTTTCCCGAGTTCAGGGTTCCTCAGCTGCGATGCCAGTCCACCAAGAGTGTAGCAGCGGCCTGGGCCGTCGGCATCACCCCTTTCTACTTGGGGGTAAGGGGTATCGATGCAAATCTGCTGCTCTGACCTAGGGTCCATCAAACAGAAACAGGCACAATTATTCGCTTATAAGTACAGTAAGATCAAATCCCAGACCTGGTAAGAAGAAGTCCTTCTGTTTTCTTGCCCAGTTTCTGGGAAGGGATAAAGGTCTTTAGAATTTTTACCTTCAAAAGAGTACCACCTTGGGAAGCAGATGTAGCTCAGCTGTTGAGCACCTGCTTCCCATATGCAAGGTCATGGGTTCAATCTCCGGTATCTCCTAAAAAATAAAAAAAAGTACCATCTTCTATGTCCTAGGAGTCATTTACCTTATGCCTCTTAATTTTTTTTTTTAAGATTTTTTTTTTATTTATTTCTCTCCCCTTCCCTCCTCCCCCCTCCCCCTACCTCCCACTCCCCAGTTGTCTGCTCTCTGTGTCCATTCTCTGTGTGTTCTTCTGTGACTGCTTCTGTCCTTATCAGCGGCACAGGAATCTGTGTCTCTTTTTGTTGCGCCATCTTGTTGTGCCAGCTCTCCGTGTGTGCTACGCCACTCTTGGGCAGGTTGCACTTTCTTTCGCACTGGGCAGCTCTCCCTACGGGGCACAGTCCCTGCGTGGAGGGCTCCCCTACGCGGGGGACACCTCTGCGTGGCACGGCACTCCTTGCGCGCATCAGCGCTGTGCATGAGCCAGCTCCACGCAGGTCAAGGAAGCCCGGGGTTTGAACCGCGGGCCTCCCACATGGTAGGCGGACGCCCTATCCATTGGGCCAAGTCCGTTTCCCTTTGTGCCCCTTAATTTTACAGATTAAAGAAACCAGGTGCCAGTGACATTAGCTGACTTAGCTGTCCTCACTCAGGTCCAAGGGACTTAGGGTCTTGGCTAGAAACCACATTTCCTTTTTTCCAAGTCATTTTGGGGCAGCCTTACAAGTACGTAAGTAACCGAGTAGAGTTTTGAGGACTGAATTACTCTTTAAAATCCTTCTAAGATTGTAGGGCTCTTTGTTTACACATCTGAGAAGCCACAGGAGTTGGCCAGACTCAGGGCTGTCCCCTCATCCCCCTGGGGTCAGGAACCCTGGGTCCACAGCAGGACGGACGGGGTAGCAAGCCAAGACCCTGGAAGGGGTGGCGGTCGTCAGCAGGGGGTGAGTCTGTGCGTGCGGCAGCCTGGATCCTCCGCAGGCGTTCTGCTTAGTTTATGTATGGTTTTGGTCTCTTAAAATGTCTTCCTTTGAATTATCGCCAGCCAGAAATATTTCCATTCTTGAGAGCCCGTTTGATTTGGGCAGTGGTTTTCAACATTGGCTACACGTTAGAATCCCCCGAAGAACTTTAAAATTCAAATGTCCAGATGCCACCACAGACCAATTCCATTAGAATCTCCGGGCCAGGTACTTATTAGCTCTAGACGACACCCGTCGCAGGTAGAGTTGAGATCCGCTGGGGAGGGAGTGAGGATGACGGGCTGTGCGGGAGAGAGGGATGGGGCCGCATCACGGAAGGTCAGTGCTCGAGGGGAGGCACTCGGCTTAAACCATCCTCTTAGTTTCCTCATCTATAAAGGGGGATCGAATGTACTTTATTTGGTTGTTGTGAGGATTCATTAGGATTTGAAGCACAAATGGGCACAGAATTGTTAGGACTATTCCAAGACAGCAAGGCCTTTTGGAAGCATGATACCAGCCCCGCGCTCCTGGGCATGGAGAAAATGCGAACGTTCTAGAAAGGAAGAATATTTAAAGGCAGATACTTCCAGTAAGCATTGTGAACGGGTTCCTGGATATCAAAGTTAAACACACACGCCTTTGTTCTCTATTGTAGCTATATTTATTTGCAAGCGCATGTTGATATATTTATACAAGTGGGCTTTTGCCCACGTGGTCAAATAAAACATGCCGTGAACGACAGAAGAGTAAATGGCGGTGGTGACGCCCCTGTCCCGCCCCGCCGGGCTGGGCCTTGCGCTGCGGAAGGGGAGGCTGCGGGGATGGGGGCTCTCCCAAGCAAGCTCCAGGGCTGGGGAGGGAGGGCAGGAAGCGGGGCTGGGGCGGCCAGGACCTGTTGCTTCCTGAGTGGATCCGCAGGTGCATGCTGCCTCCTGAGGAGGGAGATGGAGGGAAGGGCCACGCTGCTCTCCTGTTCAGGAGAAAGGAGAACGGGTGTTGAACAAAGAGAGCGTAGAGAGAACGCTACGGTGTGTTTTATTGCCCTCCCACGTCCATCCACCAGCTGCATCCTTGACCTAACTCCATTTGGATAAAGAAAACTGAGCCCTTTTCAGATCTCTAATGCCAAATTATTACTGGAACGTTGAGGAAGGAAAAGCGGTTCTCACAGAAGGAAAGCAGGTGTTATGGAAATGAACAGCGGGGATCGCAGTGATTTTAACGTAAATGTGTACAGTTTCTTTGTGCCTGTCACCTGTTAAAAGGTGTGTGATACAGACTTTCTAAAGCTATTACCGTTTCTTTGACTTTAAGAAGCTAGTGTGAAGCTTTCTCTCTCTTCAGTACTTGATCTTTGTATCACGTCATGATAGTGGAACCATCTACAGACGGTGCGAGTGTGGGCTAATGTCCTGGAATAAATGCAGGTCTGTCGGGTCATGTAACTGATAGACTCGTTGGCTGCATGTGTCTGAAGACTAAACTCGAGAAAGGACATTCCCATCGCCTCGGCCAATCTCGTACTTTCCTTATTTAAACTAAAGGATGTTTTGCAGCACTGGGCTTGCAGAAGCTGGGGCCAGGGGAAGCATTAGTGTGCTCATATGTTCCGCCAGCCTCTGGAAGAGAAGCGGCTTTTCTCTATTCTCTTATCCCCCTTTTCCACCCCGCTACGTTGAACACCAAAGGCACTTGCAACTTTTGCATTGTGCTATCAGGTGGGTAAGTTAAAGGGCCCTGGTTTCCACATTCCATCACCAATGCTCTCTAACAAGCAGGGAAGTGGGTTTGGCTCAACGAATAGAGCCTGTCACATGGGAGGTCCAGGGTTCAAACCCTCCTGACCCGTGTGGAGCTGGCCCACGCGCAGTGCTGATGTGTGCAAGGAGTGCACCCCGTAAGGAGAGCTGCCCTGTGCAAAACAAAGTGCAGCCTGCCCAGGAGTGGCAACGCACGCACAGAGAACTGACACAGCAAGATGGTGCAACAAAAAGAGACACGGATTTCTGGTGCCACTGACAAGAATACAAGCAGACACAAAAGAACACACAATGAATGGACACAGAGAGCAGACAATTGAGGGAGGGGAAGGGGAGAGAAATAAATAAAAAATAAAGAAATCTTTAAAAAAAAAAATTCTCTAACAAGCAGTGACTACCAACCATATTGACTCAGAAATGGCCCTTCCTCCAATATACTTTATGTGTTTTGTTTTCTTGTTTATAAAATGTTTCTCATATTAAATATTTTTCATATAAAATGGCAATAAATTTGTACTTTAAGTACCCACTTTGTAAAAGAAAACAATAATTCTGATTTTCTAATTTTAAAAATTTGTTTAAAAATATTAATAAAATAGTCAGTACCTCGGAACACGTGTGACATAATTTTTTAGTACTAAATGTATTTTCTGTTATACTGGTTCGTGGTTTAGAACTGGTTATATATTTATTCAGTCAAGACAGAATTGGGGGGAAACGGACTTTGGCCCAGTGGTTAGGGCGTCCGTCTACCACATGGGAGGTCCGCAGTTCAAGCCCCGGGCCTCCTTGACCCGTGTGGAGCTGGCCCATGCGCAGTGCTGATGCGCGCAAGGAGTGCCCTGCCACACAGGGGTGTCCCCCGCGTGGGGGAGCCCCACGCGCAAGGAGTGCACCCATAAGGAGAGCCGCCCAGCGCGAAGGAGGGAGCAGCCTGCCGAGGAATGGCGCCACCCACACTTCCCGTGCCGCTGACGACAACAGAAGCGGACAAAGAAGCAAGACGCAGCAAAAAGACACAGAAAACAGACAACCGGGGGAGGGGAGGGGAATTAAATAAAACAAACAAAATAAATCTTTAAAAAAAAAAAAAAAGACAGAATTGGGGTGCAGTATTTCCTCATCAGTCTGATTATTGCCAGTTATTCTTTGTGTGTTCACTTTCTGCTTGCGAGAGAGACTTAGGGCATATTCTTTAGAATGCATGCTGTTGTAGTTAAATCAATGTAAACACGAAGCCAAAGAGAAATGGTGAGTTACATGTCATCTGTAAACAGTCTACCTGTTTGATTCATTTACCGCCTCTATAGAGCTTTCAGCACTTTTCAGTACCTAGCTGTCTTCTCATCAGAGCCCACCAGTGGCCATAGCTGGTCGTTGTTTCCTAGGAGCCGTACTGCTCTTCGAAGGCATTGCCTGGTACTAATTCAAGTAGTTGCAGAGGGGGGTATGCTCTGTGGGTGCTGGGGCTGATCCAGGCAACACGGAGGACAAATCTCCTGCATTCACCTCCCCTCCAGTTTCATGAAGGATTAAACAAAGGGTAAGCAAAAACTGTTAGGATCAAGTACCAAAATGGTCAGGATAAAAGATGAGTATACAGGTAATGAAAAGTGCCTGTAGGGAAGCGGATGTGGCTCAAGTGATAAGGCCTCCGCCTACCATACGGGAGGACCCGGGTTTGTTCCCTGGGGCCTCCTGGTGAAAAAGAAGCCAGTGCCCCTGTGGTGAGCCAGTGCCCGCGTGAAGCTGAGAGCCCGCACGGTGAGCCCCTGCCCCGTCAAGTGAGTCACGCGGCAAGATGAGGACGCAATAAAAAAGAGGAAGGGGAGAGTCAAGGTGAAGCACAGCAGAAACCAGGAACTGAGGTGGTGCAATTGACAGGGAGCCTCTCTCCACATCAGAGGTCCCCAGGATCGAATCCTGGTGAATCCTAGAGGAGAAAGATGAGAAGAGAAAACAAAAAGAGAAATAGATACGGAAGATCATACCGTGAACGGACACAGAGAGCAAAAACAGCAGGGAGGGGGAGGGGGAGGGGGAGGCAGAAAAAGTGCATATGAAACAAATGCAAGATTATGTTTAGTGCCCTCCCCATTATTAGTATGCAAAAGTTCTAAATCTGAGGCTTTGTCGTTGCTGTTCCTAAAAGACTTGCAGGACCTACTCAATGGATGTTCACTTTTTCTGATGACATGTTAATTTTTTCCAATAATAGGTCGTTTGAAGAACCTGAAAGAGCTCAATGTGAGTTTCAACCACCTGAGGAGCATTCCTCCAGAACTGGGAGATTGTGAAAATCTGGAGAAACTGGATTTTTCTGGAAATCTGGAATTAACTGAGCTCCCCTTTGAAGTAAGAAATAAACCTTTCTGCACTATGACTTACTTTTATTTGGGTTATGACCTGGCATGTCTAAAATATGGAGCAGAGGCTGAAAAGATGAAATTCATCTTTATTATATCACATCATTCTGGCGTTTTAATCACCCTATTATAAGCTATTATATTCAAGCTATTGTAAGGGCTTTTGAAAAAAATGCTCTTATATTAAGCCAGGGCCAGAATTGACGTTCAGGCTATCGTGTCTATTTTTTAGCTCTATAAATTTACTTTTTTCTGATTATTTTACATAAATAAAATCATATAATATATAGTCTTCTGCATCTGGCTTTTTCTTACCATGATGAGCATTTTCATTATTCCAATAATAATAATAATAATAATAAAAACAGTTAAAAAAACTCATCACTTCTCAATCTCTATGCTTCCCGTGCCATATATAGCTGCTATGTGTTTCCGTCTCTAGTTTGTGTTTATATTTTGTAAAAACAGTCATATATGTAATATCACCCATATTCACATTTCACATGAGATTTCACTATATTATACAGTCCCATGTTACATTTTTTTGCTTTCCTCCTAGTAATACACATGTCCTTAGACTTTGCTTTCATTCACCGTCGTACCTCTGTAAAAGCTTTGCTAGTCACGAACACCATCATGTGCTTTTGCTGTTTCCATTCATTTCCAAAGATTTACAAACAACTTTTTTTACCAATTCTGCACAGATTAACCTTCGGCTTTCCATTCCCTACCCTCATTCTATTTTCTGGTGACCTATATTCTAATTATTAACTCTGTGAGTTTACACAGTATGTTTCATTCATGATAGCACGATCATAATTTGTCTTTCTGTGTCTGGCTTGCTTCGTTCAGCATGATGTCCTCCAGGTTCATCTACATTGTCATGTGTTTTATGACTCATTTCTTCTTACTGCTGCAGAATATGCCGTCGCGTGCATACACCACAGTTTGTTTATCCGTTTGTAGGTTGATGGACACCAGCATAATTTTTTTTGTGTTTGTTTTTAGGAGGTACCGAGTATTGAACCCAGGACCTCATACATGGGAAGCAGGTGCTCAACCACTGAGCTACATCTGTTCCCCAATGAGAGTTGTTTTTTTTTTTTTTTTTTTTGTTTTTAGGAGGTACTGCGGATTGACCCTGGGACCTTATACATGGGGAACAGGCATCCGCTCCCCAGCATAATGTTTTTGAGGTTTATCCATGTTGTCTCATACATTAAGAGTTTGTTCCTTTTAATTGTGGGGTAATGTTTCATTGAAAGGATGTACCACAGTTTGTTTATCCATTCACTAGTGATGGCCATTTGAATTGTTTCTGAACTTTGGCTATTGAAAATAATGCTGCTATGAACATTTGCATACAAATCTTCGTATAGACCTGTGTTTTCATTTCTCTTGGGTAGATATGTAGGAATGGAATTGTTGGGTCTTGTGATAAGTTTATGTTTAAATTTTTTTTTTTTTAAGGTACCAGAGATTGAACCCAGGACCTCATACATGGAAAGCAGGTGCTCACCCACTGAGCTACATCTTCTCCCCAATGAGAGTTGGTTTTCTTGTTTGTTGGTTGGTTTGTTAGGAGGTGCTGGAGCTTGACCCCTGGACCTCGTATGAGGTGCTCAACCACTTGAGCTACATCCACTCCCCACGTTTAAACTTGTAAGAAACTGCTGAACTGTTTTCCAAAGTGGCTGTACCACTTTACATTTTCAATAGCAGCGCTTGAGGATTTCAGTTTCTTCATATCCTTGCCAACCCTTGGTATTATGTCTTTTTTATTGTAATCATTCTAGTGAGTGATAGTGGCACCTAACTATGGCTTTATTTCGTACTTCCCCTAATGATAAACATCTTCTCATATGCATGCTTGTCTCTCATGTATCTTCCTTAGTGAAATGCCTCTTCAATCTTTTGCCCGTATTTTAATTGGGTTTTCTGTCATCTTATTGCATTACAGGAGCTCTTTATATATCCTGAATACTAGCTCCTGATCTGATATACTATTTGCAAATGTTTTCTCCCCATCTATCACATGATTTTTCATTTCTTAATGTTTCAAAGCACAAAGGTTTTGAATTTTGATGAAGTTCTGTTTATCAATTCTTTAATTTTCTGGAACATGCTTTAGATATCATATCTAAGAACTCTTTGCCCAATTCGAGGTCATGAAGATTTTCTGTTGTTTTCTTCCAGGAGTATTATAATTTTAACTCTTAACTTAGGACTGTTTTGAGTTAATTTTTGCTCATGGTGTGAGGTAATGGTCTAAGTTTGTTGCCTATAGATACGTAATTTTCCCAGCTCCACTTGTTGAGAAGGCTGTTCTTTCCCCATTCAATTACCTTGGTACCTTTATTAAACATCAATTGACCGTAAGTGTAAAAGTTTGTTTCTGGAATCTCAGTTCTCTTCCAGTGATCTACTTGTGTAACTTTACACCTTGATTACTGTGGCTTTAAAATAAATCTTGAAATTGGATCATGTAAGTTCTCTAACTTTGTTCTTCTTTTTCAACATGCTTTGGCTATTCTGGGTCATTTGCATTACTCTATAAATTTTAAGATCAGTTTAGCAATTTCTACCAAAAAAACTGCTGGAATTTTATTAGGGATTACATTGGCTTTATAGATCAATTTGGAGAGAATTTCCTTCTTGTCAGTAGTGAACCTTCTAATTCATGAATATGAAACATTTCTCTCTTATTTAGATCTTTAATTTAAAATTTTGTAGTTTTCACCATACATCTTCTTTTGTTAAGTTCATTTCTAGGTATTTTATTCTTTCTGCTATTATTGTGGATGGAATTGTTTCTTATTTTATTTTCAAATAGTTCATAGCTGTTATATTGAAATAAAATAGAAATTTTTACATCGACCTGTGTCCTACGATTTTGCTAAACTCGTTTGTTATTTCTGTTTTTTTGTGTGGGTTCCTTAGGATCAGAACTGAAACCTGTGAATAAAGATAGTATACTTGTTCCTTTTCAGTCTGGATAAGTTTAATTTCCTTCATTGTCTCTCTCTGTCTTTTACTTTCTGTGCCCACACCCCACTGCGTTAGCTAGGGGCTTCAGGACACCATTGATTCAAAGTGGCAAAGTGGGTATCCTTGCTTTTGCCCAATGTAAAAGCATTCCGTCTTTTACCATTAAGTATGATGTTAGCTGTGGCTGTTTGGTAGATGCCCTTTACCAGGCTGAGGAAGTTTCTTTGTGTTACTACTAGTTTGGTAAGAGTTTTTATCATGAAGGATAATGGTTTTTTTCAGTGCATTTCTTTTCTATTGTGATAACCGTGTGGTTTTTATCCTTTATTAATTTGAGATGCTGCAGTAACTGATTTTCAGATGTTAAGCCAACCTCGCATCCCTGCAATAAATCCCACTTTGGTAATGGTGTGCAATCCTTTTTATATGTTTCAGGATTCAGTTTCCTAAAATTTTGTTAAGGCTTTTTTTGTGTTTGTGTTTATGAGGGACTTTAGTTTATAATTTTCTTGTGATGTTTTTGTCTGGCTTTGGTATCAGGCTTTTGGTAGCTGGCTTTGCCTCACAGAAAAGTTGGGAAGTTGTTCTCTATTTTCTGAAAGTGTTTGTGAGGGATTGGTATTATTTTCTGGGACATATTTTCTAGAATTTACCAGTGAAGCCATCTCCACCTGGACTTACCTTTACGGGAAACTTTTAAGTTACTAATTCAATTTCTTTACTTGTAGTAGATCTGTTCAGTTTCTATTTTTTTTTTCTGGAATCAGTTTCAGTAATTTGTTTTCTTTTAGGAATTTGTCCCTTGCGTCTAAGTTGTCTAAGTTGTTGGCATAAAATTTTTCATAAAATTTCTCTATACTCTTTTGAATTTTTGTTGGGTCAATGAACCCTCTTTCATTCCTGATTTTTATTCTTGGTCAGTCTAACCAAATGTTTTCCAATTTTGTTGACTTTTTTTCATAGCTCTTACTTTTGGTTTCCTTGATTTTCTCCAAAGATTTTCTCTTTTCTATTTCACTGATTATTATTTCCTTTCTTCTGCTTGCTTTGGATTTAGTTTTTCCTTTTTCTAGTTTCTTAAGGGGGGCCATTTAGGGTATTGATTTGGTTCTTCCTCTTTTGTGAAATAGTCATTGAGCCTGTTAAAAATGAAAATCACTGACATAAAATAAACCATAGAGCTTTCTAGGCATTTGCCCTGTCACTTTATACACCCAAATGTGCAGATCCTGAAGATTTGCCAAAAAGTACTCTTTTTTTTTTAAATTTATTTTTTATTTATTTCTCCCCCCTCCCCCCAGTTGTCTGCTTTCTGTCCATTTGCTGAATGCTCTTCTGTGACTGCGTCTATCCTTATCAGTGGCACCGGGAATCTGTGTTTCTCTTTGTTGCGTCATCTTGCGTCAGCTCTCTGTGTGTGCGGCACCATTCCTGGGCAGGCTGCACTTTCTGTCGCGCTGGGCGGCTCTCCTTACCGGGCGCACTCCTTGCGTGTGGGGCTTCCCTACGCGGGGGATACCCCTGCGTGGCAGGGCACTCCTTGCGCGCATCAGCACTGCACGTGGGCCAGCTGCACACGGGTCAAGGAGGCCCGGGGTTTGAACCTTGAACCTCCCATGTGATAGGCGGACGCCCTACCCATTGGGCCAGCTCTTGATGCAGCCTCTGCACCGTCATCCTGTTCTTTGTGTCTCGCCCTGTAGTCTCCTGTGCTGTGACTCTGCATGTGCTGTTCCACTGTCCTTCTCCGCTTTCCCTGTCCAGGAACCTCACCATCTAATTTTATCATCCCTTTCTCTGTAAAGTTTTGACCCCTGGCCCTCAGAGCACTGCAGTGGTAGGTAGATGAATCACCTCCTTCTGTGTTACCTAACATTGCGAACAGGAAATTCTTCACATGAGTTCTCACTACAAAAATCCATATTGCTTATTTCTGCAAGTGTGACTTTCTCGAGGGTAGCCACGATGCACTCTTTATCTTATTTAGCATCCCAGTGTGTAGCGCAGTGAATGACAGTAGGTGCTCCAAAATATATACTGTATTATCTGTATATACTCATAGAAATACCTTTCTAACTTAACTCCCATTCTTAAAGAAGCAATTATAAAAATAATTGGGAGGGGTACGATTGTGGCTCAAGCGGTTGAGTGCCCACCTCTCACATGGGAGTTCCCAGGTTCAGTTCCTGGTGCCTCCTGAGAAAACAAAAAAACAAGAAAAACAAACAAATTGAAAAGAAGAACAACTCAGGGAAGTCAGTGTGGCTCAGTGGTTGAGCGCCAGCTTCCCACAGATGAGGTCCCAGGTTCAATCCCTGGCCCCTGGTACCTCAAAAAAAAAAAATAAAAAGTAATTGGGGTATTTTGTTATTCCTTTCTAGTTAAGTAACTTGAAGCGCGCGACATTTGTCGATATCTCCGTAAACAAGTTTTCCAGTGTCCCGGTCTGCGTCCTGCGGATGCCGAACTTGCAGTGGTTGGATGTGAGCAGCAACGACCTGGACGACCTGCCGCAAGATATAGACAGGTAGCTGCTCGCACTCCGCAGCGGGGGCCGGGGCAGCTGCTGCCGCCCCAAGTGTAGCGTTTTAAACCTGCAGAAGGTGTGAATGTTCCTTGAAACCGATTCTCTTTGATCTCCAAGGGTCCATTTTTCCAGAGCGTTAGTTTGGTTCCACGTAGAATGAGGCGGCTTCCTCTGAGCAGCCCACACGGGCACGAGTCCGTGCGTTTGAACGTGGCTTGGTCATCTCGGGGAAGTGCAGCTCGCGTCATTCCTCAGTGGAATCCTTTACTCTCCACAGAAGAAGAAGAGTGAATTTATTACAGAAGGAGCGAAACGTGTCACCCTATGTTTAGAATATCCTTGAGGGGAATTTCTGTTAGTTTTGTTTATTGGTATCTGCATACTCTTTCAAACAAAATGGATATGCTTCCAAATTTTATCTTCATAGCTATTTCATGTGTAAATAACAATTGTTGCCCCAAATCGTGTAAGATTCAGTCATTCCCTTATTTGAAAATCCCACAAATATGACTTGGCTGCAGGACAGCAGGCCCAGAAGGCGGGTTGCTTTTAAGGTGATGACCAAAGCGAGCTCTCTGGCTTCCCGGAGTCCAGGGTCTGCTTTCTAAACTTTCTAAGCTAGTTCAGAAGGTCTACACCTGACTGCCCGCTCTAAGCCCGCCTCTCCTCTGGTACCTGGGGTGTATGCCAGTGCTCCCCGGGCTCGTGAGACAATGTGGGAATTGCTTTAGTTTGAAACACGGAACTTATGAAATATGGGATCAGTCAAGATTTTGCAAATAGTAAAAGAAAACCAGAAGAGGGCGCCAATGAGTTAGGATAAAATGGAAAGCAGAATAAACCGAACCGGGAGGATATTTTTTTGTTTTCACTGCAGGTTTTTTCCTTAAGTTACAAAATATGATAGGAAAAGAAGAACTGTGCTTTGCACGTGTAGAAAAGGCAATATTTTGCTAGAATCTGTTTATCCTTCTTCCAACTCTAGTCTGATTTCTTTCCAGGGCCCCTTAATCCTTGGGAATGTGGGAAACGGTTTAGAGGGAGGGAGACACTGGTTTTTGAGGCCCCACCAAAGCCTACAGTGTATCATGCAATTTACTTGTCCTGCTGATGAATCTGTGTCTTCATAAGCAATTGGCAGTTAAGTCAATACATTTTTTTCTTTAATTGTGTTGCCCGGCCTGACTTTATTGAATATTTGAAGTGAGATTATTCTCATAGGGGTCGTATATATATGTACATATAAGCTAGGTAGGGGTTTCCTGTTGGGACTTCTTTGTAAGTCATGTTGGGTTTCCTAGCTGTGGAGCTAAATGCTTGTGTTGTAATCCCTTTTATGTCCTCTTAGACTAGAAGCACTGCAGACCTTTCTCCTGTATAAAAACAAGCTGACCTATCTTCCTCGCGCCTTGCTCAACCTGAAGCAGCTCTCCTTGATCGTCGTCAGCGGGGACCATTTGGTGGAGCTCCCAACTGCCCTTTGTGACTCGTCCACCCCGCTCAAGTAAGTCGAGGCACGCCCAGGCACCAGGTGAGGGCTGAGCAGCACTGGAGCCTGGAGACATCTCGGGACTGGACTGGGCTCTTCCTTGGAGGATCTGATCCCAGTTCCCGGAAGTTCTGGTGAATGTTTTATGGTATTTTGAAGTTTTGGGCAGACAGTGAGGGGAAGGGAGGATTTAGGGATAAATATTACTTACTGGCCTGTTCCCGGGCCCCGGGTCTGAGGGCCCAGCACTCTCTCCACCGGCGTGACCTCAAGGCTGGCTGGAGGGGTCAGTGGCTGTGGCAGGGCTCTTCCCTGGTTGCCTCACTGTCAGGGAGCCACCGCCCGGGACACCCGTGCAGATGCAGTACAGACGGGCTGCAGTCTGGGGTGAGAAATTGGAGTCTTTCCTTCCTTGAGGTGGGATTGAAGAGATGCAGCTCCACACCGCCGCGGGCCGACCCCAAGGCAGCCGAGGAGGCTCGTCCTGCCAGAATGTCGGGCCTTGGCTCTTCTCCCACCACCTCTGTCCTCAGGCCCTGGGGGCCCTGGGGGCCCATCCCGGTGGCTCGGCGCCTCAGGCGAAGCTGAGCAGTGAGCGCCCCTTCCTTACTGTGTCCCGGACCATCTGCCTGGAACCCCAGTTGCTAGTTGAACCCACAGGGGAAGTATTTCCCTAATCCTCAGTTTTCCTGTGGCAGATGCTTAGTCCATCATAACGTAGGTCTTTACCTTCCGATGCTTGTAATAAGCCTGGAGAAATAGAGATTTCAGTGTTGCAAAGAGAGAAGCCAAATCCATTCCTATACCAGTACGAGATTAGTAGGGGTGTAAGATGGCTCCTCCCTCTCCCCGCTGCTCCTTCCACTGGAAGGGCCGACCCTGCCCTTGGCTGTTCAGGAGTGTGTGGGTGAGCAGAGGCCTGCTGGGGGAGGGCTGGCTGGGCCCACCCGGGGCCCCTCCACGACCGGGTACCAGGAGCAGTCCTGGCAAGCCTTGTGTCCAGAAAGGGAGGGAAAGACGCTCCGGCCAGGCTTTAATTGTGACTCTTGTCCAGGTAATTAAAGTCAGTTTACAGGATACATTGTAGGACTTTGAAATCTAAGAGACTCAATTGAAAGCTCTTTGAATTAATAAATGTTCCATAAAAAAAGGCTAGAGCTCAGTTTGCATAAAAATTTAATAGTTTCCTGATTTCTTAGAAATGATCTGAAGAAAAATTGTCAGAAAATTATGTTAAAATAGAACATTTCCGGGAAAAATCTTAAAGAAAAATAGTTCTCTGATATGAAGGGAACTAGAAAGTCTTCCTGAAGGAGATCAAGGAAGTCTTGAGTGTATGGAAAGACATACTGTGTCCTTTCTGGATGGAAAGACAGGAAAAATGTGACTTCTTCCAAAAATTAACACTTAAGTGTAATATGATTCCAACAGAATTTCTTTTTGGAACTTGAAAACTGATTGGAAATTATATCCGAAAGGAAAAAAGCTTGCACAGCAAGGGTTATTTTAGAAAACAAGAGTAATGTGATATAACTTGCCTTATAGAGAGTTAGTATGCATTTAAAAAGTGTAATGATCAAAATGATGTTTGTAACAGACAGTGATTTGCAGATGAAGTATTGAAACAGAATAGCTGTCCTGAAATAGATCCAAATACATGATATGGGGATTTTCATAAGCCAGATTAAATCAATCATATGAATGATTTAATACTGTATTTAGGAAATTGGCTAGTTAGAAAAAAGATAACACATGTTCTGCACTTTATAGTATAAACAGAAAAATCTAGATCAAAGTCTCAAATTAAATACAACAAGGAAATACCAAAAGAATAAGAAATGTTACCACCGTGGTAACTGTGGTAGATTGGTGGATTGACCAGGTATTTTACACCTATCCCTCTTGAGATCCCATTAAATCGAGAGGAAAAGAATAAAAAAATATACAAACCCACAACGATGGAGCGAGCAGGGGAACGCTATTCCAGAAGGTTTTCGTATAAACTGGAAACTCCTCCCTCCCACTTCCTCCCTGATTCCAATGGTTGGAGCACTCAGCAGCCTGCAGTCTTCGCCCCCAGACCAGAAGCCTGAGCTTTGCTCTAGGATGACTCTAGAGAAAAGACCCCAGCTTTGTGTCTGCAGAATCCCCAGGGGGCTGACTAGCCCCCTGCCTGAGTGATGCCCACTGTGTCAGTCAGCCAAAGGGGTGCTTGATGCAAAATACCAGAAATTGGTTGGTTTTTATAAAAGATATTTATTTGAGGTAGGAACTAAACAGATACCAGGCCATAAAGCATAAGTTCCCTTGCCAAAGTCTTATTTCCCCATATTGGAGCAAGATGGCTGTTGATATCTGTGAGGGCTCAGACTTCCTGGGTTCCTATGTTCCTGGGACTTGCTTCTCTTTGGGCTCAGTGTTCTTCTCTTCCTGGGACTTGCTTCTCCTTCCTCTGTGAGCTTACTTCCCAGGGCTCCAGCTTAAGGCTTCTGCATCAAATTCTAGGATCAAAAATCCCCAACATCAAAACCCTCAACTCTGTCCTTTGCCCTGCCTTTTATCTGAGAGTCCCCACCCGCCAAGGGGCGGGTACTCAATGCCCTACTGCCACAAGAATCCAATATAATCTCATATGCTCAGAGGAAAAGATCAGTTTACAAACATAATCCAATATTTCTTTTTGGAGTTCATCACTATTATCCAACTGCTACACCCACCGTGAGGGTTTCCCGTTGGCAAGCACTGCCCCATGCACAGGGGGCCTGGCAACGTTTTTTGTTGCCTCATTCTCAAATATAAAGGCATTGCCACGCCTGACCCAATAATTGGAAAAAGTTGTCCATGTGGAATTGTGGTCAAAAGATATAACACAAAGGTAGATATCAGGTAGGAAAAGGAAAAAAAATCACAAAACAATCCCCCCATTGGTATCTAAGAGAAAATTTAGAAGATATTGCATGCTTTAAACAACAAAATGATGGAAAAGAAACCAAGTAGAAATTCTTGGTAATTTACAAGGGTGGTAGAAAAACAAACAATAAAAAATAAAAATAAAAGCAAACCAAAATAAGAACAGACAAATACTGAATGGAAAGTTTGGAAGATAAAGCTGAACATAATTCCCAGAAACAAAAATAGAGGGAGAGGGAAAAATGGGAGGGGAGGAGGAGATGGGAGAAAAGGGGAGAAGTGAAGAGACAAAAAATAGAGATTCTCAACCAAGGAAATTCAAAATAATGCTCAATAGCGGATAAAAGGTGTAGAGGGTTTTATGTACTACTTTGCAGCTTCCTGTGACTCTACGGACATTTCAAAATAAGAAACTGAAAAAAAAAATATGTATATATATATAGGAATTCCAGAAAGAGTGAGCATGAGAGAAAGTTTAGATAAATAACATAAAATCATTTTCCAGAACTGTAGCAAACCAGTCTCTAGTTCTTGTAGAGTACCCTGCAAAATGGAAAAACATCCACACTTAGCACATTATGGACTTTTGGAAATGAAACTTTAGAAGGAATTCCCAAAAGCTTCAAGAAAGAAACCACAAGTGTCAGACTGGCATCAAGCAACAGTGATAACATTGGCTTCTGGAAGATGACGGAACAGTGTCTCCACCTGCTCTGAGGGAGACATTTTCAGTCTAGAATTCTATACCTGGCCAACCCACCAATCCAGGGTGAGGATAAAATATACACATTTTCAGATACATAGAGGCTCAGAAAATTTGCCTCTGACCCTTTCCTAGAAGTTATGAGGATGTGCTTCCCTGAAACAAGGGCATAAACCAAGAAAGAGTAAAACAGAAGGTGCAGGAAATAGTGGATCTGCCCCAGGACAGCTGGCAGGAGCATTGCCCCCGGGCCGATGAGCAGCATCCTAAAGAGCAGCCCCTCAAGACTGAGCAGCAGGATGGAGGGCCCCGGGAGTGAGAGCTCTTAGGAAAAAGAAGAGGCAGAGAATGTGCTTGGAGAATATGTTTTTGTTTGCTAGGTTGTCAAAAGCAGGTACCATAAAATGGGTTGTCTTTTAACAGTGGGAATTTGTTAGCTTACAAGCTTATAGTTTCGAGACTGAGAAAAATGTCCAAATCAAGGTGCCATCGGGCGGTGCTTCCTTCTTGAACACCAGCTGCCGCGGTCTTTCACTCTGCCACATGGCAGGGCACATGGCTGCACCTGCTGGTCTTTTGCTTCTTTTTCAGGGTTTATTGCTTTCAGCTTCTTGCTTCCATGGCTTGCGCGCTCTCTTGCTCTCGCTCTTTCTCTGTGTTCATCCTGCTTATGAAGGACTCCAGAGAGAGGATTAAAACCCCCTCTAAGCATGCCTTTACTGAAGTAGCCTCATCAAAAGGTCCTACTTACAGTGGGTTCACACCCACAGGAGTGGGTTAGCTTTAAGAACATGATTTTCTGGGGTACATAAAGTGACAAACCACCACAGAGGGAGAATTTTTAAATATAAATGATTTGAGAAAAATCAATTGTAGAGCAGTAGAAAGGCAAATGAAAAATGGAAAAAAAAGATCTATATAGACAAAGGAAATTCAGTCATCATACACTTTGAAGAGAAGTCTGTATGTTGTCACAATGTAAATATTGTTTATTGATTTTCTAGGTTAGAAACAAATTGCAGAAGGATTAGAAAATTTAAATCTAATTACAGATCAGAATGGGAGTGCTACTGCCCTTAACAATGTAAAAGTAAAGGTGCATGATGTCTACCGTGTGCCTTGAAATACGTCCACAAACGATGGCTCGACAGAGAGCTGGAAGGATGGCAGATGGAGGGGTGTGTGCTAGAGCAAGTACGAAGCGGCGACGCTAAGTGCAGAATCTAGGTCGTGGGTACCTGGGTGTTCACTGCCCACGTTTTCCATATTTTCTGAATGTTTGAAAACTTGCAATATAAAATGTTAAAAAAGTAAAAGAATAGCTGTAATGGGTACAGTCTAAAATATAAACCGTAATGTAAGCCATAAAAAAAAGAGAAAGAATAGCTAAAAATTGGGAGGTGGGAATTTTGGGGAACTGAAGACACCAGTTGGGATACCTTCACTCATTGACCAGGAAATTATTTGTCTTAAAGTAAAATTTTTTTCAAATAGAGTAAGTGAAAGTAGTGATAGGACCACTGTGAGTGTAAAGGTGGAGAAGGCGCAAAGAGGTGAGATGCTCATCCATCATTGCCAGAAGCCAAAGGATGTTCAAAACTGGTAGGCCAGGGGCCAGCAGTGTGAGCCGAGAGGGAAGGAGGCGCCACTGCACTCAGGAGCCAGGGGGTGGGGTGGGGGCTCCTGCGAAAGAAAGAAAAAGCAAGTTTGCACTACTTGAATTTTTAAATATGCACAGTGAGTACTTTGACTTAAGCATCTAAAAGATGGTAAAATACAGGTGTATTTCTTATTTCTGTATAGGAAAGGATGGTAAACAAATTCAATGAAAAAAATCACAAAGGAAAAGTTGAATGGGTTTGTCTACATAAGACAAAACTTTTTTTACTTTCTCTGTGTTTAATCATTAAATTAAATGAGAGGAAAGTGAGCTGTGAGCGACACACACATGCAAATACGGCTCATATCCTCCTTATGTACGGACTCTTTTTACAATGCTTGCACCCCAGAACAGCAGGCCCTTCAAATGTATCCAAAGACTACTCGAGAGATTTCCTGTTGTGAATTGAAATAATTATTCCATCCTTCACATCAGAACATCTTTCAAAATTGTGAGGATGGAAGATCAAGTGCAATTTTAAGTGTCTCCCCTTTGAATTTTTTTTTTTTTTTTCCCATAGCAATAGTTCATCTTTAAAGAACTTCTCTGTGGGGATTTTCTCTGGGTCCTTTTTAATTTAACCACATCCTTTTAAAGTCTGATGTCATCAATTGATTCTAATATTCAAACATTACCAGATATTGTTCACTTTTAAAGATCTGCCTGAAAGAAACCGTCCTCGTCCCTCCCGGCCCCTGCCCTCATGTGCCTAGGATGCGCTCACGCGGGCTCGGCCCTGCGGAATCCTGCTGTGCAGTTCCACTGACAGTGCTAATAATTCTGATACTACGCGGTCAACGGTGACTTTGAAGGATGCGAGCTTGGGCTTCAGTACCACGAAGGCACTGGTAAGAACGTGCGACTTTCCATACTTTCTTGAATAGATTTGTAAGCCTTATGGACAACCCTATCGATAACACCCAGCGTCAAGATGGTGACGAAATGCCGGAAAGTGAACGAGATCGCCATCATTTTGATAAAGAATTCATGAAAGCCTACATCGAAGATCTTAAAGAAAGAGGTGGGTTACTCTTAAACCTATTTAAAATCGGTGTGTAGAGGTCCTTTCACACATGCAGCACATTTATTGATAGAAGTCAAACTGACGGAAGGTTCATTGGCCAGATGGCAGGTTACTTAACTTTGTACAGGATTCTCCCATTTACCGCACCCACAAAACCATGCCACGTGTCCTGAAAATACCAGACTCTCCTCGTGCCCTTGAACGCTCGCTACGTCGTCGACTAAGTGGCAGGCTGGGAAACCCATACTTAAGGTGAGCGTGCGTTTCCAACTAAACTAATCTTGACAGAACTGTTTTCTAAGTTAATGGGAAAATAAGATTCAGCTTTAGAAATCCATTTAAATTCAATTTTTGAAAAAAAAAGCCACAAAAGGAAAACCACCAGATGGCAGATTCGTAAGTAGATGCATTTAGTTTGGCTTCCTCAGGGTGGTGGCAGCAGGAGCACGGGAGGGCCAAGTACCCCAGGAAGGGTGGGCAGGACCTTTTTCAAAGGAGATGAGCAATCCTGACGGTGTTCCAGAAGCTCGAGTCCCCTCCCGTCAGAAGCACACGCACAGGACAGAGGCATCGGCAGGTCTTTGCTCTTGGAACCACCATCTCCTCTCTGTGGACACCTGGAAGTTACCGCTTAATATTTCATGTCTTTAAAAAAAAATTTTTTTTTATAAGCTCAGTGCAGACCTGACAGAGAAATGTTCTGTCTGTGGATGTAGGGAGGAGGCGGTGCTGGCCCCGGTGCCAGTTCCCTCTGTAACCCTTAGAAAATGTGCACATGGACATACTTCTCCCTCATGACAAGCTGTCTGAAGATGTTTACTTAACATTCGGATATTCAGAGAGTTCAATGACATTAACGGGAAAACTGCCGTTTACTTGTGAAGTTTTAAAAATTCAGTTAAGGAAAGTTACGCTCGACATGAAACAGAAATACCAGAACCATTTATTTGTCAAAACTTATCTTTGGGTTGTATCGTTTTCCTCTTGCAAAAGTTTTATTGTTTTGTCTTATTTTATTTATGATTATACTTCAGAACTGTTATGTGAAAATACAGGAAAGAATTAGAAACTAGGCGTTACGTTTTGGATCTTTGTGGTGGCCAGCAATAAAATCATTTGTTTTTAAAAGTTAGTGATGATAGATTTTGAATTTATTTCTACATAATTGTAATAATTTTATCCTTCATATATTTATTTTAGCATGAACCAAATGATATTAATATTTGGCTGGTTTTGACCTGCAGAAACGGCCATTTCTTTTGATAAGCTCAACCTCTGTAGGGGAGGGCATATGCTTTCAAGTTTGGGAGAATCCCTTCTCTTTACTTTATTGCGGTGTCTTCCCTCTGTTCTCTCTTTCCCCGTCAGACCAATGTTTGAGTCAGAGTCCAGGGCCATCAGGAAGAAAGGGTGGATTTAGCCAGTCCTCACGGGTGATTCAGGAATGATGAGGAAGCAGAGCCCTTGGTGGTCCTCAGGCTGTCGTGGGCGTCAGAGCCGCCTGGAGGCGCCCTCGGCGTCCCTGACCCGGCAGGTCTGGGGTAGGGCAGGTCTGCCACGTTCTCAGGTGCGGCTGGTGACGAGGGTCTGAGCGCCTCCTTTGAGAACTGTTGGTCTAGACCAGGGGTTCTTAACCTTTTTTCTTCTACAGACCCCTTTGCCAGTCAAGGTGAAAACTACGGACCCCTTATTAAGTCCACACTGTACTGTGTAGTATTTAATAAATATATCACACCCATGCCAACATGTCCCCGTAAGAATAATGTTTTTTTTTAATTTCAATTCAAGGTCCCAGATCCCTGGTTAAGAACACCTGGTCTAGACCATCCTTTGATAAAATTTGGCTTAGATGGGAAAGAGTGAGCTGTAACTAGCAGGAGTAGGACTGAGCGAAGTCTTACTTCCTGACGCCATGCTTGGTTTAGGAGCTACCAAGCTTCTATGAACCCTGCCCCTTTCCATCTGGCACCCACAGCACCAAGTCCTTGGCCACACCCGTCTGTTTTGTCAACTTTGATTACTATAGGGTCATAGAGTTTCCAGGATCCCAAAGTAGCTGTGTGTGTGTGTGTTTCAGGTCAATTGGGAAACCTGGAAAGGAACAAGAGTTAATGGTTCGATCCTAGATTTAAACATCTCTAAAATTTGACTGCATATTTATGGTGCTGCCTCAATGGTGATAAAGGCATTACCTCTATGTTTAAAACATGAAGTAGTAATAATTTGTATATTGACATAGCCCAAGGCATAAATTTACATTTCATAATAAAATGATTGTATTTTTTCTCTTTGTTACAGAATCTGTTCCCAGCTACACCACGAAAGTATCTTTCAGCCTTCAACTTTAATGTCATCCGGCAGAGGACTGCAAAATCTCACCATCCTGAGAGCTGTTATGGGTCATGATATGTATAAGAATGGCCAATGCCAAGGACAAAGTCTAGAAATCGCTGTCACAGTTGTTAGGAAAAAGGATTTTCAGATTTCAGATATATAAATACCTCCCTCCATAGGCTGGAGAATTGATAAATGGGTTTATATATTGATATTTATGGGTTCATTTGAACAAACAGATTTCCAAATACTGTCCATTTCATAGTTTAGAAAAGGTATATTTTTTAAAATTATGATTTAGAGACCAAATTTTGATTGCATTGTTTTTAAAAAGAAAGGGAAAAAGGGGGGATATAAAAAGAGCGTTTATATTGGACTAGTCAAATGAAACTAGTTCTTTGTTATTTTGAAAGAGTTTTAATGCCGTTTACTAAGAATTTTCCCTGAGTTCTTACAGACTGCCATGTCTGTGGTTTTTAAGTTGTGTTTTGGCGAGTGTAGGCTCCCCTTGAAGCCCACGGGAGAGACTAGGAATAAACCAGACCTTGCGGATAGTGAGGGGGCTGGAAGGTCCGCCCGTGCGGTGGCTGCGAGGTGCCCGGCGCTGTCGGTGGCCCTGGCTGAGAGAGTGAGAGTCTGCCTGGCCACGGGAAGCGGCGAATGGCCAGTATGGACAGTCGTCTTCTGCCGAGTGGGTGTCTCGGGGTTCCTGGGACCTCCCCACCTGCTGAGCGAAGAGCAGAGGAGCTGCTCAGGGCTCCCGCCCCCGGATCTCCCCCTTCCCAGGTGGCCGTTTGGGGTGAGGATGGGGCTGACGGGCACCCGAGGGCGAGCCTCCAGCAGGGCTCCCACGTGGGCTCTGCAGGAGTCCATGCCCACGGCAGAAGTGAGTCCAGAGGAAGCCCACGGGCGTGCGTGCGCCCGGCAGAGCTGAGGTCCTGACACGTTGGACTCCTCCATCACGGCGCGGATGGGGAGGAGCCATCCAGCCAACTCTACCTTGATATCAGTGTCTTAGGCTGAAGTAGGACCGTGACTCTGGGAGATAAGCAAGTAGCATTTTGTGAGTAAGAATGACAACCAGGCACACAGTCACGAACATTTATATTTGGTATGACTCCCGTGTGGTCTCTCCCAGTGCTGTCCGGTGGAACTTCCTGCAGAGATGGACGTGTTCTCGGTCTGTGCTGACACACACGCACGTGCTTCTTGAGCACTTGAAAGGTGGCTGGTGGAGCCGAAGAACGAATTTCTGATTTTATTTCCTTTAAATTGAAATAACCACATGCAGCTGCCACATCGGACAGTGTTGGGCTGTCGAACTGTGAGCACCCTGCTTGCTGCATGTCCCCACCAGGGCAGGGTCTCCCTGCACGGAGGCTCCCGGAGCTCAGGGTTTGCAGCAGCTGGGGTTGCCAGCAAAAGCCAGACACGCACAGGCACTGCGTGGAAAAAAGAAGAAAGCAAGGGAGCTGCGCCGTGCACGTTGGCTCCCCGTGGCTCACGCACACAGCGCAGTAAAGTGGACATGGTTTAGCAGACTGTCAACCGTCCCCTGAGCTCGGTTACAAATGCTCGGGGAGTAAGGGAGTGACGCGGCGTCGGCGGCGCTCTTCACCTGGGCACGTGTGTTGCCTGGAGCGGGTCAGCCCATGTTTGTCATCCCAGGTACCAGGCTAACACAAGGTTTATTTGTGGGTCACAGGGAAAGGCGGGGGCTGCTCATAGACCAGCTGCTCCCTCCGACAGGGCAGGACTTTTTGAAGTTCAGCTGGAGTAAACATGAAGGGTGATGGTTATTTTTTTCTTGTCTGAAGAGCTAGTCTGTCCCCAGAGGCATGCGCTTAAAAAATTTACTGTTATCACGGCAATATTTTATCTTTGAGGGGCTGAGTCATAATTCCAAAGTTATCTTAAGCACAGGTCGAACAGGCAGAGCATTCTATAAACCATTGGTTTATACGGATTGCTTCAAATGAAAAGAACTTGAGAAGTAGGTTAAGAGTTGAGTAGGAAAATGCAATGGTCACTTTAATTGAAACTTAACCGTTTGTAATTTTTTTAGCTATTTAAAAGATGTAATTATAATTTGTTAGTTGTACTACTTGAATGATTTTAGAATTTTATTTCATGCCAAAGTATATAATATTTATAGCCAAATAAAAAATATAATTAAAAGGGGAAAATGTTGTCTTTCACACAAATTGTCTATGTATAATTTATATAAATTTTGTTTCAATATGATCAGTTTTCTGTGCAAAAACAAATGAAAAAAATGCACTAATATATCATTAATTTCATGTTACATAATATCCCCAAATATATCTTTAAAATATGCTGCTTTTAGAGATACTATTTTTAAAATTTTATTCATATAAATGTAAAGATGAATAAAGGTTGTAAAGTAGAACGTACATCTTAGTGGAAATATATAGCTTTGAAAATTGTGATTACAAGTTTTACATGATATTTTGAATATTATAGATAATTTGGAAACGTAATTTACATAATAGATTATATGTATGAACATTAAAGCAATATGAATGAAAGAATGCAATGTAATTCTTAGTAGAAAAATAATGCTCTGGTCCCAAAAACTTATGATTCTGCCTGTTTTTCAGATCTTGGAAATAAAGGAACAGAGAGACATAGGTGAAGTCACTGAATGGTGCATTTTAATTAATAGAAGGTTCACACCAGGTTTTTTTTTTATTTTAAAGATTTATTTTATTTATTTCACCCCCCCCCCAGTTGTCTGTTCTCTGTGTACATTCGCTGCATGTTCTTCTGTATCTGCCTGCATTCTTGTCAGCGGCATCAGGAGTCTGTGTCTCTCTTTGTTGCGTCATCTTGCACCAGCTCTCTGTGTGCGCAGCGCCACTCCTGGGCGGGCTGCGATTTTTTTGCGTGGGACAGCTCTCCTTGCATGTGGAGCACCCCTACATGGGGGACACCCCTGCGTGGCATGGCACTCCTAGCTCGTGGCAGCACTGTGCATGGGCCAGCTCACCACATGGGCAGGAGGCCCTGGGTTTGAACCCTGGACCTCCCATATGGTAGGCAGACACTCTTACTAGTTGAGCCATAACTGCTTCCCCACACCAGGTTTCTTGATTCTAGTTTTAATTTTTTTTTTTTTAACCAGAACCCACTTTGATATTTGCTGAGTTTGTCTGCCCCTCATCCATATGTTCCCCTGTTGCAAATCAAGGGGCGAATGCCGTAAGATGATAATAAATAGAATTGATCCTCGCGTATTGGTCCCAGTTTGAATTGTGGAAGGATTCAGCTTCTTTCTACAGAAAGTGCCCGAGAGGTCCTTGTGATGCTGATGACGGTGTAACGGGATGGACCTCCTGGGTTTTCTGCCTGGAGAGACGCAGCCTTTTCCTTACCTCGCACACTGGCCCTGAGCTGTCCTCCTGAGGACTGTCCGGTGCCTCTTTCAGCTTGAAAAGGAAAAGGATGGGGACAGCAATTCCAAGGTCTTCCTTATTTAGTTGCAGTTTTATAGCTGAAGGAATAAAAGTCGTGAACCACATGTGAGGAGAGGAATCAGTCACAGCAGAGAAAAGCCATGGGCGTAGTGCCCGTGCGTGCACACGTGCACGAGACGGGACCGGGGCACCATTCACCATGGCGCAGGTGAACGGACAGTCTTGAACAAAATGGCCTCTGCAGAGCAGGATGGGGCACCTCCCCTTTCTGTCCACCTCTCTTCCTTTCTGCCCCAACTCCTCTTGCTACTTCCACGTTGAAAAGAAATAGAAAATTCAGGTATTTGGAGGTGATGTTTGTGGTGTATGCTTATTTCATGTATGTATATCGATTTATTTTTAAAACGTAGGGAAGTGCATGTGGTTCCAGCAATTGGGCTCCCATCTACCATATAGGAGATCCAGGGTTCGATGCCCAGGGCCTCCTGGTGAGGGCAAGGTGGCCCGTGTGGCGAGCTGGCCCACGTGGAGTGCTGGCCTGTGCAGAGTGCTACCCCGCACAGGAGGGCTGCCCCGCACAGGAGTGCTGGCCCACGCGGAGAGCAGGTGCAGCAAGATGACCCAACAAAAAGAGACACAGAGGAGAGACAATAAGAGAGGCAGCAGATCAGGGAGCTGAGGTGGTGCAAGAGAATGATCTCTCCCACTCCAGAAGGTCCCAGGATCGGTTCCCGGAGTTGCCTAATGAGAATACAAGCTCACACAGAAGAACACACAGCGAATGGAGACAGAGAGCAGACAATAAATAAATCTTTAAAAAATATATTTAAATTTTTTTTTAAAAGAAGAATCAACTAGGAATAAATCTAAGGATGTAAAGAACTTGTAAACAGAAAACTACAAAATTTGCCAAAAGTAATTAAAGAAGGCCTAAATAAATGGAAAAAAGAAACTTAGGAAATAAAAAACTTGAAATGGTGCCAAACTGCAATATTACTAGATGACTCAAATAGCTCCTCTTGGAGTATCTAGCTGTATCTTCAAAATGGAAACTTTAGGTGCTTAAGACATTTTAGTGTGGTGTAATATAAATCACAGGTGAAGCAAATTATAGCAGAGATAGCAGCACCACTCCTAGTTTTTAGAAAAGGCCCTGAGGAGAATGGAGTAACTTTAGAAATCCAGGAAATTCGGTTAGTAATCTGCAAAGTGGTGTCCCCAGAGTAAGATACCAAAGAGGAAACAACCTCATCACTCCCCGTGGCTCAACGATACCCGGATGGAATTTATTTTAAGCTAAGTAACGTGATGTAATAATTTGCTTCACCTCAAAATATGTTATAATAAGAAAGAATGGCCAAACACTGGTAAGTAAACCAAGCAAAGAGGCTATGAAATGAAATAGATGAATGAACCTTCATTGTGAAGTTCGCCAAGGTTGACGGAGGGCACATGGTAGAGTTGGCGTTGACAGGGTTGTGCTTTGACAGAATGGACACAGTTTGGAGCCAGGGCTCCAGTGGGCTCTGTCTGGGTTCACTGATGAGCTGCTACACCACAGTCTCATTTAGGCTCCTGCAATCCAGGCTCAAGACTGGGTCTGTCCAAATCAGACCTGGGGTTCTTCTAGAATGTTTATTTTATTTTTTTTCAAAGATTTATTTATTTATTTCTCTCTCCTCCCCCCGCCACCCCGGTTTTCTGTTCTGTGTCTATTTGCTGCGTCTTCTTTGTCCGCTTCTGTTGTCAGCGGCACGGGAATCTGTGTTTCTTTTTGTTGTGTCATCTTGTTGTGTCAGCTCTCCGTGTGTGCTGTGCCATTCCTGGGCAGGCTGCACTTTCTTTCGTGCTGGGTGGCTCTCCTTAAGGGGCGCACTCCTTGCGCGTGGGGCTCCCCTGTGTGGCAGGGCACTCCTTGCGTGCATCAGCACTGCACATGGGCCAGCTCCACACAGGTCAAGGAGGCCCGAGGTTTGAACCGCGGACCTCCCATGTGGTAGACGGATGCCCTAACCACTAGGCCAAGTCCGCCGCCCTAGAATGTTTATTTTTATAACTTGGTGAACTTGTCGAGGGGCCCATAGCCTTCAACAATCTTTCCTCTACACTAAACGTATCAGTGGAGACCTTACTTGTCTATTTGTCTTTGATTTTAAATGGCCTCTGATGAAAATTTTCAGATTTAGAAGCTTCGATGAACCCTGAAAATAAGGGAAGGTTTAAGAAAGAGTTGTCTGTGTTGGGGGGACCTCTAAAGTTAATAGGTACATGTCAAGATGTTTATACTCCTATCCTCCATAATCATCACTACATGTTCTTTGATGGACTACTTTCCCACCCTTAAAGGTTATCTGACAAGCATACACTGCCTACTTTGGTTAGCCATGGCATGTAGAAGAAGGGACAGCGTGGATACAGGAAATTCCTAAGCCTTGGGCTAAGTCCCACCAGACTCTTTGGGAGCTCAGGAGAAGCTGGGAGCTAGGTCGCCTTGGCTTGCACTCTGATCTGGAGGACTTCCAGCCCATTCAGATTCACTGGATGGGAAATGACTGAGCCAGGGAAGACCTGGTGCCCTCCAGTCTCGTGCACATTCCTCCGACACCGCCCTGGGCTAGGCTGGAATGAACATGTCTGTTTTCCTTCCAGTTATCTTGGATTCCAAGTGAGGTTCCATGTAGTTTCCTTAAATTCTATTACTGCTTCTCTTTTGTGGGAGAGGCAGAAAAAAGCAAGAGAGGGACATTGTCAAAGGTAAATATGAGGATTTCAAGAGTTGATTAGTTTTGACTGAATTGACTCCACCCTCTTCCCAGTGTCATGGCTTTCCTGAAAACTTGTTTTGTGGATGGAGAATCCTTTGTGACATTTATGAACCAGACTTCTATTGATGTGCAATAGAAATGAAAAACTAAGAAGCAAACAAAAACAGGTGCAGACGCCATCCATGCAGACCTTCCCCAGGGCCTTGACAAATGGAATTCTCTGCAACAATAGGCTTGATGTTTTTTGGAAGGCAATGTGATTAAAGCTCACTGTAAAGTTTCTTAGGTTCCAAAGATGCGGTTTTAATACTGCTGAAGGAGAAGGACGCGTCTTCTTGTAAATTCTAAAGTAACTGTGCTGGGCAAATACCTCTCATGAAGCTGCCTTCTGCAATAAGCACGATGCTAAGACTGATTTTGTCCCGTGAAGGATAATAGCCTCATGGAGTGAGCTGGAGGAGACGAATGAGTCTTTAGGATGCCTCTTCCTGGGATTCCCTTAATGACCAGGTTAGTGCAGGAAATGTTTGTTCACTTACTCCCGGCCTAGAATGAATGATGCTTTCACCCGGAGACCTCAGACTCTATTTGACTTAGTCAAGATTTGGTATTTATAATTTTACTGAGGGTAGTTATTCTTTTTCATTTTATGAGGGCTTTAGTTTTGATATATAGATGACATAAAACGTTATCTGGCTTTGGTTTTTCTTTCTCTGTATGGATCTCCACTTGGGAATCCCACTGACATCTAAAACAAGCTTAATACATAGGTGTTTATATTTTTTCTTAGTTTTTCTGAAACAGTAACAATATTTTCTTGGTCTTCCAAATATGCAATACTATATTATTGCCTTTCAAAAAATTGTTTTTTTCTTTAAAAATTCACAGATATTATTCATTTCTTCATTCTTTAAAGTAGTTTTTCTTTCATTTTTCCAATCATAATTCCGGTACATTCCCGATTCACAGAGATGGCGTTTTTCCTGATTTCTCATCTCCCAGCTTGTTCCAACTTTAATCTGCCTTACTGGTCAGTAAGAACAGTTGACATCAAAATAGGTTTTGATCGTGTAATAGCCTTTCCTAGAATTTGAAGGGTTTTCCATTCTTTCTTGAAATTAACGTTTGACTGTAGTCTCCAATGAGCTCACAAATTGTTTTCTATCTACTTCCCTTTCTGCCATTTTCTAGTTTGTTTTTCTCTGTATGCCTCAAGTCATTGCATCCATCCCTGCCCCTGTTCCTGAATATGTCTTTACTAGGCAAAATAATATCTGCAAATATTTTGCCTGTGTCTGTATTGCCACCTCTCTATTGGGTGCACATGTACACACACAATCCCTCCATTCTCTTCTGAAAGCTGGCTCGCAGTGGCACTCAGGAGCGCAAGGCCAGTCAGTCCTACTGATGCACTGCATAAGCTTGAGAAAAAACTGCACTTTGGATGAGCCTTACTTTCCCCAACTGTAAAATACTGAGTTGGAAAGACAATTTCTAAGGCTGGTGTTTTATGGTTTGCCTTGCACTAGGAGCCCCTTTTTAGGTTAATGAACCAGCCCTCTTCCCGCATGAGCCCCTAGCTGTTTATGAGCCGCTGGGGCGTGCTTGTTTCTCTAATAGCATGTGTTTGTAGCTGTCTTGCCCCACCATTAAATTCTAAATTCCGAAAGTTTGCCTGATAGAGGTTCCCTCACTAGGTTTGCAATAATTTAACAAGCTGTGACTCAGTTCCCCATCATGCACTGAGGAAAGACAAGCCCCCCACCCCCCAAAAGCCTACATGTCTGGAAGCACGGCACCTCCCCACAGGTTGAACAAAGAAACCAGGTGGAGACAGGAGTAAAGGGAGAGAGAGACCTTCATCCCTGCAGATCACAGCACCACCCGCTCCTCCACGTTCCCAGAAAACCTCACTCCCTCGCCCACCCCCTCCAGCCACGCAGGGAAGTTCTCACCTCCAGGGCTTCCTGTTGGCCCCTGCACCTCACTCGGACCCTCGACCCCTCCCCTCCCACCGACTATCGTTTCCCCACCTAGCAATGCGCTGTATAAATTCAAATCCCCCCTTTCCAGATGCCGCTGAAGTCTCTCTTCAGACCCCCTCCCTTGTGAGAGCTCCCCAATAAACTTTCTGCCTGCAGTCAGTCTGAATGTCCCAGCGAGTGCCCCACTTTGCTCCAACATTTGGTGCCGAAATCCTGGGACTGGGATTTCATCCTGAGACTGGCTGGTGAGGAATCTCGCCTCTGCCGTGGTCGCATGCCCACCCAACACAGGACACTGAATCTCAGCTGGGCGAGTTAAGGATTTCTCCATCAGAGGGTCCTGCTCGCTCTCTCTCCTTTTCCGTTGTCCAGGACAACCCATGGGAAAAAACCTAGCGCTCGGTCAGTGATCCTCACTGTCCCCCAGGGCCATAGCGGGTGGAAGGCCTGTGTCCTCGTGGGAAGAAACCCCTTGGCTCTGGAGACTTCTGGCTCCAAGCGCCGTTTCCTGTTTTCTTGGAGATTTCTGACTGATTCGGGGATGCCTGTCTCACTCAGAATTTCCCCCATTCTAGAGATCCTTAATCTCACCCCCGCCACCTAAAATGGGGAATTCAAGTTCAGTCCCCCCAAAAAACCACGCCTCTGGGCTGTCTCCTTCATAACCTTAAAACTCTGTGCCCGGAAGGAGACATCAGACCTAAAAAGCTCATTCTCTTTGACCTCTGTGTGGCCGTAATACAAATTGGACAACGAAAGTCAATGGCCGATTTCCAAGTTCTCCGAGACTTAGAGAACTTTATCCAGGGCAGCGGCAGATGGCCAGAGATCCCTCATGTTCCGGCATTCCTTTCCCTTCCCTCCTTCTGCCAATCCTGCCCTTCCTACTGAATTCTTTTTTCACACCATGAACCTCCTCAGAAACCTTCCTCATCATCACTCCCACTCCCTAAAACTTCTGCACACTCCAACTCCGATCCCGCACGCCCCCCAGCTCCTCCTTCATACAACCCTCCGGCATTATCTCCAACTCCCCCTCCACCCTTCCCCATCCCGCCTCCATCATCCCGCCTCCATCATCCTGCCTTCTCCCCTTCCCTTCTCCCCAGCTCATCCTCCTCCTGTGCCCAGCCCTCCGCCGCCAGCACGCACCTCCTAACCCCACGCAGGCCCAGCTCCTCTCTTACCGCCCTGGGAAGGAGCAGGAGCTGAAGTAATAGAGTACACATTCCTTTCTCACTCTCAGATTTAAGCCAGAGAGAGGACCGCTTAGGAGCTTTCTCTGAAAACCTTTACATCATTCTTTCCACCTGTCTATCCCCAGAAGAAAAAAAAACGTTTTTGGCACGCAGCCCAAACCCTTGCAAATACCCTAAACCACAAAACACTGCCAACAGCCCTGTCAAAACCACAGCAGTCCCTCAGAAAAAAAAAACACAAAAACAACAACACCCTAGCTGTAAATCCTCCACCCTCCAGGGTTCCCAACAGACACCATGCCCCAGGCAAGTACAAAAGTACCCACCAAGGCCACACTTCAAATGCAAAAAGCCTGGGCACTGGACCAAGCAGCGCCCCAAACCACAACCTCCTCCAGGGCTGTGCCCGCTGTGCAAGCAAGAAATCCACTGCAAGTCCCCTTGTCCCCAGGTGTCTCAGGGCAAAAGGGCATCGGTGACCCAGTCGGACCCAACCCCCGGCTTCACCCCCCCAGACCTTCTGGAACTGGCAACAGACGACGAAAGGTACCCAGGAACCGTGCAGGCCCCCACACCTGTCTCCAGAGCAGAACCTCAGGTAACTCTGATGGTGGCAGGTAAGCCAATTAATTTCATATCTTATTAATACAAAAATCACTTACTCTGCCCTTCCCAAAGCCCCTAAACCCTTTACTCGCTCCTCAATCTCAATAATGAAGGTCAACAGCATAGTTTCACAACCCCTCTTTTTACTGGACCCACTAAGAAGCCACCTGTTCACCCACTCCTTCCCTCCTCTGCTCCCCCTTTTTCTGCCAAATTCTGTCAATCCCGAAATCTAAAATACTAAAATTCCTATCATTGCAGCCCATTACAAACCAGTCACAGTTCAACTAAAAAATCCTACCCACATCCCATGGAAACCCCAACATCCTGTCCCTCTCGATGCTCTGCAAAGTATCAAACCTACAATTACTTGCCTCTTCCAAGTAAACCTTTAGCTTACTCCTGACCTTTGAGTCTAAATGTACTCCTACAAAGTAATGATCCAAAATATTTATTTTAAATATCTAAATTTCTAAATTAAAGCTTAACTGCATTTATACTGTTTAAATATTCCAAACTGGTTGCTGATTACTAATTAAAATATTTCCAAGAACAAGCTTGCATATTAAAGGCAACACTTATTCCAGAAAAATCTGAAAAGTAAAAAATCAGAAATGTGAAATAATAGAAAACTTAGAAACGGCCATACCAAAAAAGTAAGAATTATAAGCCAAATTGGTGAGCTTCGTAGCTCTGTTTTTGTGTCTAATGAAATCATCAGTGTGACTTGTTTAATTTTAATGGTAATTGTATGCTATAAGAAATTTGCTTTGAAACCATTTCCAAAGTTGTTTTGGTAAGCTAAATATGGAAGGTGTATAGAATGTGTTATTTTTATTTTTATATTTTTTTGTATTAAGGGAACAGAAAGAATAAAATATGGGACAAAACCTGAATAAATGCAGAAAGTGCAGAAGGTGTATGGAAAGGAATTTTTGTGGTTAAAGTTGAATAAGATTTATTGGGTCTATCTATAAAGTTTTAAAAGCCATAGTGCCAAATAATATACCAGTGCAAAGTCAAAATTTTGTTCTTTCTCTGTTAAAGTAACAAAGTTTCTTAAATTGTTGGTCTGTTTCAGCAAAAGTTTACAGTTTTTCTCCTGACTAATCAATGTACAAAAAAGTCTCTTTTATCAAAATAACTTCTTGTACTTTAACCTTATTAGTTTCTGTGGCCGTGTAAGAAAAACAAGTCCTATCACTGTTAAAAGAACATAATGGTCAAACTTGCTTTCTCAAAATCAAATCCTGAAAAGTATCTTTTATTTCAAATTATTTTTAAAAATTTGCTCTTTCACCTTAAAAAAGTGAAGTAATAAAATAGTTGAGTTCATTTAATATGTTATAACTTAAATGACATGTTTAGAAAGTGCTATAGTTAAAATAGATTCTTTAACCCTGTTAAAGTTGTACAAATAAAAGGTGCATATGAATACTTAAAAGGTGTATAAAATTCCTGAAAATTTAACAATGTTTCACCATAATACTAGATTAAAATATAATGTTGTTAATCATGGTTTTAATTATTATTAAAAATGGTATGTATCACAAAAACAACCTCTCCACCTGGAAATCAAAAAGCAAATGCTTTAACTCGTACTTGTCTGATTTACACTGAAAGCTGCCACAGGGCAGATGCTTTAACTCAAACTTGTCCAATTCACATTGAAAGCTGCCACGGGGTGATATATAACAGTAAGCTATCGTAAATTAAAGTAACACCACTGCCATATGCAGCAACCCTAAATATTGTTAGTTTATTAAAAAAATTAATATCCAGTTATGTCACTATCACTTTGTTTTCAAACTTGCTAAAGCTTTTTCTAGTATCTCCTTAGGCAAATCAAGGCAGCCTGTATTCATCTTCAAGTGAAAAAGCCGGTAGATTTTCCAGTGCTTTCCCAAGGCTGTGTGCATAGCCCTATCATCTATTCTGGCCTGGTGACAAAAAAAAAAAAAAAAAATCTGGCTGCATGAAAAATCTGTAGCTATAGCCCTATTTTGTTATATTAATAATATGTTAACCAATAATTCTTTTTACAGAATTAAAAGAAGCATCAAAAACAATGGTATCTTAAAAACCTGAAATGAGCAAACAATTGAAAAAAGCCATTGAATCCAAGCTGCTCTGTCAAATTCTTAAATGTTCTTTACTTGGATAAAACAAAAACTATTACCTTCCACTGTAATTGATAAAGTACAAGGTTTTCTCACATTAATAGAGCTTATAATATTGTTAAGATACTGAAAACCCTTCATCCCTCATTTAGCTCAAATATGAAAACCACGGTATGTGTTAACCTAGAAAAGTTGTTCATGGAAATAAGAGAACCTCCAGCTGACTGCTTTGAAAAAAAGCAGGGAGGGCAGTGGCACAAGCGTAAGCAGTAAAGGAGTGAATTCTCATTTACCTTGTAAACTGAATGTAGCCAGCACCAACATTAGCTTTAAGTAAAGTGTATGGCAGAGGCAACACTCTAAACAAATAAAATTGCAAAAGGGACCAAATGACAATATAGCCCCTTAATAAAAAACAATAATAACAAGTGTGTGCAGCATACCACGCCCTGTTGCAAGTAAAAAGCTTAACCAATTAGTGTCCCTCACTCTGAAAACTGCCACCTCTATCTAAAGGTGGATTGCAGATAGAAAAAACAAGACCAGAACAATGAACTGTTGTAAACCACCCTCTGTGGAAAAGAAATCTATGGAAAGACATCTGGAATGCCTGCCAGCAGCAGCAGGGAACTGTCTATCATATCCCTGCCCACTCCTCTAACACCCCTCGAGACTGTTAAAGCAAATACCCTTGTGAAGATCCAAAGCCAGACCACTGAACCCCGAGAAGCAGGAGAGTGGCTCTGTAAGAAAAACGGGCATCGTGACTGCTGAACCCTGCAGCAGCACACCAGTTGCTTGCTGCCCGCCAGCAGCTCATGGGCATCATCTGTGAGTATCCACTGTGCTCACTCAGCAAGTGGACATCAGTCCCCGCCCACTCTCAGAAGAAACAAGTATGCTTTCACTACTACAAACACTGCAATGAAACTCTTGTAACCAGCCAACTACTATTTGTTGCCTAAAAATGTAAGTACCTGTATAAAATGCCAGCCACCCTACAGCCCAAAATGAAAAACGATAAAAATTTTTTGTGGCCTATGCCTCAAACTATACAAACATAGAAAAATAAAGTCATTTTAGCCATACTATGTAGCCTTGCAGGATGAAAATCTTAAGTCCATGAAAAACAAAAATCACCCAAACATTGTTATAAAACCAGTTAATAATCTGAAGTCTCCTGTTCCTGCTAAAACTCTATGTATGTCTATGTAAACTCTTCTTATACCTAAACTAATTTTTAATGTCACTCACAGCATGTGGCCCATCAAGTAAGTTATATTAATAATCTAGCTACTGACCCTAGGTCTGATCGGTTTTCCTCATTATCTTAGCCCTGAATCTCATAGTTCCTTCCCATATTCACCCCACTAATAACACTCCTTCTTTTAATATTAGCAGGATCGTACATTCTCCATGCTATCATGCAGTTCAATCAAACAACAGTCTGGAACTTCACCCAGAATGACATGGACAACCTCCTCCTAGTGCATGAGATTCAATACCAGCCATTAGCCCCCAAGACACCATCACAGTGACCCGATGAGACCCCGCTCCACCCTCAACAGCAGGAAGGAGCCCGAGATAATAGCTATGGAAATCAAACACGGCTCTCCGCATTCCTCTCTTAATTTTTTCAACCTTAAAATCAATCCTTTTACCTATTATAACACCATTACTGCTGAGACCAGCTCAGCAATAGGTTTGCATGAAGGGAAGGCGGCACAGAACTGAAGAAATAAAAGGACAGAAAGAAAGACACAAGAGAGAAAATAAAGATGGGACCAGGGGACTCAACAGCTTCTGAAACTGAGAGTCTTGACCCTAGTTTCCACATCGTATTTATTAGAAATTACAAAGCAGTAGTCGTCTATGTTTATTTTCAAGGTTGTTTGTTATTAAAGCTGCAGCTCCTGCAATACTAGGGAAGAGGCCAAACAAGGTTCAAATGCCTCCCCATGCAAACAAGTTTCATGCTGACCAGACGGCATTCCATCTAGTCAAGGCTGATGTTCCTAAGCCCACACCTTTTACCTGCGTTATGGAGACGTTTCAACTTCAAGCCAGATTCCCACATTCAAATTCAAGCCATTTCCCCACACGTTACTGTTGTTACTGCTGCTGCTTCTTTTTGGTCCTTGTCTCTTACAGCTTCCTGTCTAACTCACACACCGAATCGTATGGTCAACAACCCAGGAATACATAAACTGCGTCTTTCTGCTGCCTGAGGGACAATATCAGCCCCTGAGGGACCCGAAACCACAGCCCACTGGACAGGATGAAGAGAACTTTTCTCCAGCAGGAAGTAGCCAGATGGAGCCGATGCCCCCAAGCGCCTCACCCTCCCATCCTGCTCAGGACCATATACCCCAATACCGAGGTCCCCCAACATAGACATATACACAAAGAGTTAGCAATGTTAGAGGGCCCCCCTCGCTAGGTTTGCAATAATTAACAAGCTGTGACTCAGTTCCCCATCATGCACTGAGGAAAGACAAGCCCCCCATAAGCCGACGTGTCTGGAAGCACGGCACCTCCCCACAGGTTGAACAAAGAAACCAGGTGGAGACAGGAGTAAAGGGAGAGAGAGACCTTCATCCCTGCAGATCACAGCACCACCCGCTCCTCCACGTTCCCAGAAAACCTCACTCCCTCGCCCACCCCCTCCAGCCACGCAGGGCAAGTTCTCACCTCCAGGGCTTCCTGTTGGCCCCTGCACCTCTCTCGGACCCTCGACCCCTCCCCTCCCACCGACTATCGTTTCCCCACCTAGCAATGCACTGTATAAATTCAAATCCCCCCTTTCCAGAAGTGGGCTGAAGTCTCTCTTAAGACGCCCACCATGCTGGTGGGGAGGCTGACGTCTATTCTTCAGACCCCCTCTGTTGGGAGAGCTTCCCAATAAACTTTCTGCCTGCAGTCAGTCTCCGTGTCCCAGGGTCCCCCTTTTCTCCAGCATTGCCTAATACAAATGACAATCAGTAAGTGTCTGAAAATGAATTGCAAGTCTCAAGAACTTACCCACACATTTCTACTGTGTTCCCAACGTTTATCTCTGTGCTGAGATGCACAAATATTACTTCTGATGCTCCCCTGAACTTGCCTCTTTAAAAAGGTGGCATTTTCTTACTTTTGGGAATCGCATGTTAAGTCTGGCTTAGAAACACACTCGACGCAAACCAAAGCTCTCTGCAACCTGGCCTGGAGTCTCAGTTCTCAGGCCAGCTAGGCGGTAACACTTCAGGGCTAATTTTGCTTCCTCTTCACCTTTGCCATATTTTACTTTTAAAATAGTCTCACTATAGAAGAGAGGACAATACAATCACTAAATAACACTGTAATTAAGGTGGCTTGGCAATTTAGGTAATTAAGAGTCTTACTATAACCGAGCAAGCCGGATTCTCCGGGGCTGAGCTTGCTTAGTAATTGAATCTGATAAATTAAAACACCACCCCTTCCCTGGGGATCGCTTCCTGTCCTTAAGTTCCTGCGTCTATATCTGAAGTTTCTAGCAAGCAGATACTGCTTTTTTGTTCAAGTTCACATTTTGAACCAGAGAACTCTCCATCTACAAGCCAGCTGCTGGGGCACTACCGTACCCTAGCGAAGACTGAGGACCTGACCGGGACACCTAACGACGGTGCACGAGAGCTGCTCGCTAGGGGCTGAGGACTGTTGGCTCCGCCAGCTCAGGAAGTCGGGTGGGCAGAGCCATTCAGTGTCCTGGGCAGTGCTGCCAGTAGGGTCAGAGACCCAGGGGCCACAAGCACATTTCTGGAGCAGGTAGCCGAGACTCCACCTGCCCCACTGTACCAATACCTTGCTTCAGCGCGCCCCTGTGGCGGTGTGGAGTTCACTTACCACCAGCAGGGAAGGGCCCTCCCCGGGGGGTTGGCAGGCACTGCTGGGGCTACCTCGGGCGGACGCGAAGGATGGAGGCCACGGGAAGTCCCCCCAGTAGGTGGGAGAGTATGCTTGAGGATACATTTTTCATCTATTTTCTTAAACTTATCATAGTCATTAAAACATCCGTGAGGAGAATTTCCTCTCCCGGCTAAGATGGAGCAACAACATCTCAGCCTCAGGAAGCAGGTCAGGATAAAAGCAGGTCGAAGGCAGAATTCTGCTGGAGGAACAGGCATTCCTGGGCAAGCAGGCCGCAGCGGCGCCTCTCGGTCTGCAGGCCTTCTGGCTTTCGGGTGGTGCAGGCATGCTACCCGCATATGTGACAAGGCAAGCAGGACCGTGCTCTGATGTCAAAACACCCGATCAGCCCACAGCAGCCCCTGCTTAGCGGGGAATGTGGGGCCAGGGTTTTAAACCCACTGCTCTCTCCTCCAGGTGGGATGCTGGGGTCTTCAGTCTCCTCCTTCATCCATGGGTGAGGGAAGAGATGCCCGTATAAGCACTTATATTGCTCATCACTAATTTCACTAGTAAAAATTACCTCACATGTCTTCTATGCTAATCAGCAGTCCCTTGTAGAAACATCTGAAACCTAGCATGCTTTCTCTGGAGTGAGGATCTCAGGGGCTAACGAATGCCAGTCAGCCTCTGGAATGTGCATTTCGGATTTGTGTCCTCCCAACGCTGACCGGCCATCCTCAGAGTGTAGATGACCCATTAAAGATACACATGGACACACACACACACACCAGGATCTAAGTATTTAGAAGGAAATCACCAGGAATGATGGGAAGACATCACCTCCCGGAGGAAAAAGCAGGCTGGGAGGGTGGGTGGTGGCAGCTGAGAAGACAGTGACAAGCCACGAGATGAGAGCCAAGAAGACTGGACACTGACCGGCTGCTCACCAGAAGCGAAGCCACCTTCTGCTCAAATGCCCCAGATTCACGCGGCCCACCACGGCGGCCACACGTGGCTATTAAGCACGTGGAACGGGGCTAGTGTATCTGAGGAACTGAACTCTTAATTAAACGTAAATTTTAAAACCGATTGTTGGCTCAGCTGCTGAACAACTTTAATTATGTTTGAAACGACTTAGGTATATGAATCTACTTTTTCAGCTGTACCTTTTATGAAATCTACATACAGATTGAGCATTTCTGATGAAAACATAATGTCCGAATTGTGTTGCGAATTTTAAATACACAATTTCAAAGACTTAGTACAAAAATAGAAGTGGAACGTATTTCACTAATAATTTTTATATTGCTCACATACTGAAATGACAGTATTTCACACATGTTGTGTGAAATAAAGTGGGTCATGAATATTAATTTCACCTGGTTCTTTTTACTTTTTAAATGTGGTTATTGGAAAACTTTAAATTACTCGTGTGGTTGGCATCAGGTATTTCTATCAGGCTGCACTGCCCCCAATGAAGGTGATCCTGCAGGAGACGAAGGTCAGTGTACCAGATGGCCGGCTTAGCTTCCGCCTCTCCTGTGCTAGAGGACAGGAGCCTTGGCGTGAGGGCCGGGCTCATAGCCTGGGTCACCTGGCCAGGGAGTCACGCCTGGTCTTGGGATGAAGCAAGCACTGGCCTGATGGATACTGTGAGGAGATTTCATGGACTTAAATTATCGCTGAGTTGATTCCATCTATGGCTGCTTACGTCTACAATCAACAGAGGAGATGGCTTTCGACAACGAGACTTGAAGGCCTTCAAAGACCTGAGAAGGGATGACTTCAGCAGTCAGAAGGGGAATTCCCATCTCTCCCTCAGCCAGCCAGCCTCTCCTGGGGAAGTCACTGAAACCTTCGCTGGAATTCCCAGCTTGCAGCCTGCCCTGTGGAATTCGGACTCGTGTATCCCCACAGTTTTGTGAGACAATTTTATAAAACCTCATATAATTTACACATGTCTCCTGCTGGCTCTCTTTCCCTAGAGAACCCTGACTAATGCCCTTGATGGTGGGTGAGGCATTTGACAACGCTGCAGAGGTTTTCCATTAACAAACCCCCCAAAACCCTTTTCTGGTTCTGGCCATAGGTTTGGACTAATCCTACCCCCAAAAGAGCAATAAAAGCTGGGTAAAAGCAAGAAAATGAATGTCAGAAAGCGTTGAAGAGCACCCAGCACTGACAGGCCTGGAGAGCTGGGGTCCTCGTGAGAAGAGACGCTCTCGAGGTCAGCCCCATCTCGACCCTGGCTTCCACTTGTGGACAATTTCCAAATTCAACACATTGTTTTACCTGACTGAGGAGACAGAAGTTGGAATTTGAGGCTGCTCAAGCATGTAGAATTTGAAGGGCAAAATCCCAGGGAGAAGGGACCTGCAGAGACGAGGCCCCAAATTCTGCACTCAAATTTCCCTCAAGTCTCCAGCTGATTCCTCAGATGTGCACGCAGAGGGTGATGTTCCAAGAAAAACCAGGAACATAAAAGCAGCTGGAGGCTGAGGCTGCAGCAGAGCTCTGGGCAGCCCTGCCGTGCTGGGAAGTGGGAAGTTGGAGGGAAGGCCCAGAGAGGTGGAGGGGCCTCGTACACCCCTGGCTTCCAGTGACACCACAAGAAGCCCCATCCTGGGATAAAGGGCACGGTCTGCGACGAGGGACCACTCCCCAGGAGCATGGGCTGGGACCTCCAAACAAGGGCACGAGTGGCATAGACCAGGTCCCCACAATGTCCAAAACCAGGCCCGGACAGGCTTCTCGTCATGCAGATCGTCCAGCCCTCAGCGAGGCCGGGGCAGAGCTCTGCAAGGCTGCCTCGGCCCCGGAGGACGGCTGTCAGCGTGGGCGGCCACCCACCTCCAGGCCCCCGGGGTCCTTCGCAGCCACCTGTCTACTGTTGAACCACAGCAGGGGTGGTGTCCAGCAGGGCAAGCACTCACTCACAAGAGATATATAGATACATATATTTTTTCTTTTCCCCTAACACTTGTCTATCAGTTCTTGGTCATTTGTTCTTCCATGTGAATTAAACAATTTATTTCTCAGGGTCAGAAATAGTGTGTCCTTTGCCACTTGGTGAACTAGGATCACATGTTAATACAACCAAGGAGGGAACAGACAGAAGTAAATGGGTGGTGAGTGAAATGGGGACCTCCATGTGGCAGTTTGGGGTTGTTTATGAATTCCAAAAATAGATACTGGATTGTGTGTGTAAACTGGTCTGTTCGTCTGGGTGCACTAGATTGTATTAGATTCAGAGGTGTCACTTTTACTTTATTAAAGCAAGATTAGGGCTTGTATTTGACCACGTCGTTAGGGTGACTTGGTCTGAGTCCCCACCCCCTTGGTGGGGATAAAACAGACTCACACACAGAAGTAGACACACGTGGAGAGGCAGGTGCGTGAGGAAAGAGAGGCTCCATCAGACGCGGCAGAGGCCGCGAGACAGTGCCCCACAGACACGGCTCGGGCACAGAGACGAGCCTGGTGGTCTACAGCTGATCTTGTGAAGAGAGCGGAGCAGCTGAACCCCGAAAGAAACAAGCCCTGGGGAGAGAGACGAGCCTTATGCCAGCCCGCAGCTGAGAGCAGAAGAAGCTGGACCACGGAGCCTGGGGAGGAAGGAGGGAGGCTGAGCCCTCGCGGGCTTGCCCGCCATCTTGCTTCAACACGTGGCAACAGACTTTGGGTGAGACAGTACCTCCTATGGTGCTTCCTTGAGTTGGACTCTTAGGGCCTGGTAACTGTAAGCTTCTACCCCAAATAAATACCCTTTATAAAAGCCAACAGAGTTCTGGGCTTTGCATCAGCACCCCTTCGGCTGACAAATACACCCCACGTTTCACTCTGAAGCCAGAGCGCAGAGACCCCATTCGTCAGCCTGGCGTGAGCTGTCCGCTCGTTCACACGTCCTCCACGGGGTCTTCGAGCATACACTGGCCTTCAGCGCCTCCTCCCTCGTTAGGAAGCAGGGGAGAGGGGAGTGGGAAGTGGGGCGCCGCTAGAACCAGAGGCTAGAACAGGTGCGCAACAAATGAGCCCCCCACAGCACCAGGAGGGATGAAAGGAAACGCGGCAGTGACGGGCACTTCCGGAGGGGCTGGCAACCTGCATACGCTGCTCTAGCGGCCAGGAAGGGACAGAGGAAAGACCTAGTAGTGGAAAAGAAAGGCTGCACCCAAGCGAAGGTGGGAGGGGCCGTGTCAGGTGTCAGCTGACAGGTGGGAGGCAGGCTGGTCAGGATTTGAGGATGGCACCAGGTGCAGGGCGCAGGGTGGGGCTAGACTTGGCCCACCTTGGAGCTGCCGGGACAAGTGGACTCAGTAGGAAGGGACAGAAAGAGGGAGGGGGTAGGGGCGGGGTGAGTGAAAAGATGTGTTCGCTGCAAATGGCTTAATTTTAGCCACATAAGTGGAAGAATTCACATTTCTAGGTAAAACGTTGTGGGAATGACTCTTAAAAAATTGTTCTCGTTAATCAGAACAGAATTTTTCTTTTATTTTAAAGCTACTTGTTTTCAGACTCCTGGTGAAGGTCCATCTGCAAACTTCCACACTTTAGATCAGGGTCCCCAACATTTTTTATCGTGCAACCCTATCAAGGAAAGAGTTGAGCGTACACTCTAAATGTATGTCTATTTATTTACACCTTACCTCACTATAGTAATAAATTAATGCACATGATAAAAAAAACATGCCACAAGAAATAGTTAATTTGAAAGAGAGAAAGAAAAACAAAATTAAACGGAATTTTCAAGGTCTCTCCCCGCCTCCGTGGTCTCGCCGTGGCCCTCCGCCGTGTGGCCCCAGCTGTGGAGCCCGCTGCGCTAAAAGCAGGTTCAGCCTAAAGCTTTAGACTCCAAAGCCCCCACAGTCCACCCTCAGAGGCGCTGTGCACGGCGTTGGCGAGAGGGCTCGCGGGTTTCCGAAGCGCTCCGGATGATTCTGTGAGCCATGCAGGCTTCAGACTCGGCTCTCTAGAAAATGGATGAAATTGTCGTGGTTTTTATAACAACCACGACAATAATTACGATGAGGCAACAGCAGCAAATGCGTGAACTCCCGTGCCAGGCATTCGGGCACGTGGGACAAGAGAGTGGCTCACGTGAGGGGGGCATCTGGACTCTCCTCTCCACCTGGCAACTGGTGTTGGCTCTTGGGCTCCAAGAAGTGGGGAGACCCATAGACGGTGTGGGGGGACTTCCTCTGCTCAGCTCAGGCTGCCCTCTCACCGTACCCCATGTGGTGTGGCTGCTTGGGGGAGAAGGCATTTGAGCGACGATCCTAAGGGCAGGTAAACGTAATGGTGACACTTGTGGGGTTAGAAATCTTGGAGCAGCTGGTGGTGTGGGTTCGCTTCTGACTTCGGGAGCACTGGCAGCCTTGGAGGTCTTAGAGACTTGAGGGTAAGCTGCTGTCCCAGGGAGCGGGTCTGATTTGGGGGGTGGTTGTGCGCAGGGGATGTCGATGACGGTAGCAGCATCTCTGGGCCCCGCGGTCTTCTTAGAGGGGGCGGGCAGCGAGGGGGGCCCTGCTGGCTGCTGGCCTGGAGCAGCTGGTGATGTGGGTTTGCTTCCGACTTTGGGAGCACTGGCAGCCTTGGCGGGCTTAGAGACTTGAGGGCAAGCTGCTGTCCCAGGGAGCGGGTCCGATTTGGGGGGTGGGTGTCCGCAGGTGATGTGGATGAAGGTAGCAGCATCTCTGGGCCCCGCGGTCTTCTTAGAGGGGGCGGGCAGCGAGGGGGGCCCTGCTGGCTGCTGGCCTGGAGCAGCTGGTGATGTGGGTTTGCTTCCGACTTTGGGAGCACTGGCAGCCTTGGCGGGCTTAGAGACTTGAGGGCAAGCTGCTGTCCCAGGGAGCGGGTCCGATTTGGGGGGTGGGTGTCCGCAGGTGATGTGGATGAAGGTAGCAGCATCTCTGGGCCCCGCGGTCTTCTTAGAGGGGGCGGGCAGCGAGGGGGGCCCTGCTGGCTGCTGGCCTGGAGCAGCTGGTGGTGTGGGTTTGCTTCCGACTTTGGGAGCACTGGCAGCCTTGGCGGGCTTAGAGACTTGAGGGCAAGCTGCTGTCCCAGGGAGCGGGTCCACTTTGGGGGGTGGTTGTGCGCAGGGGATGTCGATGACGGTAGCAGCGCCTCCGGGCCCCGTGGCCTTCTTAGAGGGGGCGGGCAGTGAGGGGGGTGCTGCAGACTGCTGGCCCGGGTCTAAACCACTCCGAGCACAGAAGCCTTGCAGACATGCCTCGCAGTTGTGGCTGTCGTGTGGCCCTTCAAGAGCGATTTCCTTGACCGTGCGGAGCTCCTCCATCGACTGAGACATTTCTCTGTAGCATTTCTTCAGAATCCGGAACACGAGGTTGCTCAGGGCCCTGGAGATGTTCTCTTGCCTGAACTCAGGGACCTCAAACTGAGGCTGGGAGCACTTCTGACACCTCTGGGAAAAGATGCGCATCTTCACACGGCCCCTGGACTCCGCCGCGCTCCAGTGCATGTGGAAGAGGACCTGAACTTGGGCCGAGGCCCAGCTGCGCGAGCAGGAGGAGCACTGGAACCTGCGGAGACAGGAGACGCGACCTTCAGCTTGGCTTGATGCCAAGATCGTGGGCTGCTGCCAGAGGGAGGAGGAGCCCCGACAAGGCAGGGCCTGCTCTCGGTAAGGGCCATCGGTAAGGGTGGAAGACACCACCGGGCTCCTTGCCCCCAGCTCCCTTCTGCCGCCACCGCGCTGGGTGACACACAGCCTTCGACCGTGAAGGGAGCAGATACAAGCTGCCAGAGCGCCAGGGGTCCTGGGCTTCTTCTGAGTCCAACACGCTCATTTTACTGGGAACTTGACAGGCCCAGAGACCCCGTGGGTGCAGGAAGCCAAGTGAGGACCGAACCCCAGTTTCCTGACTCCAAATCAAGACTGCTTTGGATTTAGATTTAAATGGCTCAAAGGCGGCCATTCCTTTAATTCCTGGGGCCCCTGAACGGCAATCCACAAACAGACACAAGCGTGCTCGTAAGCCCCGGACCCACAGATCAGCAGCGCTGCCTTCTGCTCGGTTGCCCAGGGTCCCCTGATGTTCCAGGGAGATCTCAGTGTCGAGCTCCCCCTTCGTTCGCTCTCCCTCCCTCCAACCCAATTCCTTTGCTTAAGGGAGCCTGGGAAGCTTCATATTCGGAGGGCCCCTGGCCTTGCAGGGTACAAGCCTCAGCAGGAAGGAGAGCAGTCCTCAGAGCTTACATATGTGGATGAGTACATGTTCGGACAGGTGGAGAGAAGAGAAGGCAGGGAAGCACCTGATCCCACCCGGGACAGGAGTTACGGCAGGACCGCCTTTGCAGTATGGCAGTGACACTGCTCACCCTCACGGTTCCCAGCCTCCTTGCCGTTGGGAAGGGGCTGTGTGGCCAGTGGGCCAATCGGATGTGGGCAGGTGCGATCCATGTTACTTCCAGGTTTGGCCACAGAAGCACTTGAGACTCTCCGCCCCTCTCTTCCTGTGCCTTGGTGGCCCTGGAGGCAAATCACTGCTATTCCAGGGCTCCTATGTTACCGCGGCCTAGCCAAGCCTTGACTACCTGAAAGCAGGGCCACCCAAAGTCTGGGATGGTGAACTGGAGGGGCCTGGGGAGAATGAGCCAGTTAACATTTGGTTCCCCTATCTTCAGTACAGCACCCACCCACGGGACGAAGGTGAGGGTGAAATGAGGGAACTCGCCAGAAAACTCGGCCACTGTGATTTGCCCTCGCTGGGGGTCCCTCAGGGTCGGGGCTGGAAGGGGGCCTTGGGCCTTGTCCTCTGGGCTGTGCCAGCTCAGAGTTCAAAGACCCCACAGGTAAGTGGACTTTGCTCAGGAGCCCGAGGCCGGCTCTCAGCCTGGGAAAACCGCTGGGTGGGAGGAGAGCCATTTCCTCCGCTCAGACCCGTCCCCGGAGAGGAGGCCCCAGGCGGGCAGCAAGCCCCGAAGGCTTGGATCCCGTCCCAGGGCTTCATCCTTTGTGCCCGGTGGGCAATCACCCCCTGCCCCGGGGCTTGGCCTTCCCACCTGGAAGAGAGAGCACTGGACTTCGGGTGGTCTCTAGGGGTCCTTTTATTTCAAAAAAGGTTCCATCAGCTCCGTGTAGAGGGGCCCGTGGCTGCACGTCGCTCAGCGTGGGGCCCCGTGGCAGGAAGCATACCCACTGAGCCTGTCCAGCCTGGGGCGAGGGAGTCACCCGCCGTCCCTCCCCTTCTCTTTTCCTCCCTGCTCCCCGAAGCCCACCCTCGCAGCCTGATTTCTCTACACCCAGACCTGCGATTGTTTGGGGTTCATTGCAATAAGAAAACAAGCTTCATCGAAGCTAACGCCTCCTGATCGATGGGCACCTAACTTCCCATCGCCTTCAAATGACAAGTGTGGCATTGGAACAAGAAAGGCGTCCAGCATGCGTAGTAAGAATTTCCTGGACTACGTCACCTGGCGGTGCCCGCTCACCTGGCGAAGACCCTCTGCTGGTATTGCAGCCACCCTGGCTTGAGGACGTGCGGTTGAAGGCCTTGGTCTAGTTGCAGGGTCCACGTGTGCCACGGCTTCACCTCCTGAATGAGCTCCTGAAACACCTGCTTCCACACCTCGATGTCCTGACCCATCTCCGCCACCGCCTGCCGGTCTGCAGCAGGAGGCCAGGGGTCCCTTGCAGCGCACAGAGGCTCAGACCTGCTCCCCGTGGCGCCCGGCCTGGGCCCCGGGACTTTGTCCTGAGGAGGGAGGCCAGTTGAGTCCCGCTCCAAGTTCAGAGGATGGCCTTAGGCTCCAGCACGAGGGATTTCTAAAGACACGGATTGCACAATTTCATCGATCAAAATCTTACCGAAAAAGAGCCCTGCACTGGGAAGTGGGAGGGCGGCCTGGGGCTGTCAGGCTGAGCCCTGTTGACTCACCTTTAACCTGGAACAATCTTTCTACCTCCTCCGGCCCTGCACAACCCTGCGGCTGTTCTTCCTGATTCCAGCCTCTGAGCACTCTCACACAGGGGCCGCCGTGCTCTTCACCCTGGAGCAGAGGCTTTGGGACGGCGGTGCCACCACGCAGCCTCACCCCGGCTGCCCGCCGCCTACTCAGGGCTCCGACCCCACCATGTG